>NW_027271337.1:600000-992078 GCF_040938485.1 Diadema antillarum
TGGAGATTAGCCTTGACAAGACAGAAGTCCCTCCGCGAGCTATCACCAGGAACTCACCAACCATTTCCACTAAAGGCACGCAGTTGAAGATTGTTTGACCAGTTCAAGTATCTTTGGAGGCGCCATTTCCTCTGATGTACTCGGGACGAAGAGAAATCAGCGACCATCAGTAAAGTGAATTAGTCACTTCCCAGCAAACACGTTACGTTTTCAGAACGTTTCCCTAAACGTTTTTTGAGGTTCCGTACGTCTTCGTATAAAATGGACGTTTTTAAAACGTACATAGAACGTCAAAAGTTGGGACTTAGCACAGATTTTTTGGAAAACGTTTTGAAAACGTCAATGGACGTTACCAAGCGTTATATTATGTCTGTTACTTCGTCCTTTTTAAACGTCCTCAAAACTTTTTGTGGATTTATTTATTTTCGGATTAATGAGCCCTATCTCAATTTTGAATTAACGAACCTTTGGAAGAACGGACCCTATTTCATTTTCGGATTAACAAACCTTCGGAAAAAACGAACCTTTGGAAGAATGGACCCTATTCCATTTTTGGGATTAACAAACCTTCGCAAAAAAAAAAAACACGAACCTTCGGAAAAACGAACCTAATGCCCTTTTTTCGGATTAATGAAACTTTGGAATAACGAACCTTTGGAATCACAGATCCTATTTCATTTTCGGATCAACGAATCTTCGGAATAACGAACCCTATTTAATTTTCGGATTAACGAGCCTTCGGACTAACGAACCTTGTTTCATTTTCGGATTAACGAATCTTCGGAGTAACGAACAGCACCCATCATAACCCTAGCACTTTCAATCATTGCACTGTCAAATACACATGCACATGAACACACATTTACCTTTATGCCTACATCCACTGATGTATGGACGAAATCCAAATCGTTCCTCTTAGAATGGCCTTCAACATATACCGAGAAACCATGTAGCCTTTTATGGGCAATGCGCTATATTCGACTTTCGGAATTTCAGTGCCTGTCGATGGAGTCAATGTTTCAATTCCTGAAGAGGTTGTAGTCTCCCTAGCAGCATGAACTCAGAGTAGTAATAAATTGTCACAACGCAAGTAAGACAAGGGCCGCACATCGCGCTCTTGCTAAAAGAGGACAGTCAATTCTTTGTGGCGATCATGTAACAATTATTATTAGTCGGACGAATTCTCGACTGCGTTTAAATCATTGAACCGTACCAAATGGAATGATTGGTTTACGTCTATGTTTCCCCGCCTCCAAAAATCAATAGAATGTAGAAAAACACGACACTAATTGTGCGTGAACCAAAAGGTAAACAAAACAAAAAAAAAACTCTTTTCACACGGGGTTGCAACTTTTGAGAGCGCATCTACAGACAGCCTGCCGTGCGCAACGATCTAAAACTATTGTTCGGGTTGTTTTTCATAACAGCTAATAAATGTGAATCTTTGAGCTGTTTTGATATTCATGTTGATGGTCATAGCTCCCATATTCTTCCATCTCTGCGCACAAAATTTTCGAAGAAAGTGTTTACAAATCGCCATCATGTTTTGTAGTATCCAATCGCACTTAATGACTATCAGATTGACTTTCAACTTTTCTAAGCTATGCAAGATGGTGTTTGTGGTGTATGGTAGTAAAATGATGCTAATGGCAATTGCTGTATTAATCGTTCTAAATATTGTTATTCATAATCATTGTCACCTTCATTGCTGTCATCCTCACCGTTTTGTTACCGTCCGTTTTTAAGCAACTAAGAACGAGTAGCTGACCGAACTTTGACCTGATATTTCAAGTATAATACGACGCTGTGACAAACACTAATGTATATATCATATATCTTTTATTATGCGCGAGTTTCTTCACTTTATCTCCCTCTACAAATTAAATTTGTTAAGATCGCAACTGCCTTGTCCGCCTTGGACTACTTAACATAGCAATGTCAGAATCTCGGAGCTTGGGTATTTGTTCCATGTTCATCGTGTCACTGCCGGCAACCAGGGACAGCCTGGTGGTCATAGTGTCGCTGCCCAGAAAGCAGTAGATGACAGGTTCGAGTCCCACCGTATGAAAAGGTTTTTGGCCAGAAGTCTACTAAAATCATTCTACGGCTGAGAGTGCACGCTGTCCGCACACACAGAACGCGAAGGTGCACGCTTTGAATTATTCATGAGCCTACACGGTCTGCCGCACACGTCGTGTACACAGCAGTGATACGGACTGGTCCATTGTCGAATATGGGTTAAAATGCTGCAGAAACAACATAGGGGCAGTCATAGACATAGCATTATATCGCTTAAACCTACATTGACAACATGAATTACATGCTTTTCATGAAGTTGTTTACATTATCTGCTTTTTAACTGACCACACACTCACACACACACACACACACACACACACACTCACTGAGGTATCAATCATATATTGCTGACAGTCGCCGGGTGCAGCAACTTCAGTAAATTAAAAGGACTGTACAGCACTGGTTGAGGTGGGGATTCATGTTTTGAAACATTCCTAAGTGAGATAATGAGAAACCTCTTATGAAATGTGAAAGAGCATGTAATTTTAAGAAGGATTCAACGTTTATTTGATGAAAATTGGTTTTCAAATGACTGAGATATCCACGAAAGTGATGATAATAAAAGGCGACAGGCCACGCCTTTTATTAGGATCTCTTTGTTTCACCTTGTTTTTTGATATCTCAGCCATTTCAAAACCGTTTTTCATCGAATAAACTTTTTGATACCCCTTAGAATTGCATGTTCTTTGACATCTCATAGAGTGGTTTGTGAATATCTCGAAAAACGTTAAAAGCTAAATCCTCAGCTCGACCAGAACTGTACACACCCTTTAATAGCAAACCCAAGTACACTCTAAAAGATGCACAAATAAGGGCTTTTTACATTTGCAAATGTTTGCTTAGTCCCGTACCAACGGTGGGGCTAAGGGGGGGGGGGGGCCTTAGCCCCACCGTTGGTACCGGACTTTCCTTAGCCCACTTTCTGTTTACACTAAGTTCTTGTTTTTGCCAAAGTGGGCTAGCCCCACCGATAGTCCGGTACTATCTGGCCCTGCAAAATAGCAGGGTTAGCACCGCAAATGCGGTGCTAATTGCGGTGCCAAGCAAGCGAGTGTAAACAGAACGAAAAAATAATCCGGAGCTAAGCGACAGAGACGGAGACGAAGTCCGACCCCCACTGACCAATCAGAAACGAGGTAATCAAGTGCTGCCGGTGCGTGCGTGTACATGTACAGTGCACAGCGTAATCATGAATATTCATGTGGTTTGGAAAGTACCGGACTAAGAATACGAGTGTAAAAAAAGGTCAATTTTTTCCTTAGCCCCGGACAAGAGCTTAGTACGGGACTAATTGGCGAGTGTAAAAAGCTGAAAAAATTGGTACGGGACTAACGATAGTCCTGGGTCAGAGAAAGTACGGGGTTAAGAAGCACAAGTGTAAAAAATATTAAGCTGATGTAGTGTAGATTCACAATCATGTTGGAATGTTGACCACTGCAAGTTCCACCGGCACTGTACTGCACTGCACTGCACTGCACTGCGCTTCATGCTTCACTCGCGGTTACCCCTATTACACGATGGTGCACTCTGCGTATATGTGCTAGCCGAGAAAGATATGATTATCGAACATCATCGAAGAAGAAAAAAATTCCCGTTTTCTATATCTTCTCAGCAACATATAAAGTCATAACTGGTACAGTATGTGGTCAGTTAATAAAAGGGTTCACTGCTGACTTCAGGAAACTTATAAACGAGAAATACATATCCAATTTACGTTATAACTCACGGTATATGAAATCATAACTCGTCCAAATGCAGCCACGAATAAACAGCGACGTCATGTTTCATAAAAATGAGCTTCTCGGTGTCGCTGATTGTGATTGGATTGTGAGGACGGAACCTTCTCAGTTTTTTGCCAATTCCGACAAGACCTAAAATTCAATCCCAATGAGTTTGACATATATGATAGAAATTTTTTTTGGCGCGTAATATGGTAGAAGCCCCAGCTTCATGTACTATTCGGTTGCGGAGATACAGCCTTTCAAATAGGGAGGTATTACTGCATCACACGGCGAATACTTCAGGAAGTGTGTACAATCCTGTAGGGCAGTTATTCTGAAGTGAACTCACAAAGCTGTTTTTGAGCAGCCAGTCCGACGTTATTAGAAGTCCATTTATCTTCTAATTTTAGTATTCTATAGAAAAATGTCCTAAGACTAGAAAACCGCTAGCCCCAAGTCCACGGACATTACTTATTTTATGATATTTCTCCATTAATGACAGTATATCGGGTTTTGCTTGTGCGTCTTCATAGGTTATAACACAGGGTGCGCGCGTGTTCTGTGTCTATTATAAGAGACAAGCTTTCCATATGGGTTCGTTTTTTCAGACATGTTTGTTAATTTACAGATCAGCAGTTGCGATCTTAACAAATTTACTTGTATAAGAGGGAGACAAAGTGAAGAAACTCGCATATGAACCTTCACCCCCTGAATAATATCTTCCTTTCATCTTTTATCATGTTGCTTTTTTAAAACAAAATTACTACTTTCGGGATACACCATTGTATATTGCTTACTCTTCAAAATGATTTTCAATAGTACATAAAACTGATTAGTGTGACTTCCAGATGATGAATGATAATGATGACTTAAAAATGAGCTAGACAGAATGCACGCAAGATGAAATTTATTGCTATGACTTAACATTAATTTAAAGAAAGATACGAAAATCCGTTATTACTAGTCTTCGACGTCATCGGCGGCAGACGCTATTTCAAATCAGATGTTTTGTTTTTTCTGTACAAAATCGAAGGTCAGATTCCAGTCTCAAAAAGCACTTCTAAGACAGCGTGAAATGATTTCTTAGGCCCGAATTCATGAAGTTGATGGTACAAATGTAACCATGCTTTAAACCATGGACAAAAACCATGGAGCACCATTTAGTGTCGCATAGAATATCTAGTTACGAAATCAGTGATTTCGTCGATGAAATGGTTATTTTGTAACGAAATAACAACATTTTGTAACTAAATGAAAGTTTCGTCCACGAAACTATAATTTCATTAACGAAATTGTCATTTTGTCGGCGAAATGACCAATTTCGTAATAAAATATTCCGTGCGACAAGTGGCGCTCCATGGTTTTTTTTTCCATGGTTTCAACCATGGCTTCATTGGTACCACCTTCGTGAATTCAGACCTCAGTTTCTAATATCTTTATAACTTCTAGAGGGTAAAAGAATCACGCCCACAGTTACAGAGACAAGGGCTCTTTCTGCAATGTCCTGTGTTAAGGACTTCGGACCATCGGTACCCCGAGTTTGAAGTGTTGTTATAGTTGTTTGATGAGCACTGACTATGAGTTAGTTTCAATTAGATACCTCCTCCATCCGAGTCACTTTAAGCCATGTCACACCTTTCCGGGCAAGCTTCGCGGGCTTGTTCCGAGGAGGAATTTCCAGCATTCAGGAGAATTTTCCGTGGGCGGACAAGAATGTTTGCGAGTTTCGCACTTGTTTCTTAACCTAAACGCGTGCTAGTTATCTTCTACTTGCGTGTATTCCGTGTGACCTGCCTGAGAGCTTTGAAACCGATACGTTTTCTGTTACGAGCGACTTACGGGTATTGAGAAGTACTTTCGTTGGAGTTACCTGCGAGGTGCTGCCGGTAAGGGTCTCCTATTGGTGTTCTGCGTGTACTTCTGAGAGCAAACCCCCAAGACTCACTCGGAACAAGTTTTGAGCATGCTCAAGGCCTTGCCATAACGTATCTGGGGAAGTTTTCGGCTTGACTTGCGGGGGAACAAATTTGCTACCCGGAGCTCTCCGCACTTGGTCCGCACCAGACAGTAGGCCTATACCTACACTCTAGCGAGTATCTCGCCTGTAGTTGCCTGGAGGTGCGCACGTAAGTCCGATTTAACAGCAGCGAAGTTTTGAGCATCAGCAGCCAAGTTTTGAGCATGACCAAAACTTTTTGCGGGTGAGTCGCGGGGATGCCCGGAGAGATCCACGCAGAACGACAGTAGGAGGCCCTTTTTTTATTGTTCCATATTTCACATTTCAACAAATTGTCGAGTACAGCATCTAAGACGATTTAACACGTGAAATATGAGGAATCTACATAGAAGCATTACTTATAGGGTGTAGATTCCCAGATGGCCGATATGAGATGAATTCTTACTTGATATTTACTATTGAAAGGAATCACAATTTGTGAAATGGGGAAATATAGACGTCGAAGAACGAAAAAGACAAAGAAAAGACAAAGAAAGACAATGTCCGCAGCACAAAACTTTTGAAGAGTTGCGTGAGCACCCGAGCGAGGTTACAAGCCAGACACAGTGCACAATAGCAAAAATGCAAAATGTGCACAAAGAAGGTCCAGGAGATAATAAGAAATCGTGAGCGAGGCACGTGTTACATGATATGATGACAGAAGTAAGAAGTATGTGCAGAGAATCTCGAGGAGGATTAAAAAACACCAATAAGTATGAATTTTGAAGCACTAATTTAAGGACGTTCCTCAGTTAAAGTGAAATCCATGTCATTTTCTTGAAACTTTCCATACCGTAACCTTGACCCATCCGAAGCCTAAATATGTAAATAAAACCATAGGTTCATGTGCTTGTTTTTCTTCTACGGGACTTTGAAGAATATGACTAATCTGCCGTCCTGTACCAAAATGATCTGCATTGACAAACGTAAATCCCCATAATTCTGTCAAAATCCACGTTATTTTCTCCAAATTTGCAAGAATTGCAGAAAGGGGTACCCAAAACGAGGAAAAGGTTTTAAAGTTAGGGTTTACACTCTCATTATTCAGCAGGCAGCGCCTTCACGCGGCAGAAAACACCGAAATCTCTCAAATCCTTGTTTATCGACGTTTTCTGTTAGGGGTGAGCAAAAGGACAACGTTCATAAAACTTATGCTGTACATTCAAAACCCATGTCAATTTCACGAAACTTTACCAAATTGTAGACAGAGGCTTACTTATTCCAGAAAAACAATCAAAAGTGGGGGTTCATGTGCTCGTTTTTGTGCTAGCAGCGCCCCTATGCGACATATATCGTCGTAAGTCCCCAAAATCTGGTCAGGAACCTATGCAGGGATACCCTGACAGGGTGGGTTCATAAAACTTATGCTGTACATTCAAAACCCATGTCAAATTCATGAAAATTGCCTAACTTGTAGAAAAAGGCTCACTAATACCAGAAAAACAATCAAAAGTGGGGGTTCATGTGCTCGTTTTTGTGCTAGCAGCGCCCCCATGCGACATATACTATAGTACGACCCCAAAATCTGGTCAGGAACCTACGTATGGACGCCCTGGCAGGGTGGGTTCATAAATCTCATGCTGTACATTCAAAACCCATGTCATTTTCACGAAACTGCACCAAATTGTAGAAAAAAGGCTTAATTATTCCAGAAAAACCATGAAAAGTGGGGGTTCATGTGCTCGTTTTTGTGCTAGCAGCGCCCTCATGCGACATATACTATAGTACGACCCCAAAATCTGGTTAGGAACCTATCCAAAGTCGCCCTAACAGGGTGGGTTTATAAATCTCATGCTGTACATTCAAAACCTATGTCATTTTCACGAAACTTGGCCAAATCATAGAAGAAGGCTTACTTATTCCAGAAAAATAATTAAAAGTGGGGGTTCATGTGCTCGTTTTTGTGCTGGCAGCGCCCTCATGCGACATGTATCATCGTAAGTCCCCAAAATCTGGTCAGGAACCTATGCAGGGATGCCCTGACAAGATGAGTTCATTAGGCTTATGCTGTTCATTCAAAAACCATGTCAATTTCACCAAACTTGACCAAACTGTAGACGAAGGCTTACTAATTCCAGAAAAATAATTGAAAGTTGGGGTTCATGTGCTCGTTTTTGTGCTAGCAGCGCCCCCATGCGACATATATCATCGTAAGTCCCCAAAATCTGGTCAAGAACCTTGTGCAGGGATACCCTGACAAGTGGGTTCATAAAACTTATGCTAGCTGTTCATTCAAAACCCATGTCATTTTCACGAAACTTTGCCAAATTATAGAAGAAGGCTTACTAATTCCAGAAAAACAATAAAAAGTGGGGGTTCAAGTCCTAATTTTTGTGCTGGCAGCATCCCCAGATGATAAATCACCTCACCGGACCCCAAAATCCGGTTATAAACCTCTCGTGGGTGTCCTGATTATAGGTGGGGTTCGTGAATGTCGTGCTGTACATTCAAAACCCATGTCAATTTTACGAAACTTTATCAAATTGTAGAAGAAGGGTTACTTAATGCAGAAGAATTGTAAAAATGGGGGGTTCATGTGCTCGTGTTAGTGCTAGCAGAGCCTCCTTGCGACGGAAATCATCGTAAGACCCCCAACTCTAGTCAGGAACCAGTGCAGGGATATACTCTGCTAGGATGCATGAATCTCATGCGGTTCACTCGAAACCCCATTTTCTTTAAAAAAAAAACACACACACACACACACACACACACACAAAAACATGTCACAATTGCAGTGATATGGTGAAAAATATTCAGAAAGAAAGGTCCATGTGTGTTTTTGTTATCATTTCCCTTCCACAGCCATAATGATATTATGTGGATGCAAGCGTGGAAAACTCCATATTATTGATATGCACGCTTGTTTGTTTGTTTTACCCACTTGCTGTAACCATGTACAAAAAGTGATAATGGAGGAAGTAGAATAAATATAAGGAAATGGGAGTTTTGGCATAAACTGACGGTCCTCCAAATGAAAAACAAATCCTAATACAATGACGTTGATTGTAGATTGCATGTGTTGGTTGTTGCAGTGGTTAGTAAAGTGAGTGTTGTAAGCTATGGAGAAGTACCTCCCCCCCCCCCCCGGAAAAAAAAAATGATACTCCTTTTGCTACACCAGATTTGGTAATAAAAAAAAAATAATATATGAATGGTGAAAGTGATGAATAGTCTTGTTTGATAACACTTTCGTGACCTTGTATTTTGTAACCAAAAATTAAAAAAAAAAACCCAATATTTTGTATTACTAGTAATGACAAGTTTAGATCTAATTTAGATTTTAACAGAGACACTCAGATTGTTTTAGCTGCTAGACCTAAAGATGAAATGTGCACTGTAAAAACATCGGTGTTAGATTTAACACCACGGGTGTTAAATCTAACACCGATCAAACTTCAATAAAGGACCACACCCACAGGTGTTAAAAATGCACTGTGATGGTGTTGAAAAGTGTTCACCTGACACTTCGTGGTGTTAATTTGACACTGTATCTGGTGTTATTTTGACACTGTACTGGTGTTAATTCAAAAATGACACCACATGGTGTTGATTTGATATTTGCTGGTGTTAATATCAATGGTTTAACACCCGTCCAGCTTCAATAAGGGACCACACCAGCTGGTGTTACTTTGGTGTAAATTTATTTTCACATTTTTTTCAAAAATCTAGTATTTTAATGTAAAATTCTTGATCGTCTTGTTTAAATTACAAATCAACAAGAAGTGCAGTTACTAAGAAACTCTTCGAAAAACAGTTTAAAATTTGGAAATGACACCCGTAGGTGTTAATTTAACGCCATAAATGAGCACCGAAAATTTAACACCAGCTCGGTGTTCACTATTTAACACCGGACTTTTTGCAGTGTGTGTCATATGCTTGTTTTGTTGTTGTTGTTGCTATTGTTGTTGTTGTTGTTGTTGTTGTTGTTTTAACACCTAGTCCAATAGACTAGTGAGCCTTAGACCCCGACTAGGGCCGATAGGCCCTTGGTACCTTAGCACCCGACTTTACCATGTTGATGACCGGATAATGAACTTCATGTCACAAAACAGATCTATGGATTGAAAATGGAAACAGCTCTGTTCCACTTCCAAGCTTCGCGATTCCGTCAATCAGTGTTGTGCTATAATGACCACGTATATGCGGCTCGGACCGCTGAACTTTGCGTGGTATGTACAGATTGTAACGCGTACAGTCGGCACGCGAGCCGAGCGAGGCCGCCCAGTGCGGCTGCCCGGCGCGGCCGCGGTGGGGAGCTGTCGGGTATCCGTACGTACACATACCACACTCTAGCTCGATCTACTAGCAGCTGCTCAGCTCAGCTAGCTCAGCTCATCACTCGCGTGCGTGCGCTTCTACGCTCTTTGTTATGTTACTGACACCTGCGCAGCTAGGATGCGCACAAACTCAACTGAGGAACGTCCTTAAGTTTATGCTTAAATGAATTAAGAGATTGGGATTGGATTAATTCTCTATCCAAATCATTCCAAATTTAGGTCCTGTAGTAGTTATTGTTTATAAAGTAGATACGGTCCATACAGGAGAGAGATGAAAATAATCTTTTTGTCTCGTAGGGTAAGAATGAGCTTCGATCTTTTAACCCTATAAAGCCCAAGGGGGGGGGGGGGGGGGCACATTGTGCCCCCTAACAGATTTTCATGCGCCCTTTATCCAATTTTCACCAAATTTGGTGACTTTTCCTAAAATCTTACCTCAAACATTTTGATATATAATTTATCTATATTTGATATTGCTGGTTGCCATGGGAACCATAAACTAACAACCATGACAGTAAGATTTTGCGTATTTTTCTGTTCCAATTCCAATTTACAATATTACAATGTATGAAATGGGCGTTTCTTGGCTGAAATTTGCTGAAGAAGCAAAATGTGAAGTAATTATGGCCCTGAAATGTTTCTCCTATCATTGCCGTTGTTTTTCTGTGACAACGGCGTAAAACAGTAAATATAATGAAGATACTTGAAAATAACAGTATTTTCCAAAGATTGTCGTTGTATTTGGTGTCATTTTGATTCCTTCACCCAAGTTATACCTCTGATATCATTTGTTTATCACATTATCAATCTGCAAACTTAAAATTCCAATATTATAGGAATATTATATATGATAACTATGCATGTACCTATCCCAAACAATACATCACAGGTCTTATGTTATATTTCTTTATTTTGTTATGAATAGCGCCCCCATGTGGTGACCTTGAGAAATTTCAACCATAACAAATGATGAGTTTTGACTTGCACATCGTTTGTGGCAAATATGAAAAATATTGGTCTATGATTAGACATATATACTGGAGATAAAGAAATTATACAGAACAATCATGTTTTTAGCATATTGCCTATGTATTTTTTTAATATTTTGGTAAATAGCGCCCTCTATGGGTAACCTTGAAAAAATTCAAGTATGCTTCATGTAGAGTATGAGTTGCTCTACCCAAGTGCCAAATATGACGATGAAACATCAAACAATAACAAGTTATATAGGGGGAACAATGTGCCCCCCCCCCCCCCCTTAGGCCTGCTATGGGAAGGGTCAAAATAGCTTGGGCTTAATAGGGTTAACAAACATGGAAGAAAATACATCGGGGAGACCACCTGAGTTTAACTGATACATAAAATATTCCTATATTTAAATAATATAGATCCTGGATCTTAAGAATTTTACTTGGAAAAAAAAATAAGGCATTAGTGTGGTCCAGGAATGTGGCGAAGTTAATTATCCGTATAGCTCTTTTCTGTATCAATACTAAAGAATTAAATCTAGTTGTACAGCAGTTTTTCCATGCCAGGATTCCATAACTTTAAAATATATAGGGCAACAAAATAGTAGAATACAATGATTGCAGAACATGCTTAGGAAAATACTACTTTAACTTAAACATAACACCTACATTTTTTGATGATAATTTCCGAAGAGAATCAACATGAACTTTCCATGTCAACTTGCAAGCAATATAAAGACCAAGGAATTTTAAATATTCAACCTGATTCAATTCCACATCGTTTACGACAAATTACCCCGTAAAATATTGATTATATTGCTAAAACCATAAATTTTGTCTTAATCAAATTCAGTGACAATTTAGTAGCCTGAATCCACTTGAATATTGATTTCAATTCAGTATTAATGGTATTCAGAAGAACATGAGAGTTTCGATTCGAATAAAAAATGCTGGTGTCATCGGCAAAAAGGGAAAATGGAACAGAAGCAGAAGCACCTCGCAGGCAACTCCCACGCAGGTACTTCGCAGTCCCCGTATGCAGCCATGATAATAACAATCTGTGGGACTTCTGCCATTCCTTCAGAGGAATTCCTTCACTGAGTTGTCAGTCCCCATACGACTGGTACACAGGTCACAACCCTCAAATAGAATTTAAGTATAACGCGTCCAGCAAGCACATGCTACTGACTCGCCCATTCAAATCCCTGTCCGCCCTCAGAAATTGTCCGGCATGCTGGAAAATCCCTGCACGCAACAAGCCCGCGTAGCTTGCCCGGAAAGGTTTGACAGGGCCTAAACATTGTTGCAGGTAAAAAAGATTTGCGTGCACACCTCCGGACGACTACGGGTGAGATACGTGCTTATATAGGTACTGTCATGTTCACGCATTGAATGTGTATGCAGGCATGCAAAAGCTCTTTATGTGCTTATCCTTGATACAAAGTGGTCATACTTTTTCAATAAGAATCCTTGAACTTCTCACCTACACATCGCAGCCAAAGGAAAAAAAATATATTTGAACAAAGACAGATAAACAATAAAAGACAATCTTTTATATCGCCCACCATTGTGACGTGTATCTACAACGTATTTTCCTTTTAATAGTTCTTAAGCATTGATAAGAAATGAGAAGGAGGAATGTCGGTTAAGTTTTAGTGTCGGATGAGAGGACTACACTATTTTGTGACGTCACGTTTGGACTCTAAAAAGAATATACACAAAAGTCATCTTATATTCATTTTTCTAGCATAATGGAAGATCGCTTTACTTTTTTTCGGAAAGTATATGGAAAATGATAAATTTCCCCCGACAAATGTTTTCAATAAGATGAAGGTTTTTTTTTAATAGTAGTGAATTGCTTAATTTAATTTCATAAAGATCAAAATTCTTAGGAATCGTGGATTCACTCAATAAATCCGCATGTATACTCGTACTCTCTTTGATTCCCCAATAAAGTATATCAGAAGATAAATGCCATATGTGTGTCCTTGAAATGTCAAGTGTATAAGTCAAAATCCTTAGAACCCTATAAGTCTTCGTCGAACAGGCGCGTCTGACCGTGAAAAAGCAAACGATGCTGTCATCATTAAAACAGTCCCGACAACTCTTAAGTTATTCTTTAATGGTTAGTTTATAATGTTTGAATTCTTATGTAACCAGCTTATCAATTGATCTTTTGCAACCAACAAGTGTTCCTAGCATCCTGTAAGGCTAAGCGGCAGGAGATATTGCATAATCTGCTGCTTATTATTTCGTTCGAGTGACGTCCGATTGGTTTGAACGCTGTAAAGTATCGTCCAATGTCGACATTATTCAGACTTTAGCATTATCACGATTATAGCATTTTAACCCGAGGAATCATGGTTTGCTGCGAGAGGAAACCAGTGGGGCCTAATAGGGAGTGAAGATGGAATCTACCTTGAGCTACATAGTTTTCCTGAGCAATGTCGAGGAATGATAAAACAAAACCACCAGAATAAACTGAAGCCACTGCTTCATTGCCCCTTGTTTAGTTAAGCAGGCAAGCTTGGAAACGCGTCGTAATGATTTGTGGCATCCTCTCTGAATATAGGTCGTTGCTTCTTGTCCTTCACCCCTTGGAGTACAGGGGCGATCCAGGGGCGCCTTTACTAAATAAAAGGGGAGGGGACTCACGCCTCTTCCCTTTGTTATTTCGTTTGTTTTAACAAAAAAATGAAGGGGGACGCTACCGTTGCGCTCCGCCTGTTATGGTTTGTTTTTTAGCCAGTTCCACAATTTAATTTCAAAATCAAGCCGAGGCGTTAGATTGATCGCAAATGACACGCCTGAGAGTCCTCTTTGCTAGAATAAACATCACAAAACATCTTCACACGGGGGCGTTTGTCGGCCCGTGACGCTAACCGGAGTAAACATTACAACAAAGGATTCTTCATTTGTTAATTTCAAATTGATACATATATATATCTTTTTCTTCTTCTTTTTTTTTTTTTTTTTGGGGGGGGGGGGGGTCTGCTGTGCGGGGGCGTTGGTCGATTCGTGACATGAAATGTACATGACAGTCTAAGTAGCATTTTTGGTATAATGTGAATTCAAGAGGTATCTGTCGTAGGTTAAGTATGCTGCATTCAACAAAGCATGTTCCTAAACAATTTTCTAAGAGTGAGACCATCTAATTTTGGTACCTGGTCATCCCTCCCCCCCCCCCCTTTGAACTCTTGTAAGGTAATATAATATACTGATGAATTCCTTGATAAACATGCGCAACATAATGGTTTCACACCATAACTCAAACTTGCGAGAGAAAAGGGTCGGCAGACCTGCAAAGTCTCACGCTTTCGACTTGAAACTCACGACTCAGGGGCGTCTTTTCAAGCTCACACCGAAAATCGCAAACTTGTTCTCACCCCTCATGATCCTACGGAAGCTTATAAGTGCCAACAAGATGACAAGATAAGAAGACGAGAAGACAAGCTAAATATCGAGAAGACGAGTTCTTGGAACTCGGCAGGTCGATTTGTTGAGGTCAAGAAGACAAGAAGCCGAGTTTTTGAGTCGATTTGTATTGGACGAGAAAACAAGATGATGAGCTGTCGAAATTCGGCAAGTTGAGTTGCTTCGGACAAAAATACAAGATGACGAGTTCTTGGAGCTCGGCAAGTCGACTTGTTTAGGTCAAGAAGACAAGAAGCCGAGTTGTTGAAACTCGGCACGTTGACTTGTTTTGGACAAGATGATGAGTTGTCGAAACTCGGCAAGTCGACTTGTTGAGGTCAAGAAGACAAGGTGCCCAGTTGTTGGAACTAGGCAAGTCGCTTTTTTTTTTTTTTTTTTTTTTTTGCTTAAGAAGACAAGATATGACGAGTTGTTGAAATTTGGAAAGTTGATTTGTTTGGGACAAGAACTTGACAAGTTGTTGGAACCCGGCAAGTCGACTTGTTTGGGACAAGGAGATAAGATGAGTCGGGACTTTTTTTAAACAGAGTACAAAAGTCGCGTTTATAGAGCATTTAAAAGCAAATTTCTAGGGAATTAAACGTAGTAAAAAAAAATCACTGCAAAGGACTACGATCATAACTTATGACAACTATTCATTTT
The DNA here is from genome assembly GCF_040938485.1 of Diadema antillarum. NCBI lineage: Eukaryota > Metazoa > Echinodermata > Echinoidea > Diadematoida > Diadematidae > Diadema > Diadema antillarum. Next base: position 615,119 of record NW_027271337.1, read on the forward strand.
ACTATAACTACGGGCAGAGCGAGCGAGCCACTTTCACTTGGACATTCGTCTGAAATGTATTCATTAAAAGCGTAAACGTGATTACATTGTTCTTATATTACTAGAAAACATAGAAGAAAAGGAAAAATGTAAGGTTTACTTAAGGTATGTTTCAGAGAGCACACTCGAGGACGCGAGGCTACCATCTATACACTAAATTTACTCATAAGTAAATATAAGTGTATAGATATAATAATGTATAATGTATTATGATTTTCGAAAATTTTGCATTTTCTACTCCTAGACAAGAAAAGTGCTTTTATTGTACATTTTGGTGTATAAATAATTGATTAATTATTTGTTTAATACAGGGAGGGCACGGGGGGGGGGGGGGGGGGACAAGCGACCCCTCTGCCTCCCCCCCCCCCTTTCCGGCGCCCTTGCTTGTAAATCTCGACAATTTAATGAGCTAAAAGTAAGAGACATAAGAATGGGTAAGGATATACCTAGGCGAATACATTTTCAGGGGCTGTGGTTGATTCTGACCATAATAATATAAATTGAATTTACGTGGTAAGTAAAATGTGTACAGAATAAAGAACACACACATCAAATATACATGAAATACGTACAAGTAACTAAGTACCAACAATGTGGTTAAGTTGCTTGTTATATAGCCAAAGAAAGCTTATAGCACCAGAAGTTGCGCTGTTTACAAAGTCCTTTTTTGGTTGTTTTTGTTTGTTTGTTTTTTGCTTGTAAGCTCATGAAACCCGGACGTGGCACCAGAAACTTGTCGAGTTTCAACAACTTGTCATCTTGACTTCTTGTTCAAAATAAGTCGACTGTCCTAGTTTTAACAACTCATCACCTTGTTTTCTTGACCTAAACAAGTCGACATGCCGAGTTCCAATGATTTGTCATCTTATCTTTTTGTCCCAAACAAGTCGACTTACCGAGTTCCAACAATTCGGCACCTTGTTTACTCTACCTAAACAAGTCGACATGCCATGTTTCAACAACTCTTCATATTTATTACTTATCCCAAACAAGTCGACCTGCTGCGTTCCTACAACTCATTTTCTTGTCTTCTTGTCCTAAACAAGCTGACTTGCCAAGTTCCGACAATTCGTCATCTTGTCGTTTTGTCTCAAATAAGAATACTTGCCGAGTTCAAGCAACTCATCACCTTGTCTTCTTGTCTAAAACAAGTCAGCTTGCTGAGTTTCAACAACTCGTCATCTTGTCTTTTTGTCCAAAACAAGTCGACTTGCCAAGTTTCGGCAATTGATCATTCTGTCTTCATGTCCCCCCCCCCAAAAAAAAAATCGACTTGCCGAGTTCCAAAAACTCATCATCTTGTCTTCATGTCGACAACAAGTCGACTTGCTGCATTTCGAGAACTCATCATTTTGTCTTCTCGTTCTAAACAAGTCGACTTGCTGAGTTTCGACAACTCGTCATCTTGTCTTCTTGTCCAAAACAAGTCAACATGCCGAGTTTCAACAACTCGGCTTCTTGTCTTCTTAACCTAAACAAGTCGACTTGCCGAGCTCCAAGAACTCGTCATCTTGTATTTTTGTCCAAAGTAAGTCCACTTGCCGAATTTCGACAGCTCATCATCTTGTTTTCTCGTCCAATGACCTAAACAAGTCGACTTGAATTGCCGAGTTCCAAAAACTCGGCTTCTCGGTATTTAACTTGTCTTCTCGTCTTCTTATCGCGGCATCTGGTTGGCACTTGTAAGCTTCCGTACTATGCGGCAGGAGATATTGCAGAATCTGCTGCTTATTATTTCGTTCGAGTGACGTCCGATTGGTCTGAACGCTGTATATAGTATCGCCCAATGCCGACATTATTCAGACTATAGCATTATCACGATTATAAAGCATTTTAACCCTCGGAATCATGGTTTGCTGCGAGCTGAAATCAGTGGGGCCTAATAGGGGGTGAAGATGGAATCTACCTTGAGCGACATAGTTTTCCTGAACACTGCCGAGGAAAAAACATCACAAAATATCTTTATACGGGGGCGTTTATCGACTCCTGACGCTAACCGAAGTAAACATTACAACAAAGGATTCTACATTTGTTAATTTCAAATTGATACACACACACACACACACACACACACACATACATACACACACACACACACACACACACATTGGGGGGGGGGGGGGTCTGCTGCGAGGGGGCGTTTGTCTATTCATGACATAAAAATGCTGTACGTGACAGTCTCAGTAGTATTTTTGGTATAATGTGAATTCAAGAGGCACCTGTCGTAACCAAAAAATTTTGAGAAGGTTAATTATGCTGCATTCAACAAAGCCTGTTCCTAAACAATTTTCTATGAGTGAGACCATCTAATTTGGGTACCTGGTCACCCCCCCCCCCCTTTTTTTTTTTGAACTCTTGTAAGGTATGCCTGATAAACATGCGCAACTTAATAGTCCATGGGCCAAGACCCGAAAAATGGGTTGTTGGTACCACCTGACGTGGCACAACCTTTTTGGTGTCAGTTTGTTTGTCGGGCATAGATATGCTTATCAAGCTATGATAGCATTTCCAAATGAGTAGCTTAGTCATAATAAATGATTTTTAAACCAATTTGGTCTCGTTTTTATATCCCTATACTTCTGAATCGAAACTAACCGCTATACAAAGAAGAGCACTGTCTTCCGTATGTCCACAGGTGTTCTGTTGTAAACGCGGTGTGCTTAGTCTTTATTCAAGGCAGCGAAGGGAATATCCAAAGTGTTATGATGTCCACAGCTGTCACGCGGTGCGCTTAGTCTTTATCTAGACAAATGTACCCTTATCATATCTAAAGTTCCTCATACAAGGGATTATCTATACTGTTTTTATACTACCCATCAACAAATACATCAGTTTTAAACAAAAATCACTCTGTTCATTTACAATATTATTCATTATAATGTATCGTAGTGTACCGGTACATTGTTTTTGCATTATCTTATATTGTTGGATGGAAATAAAGCGACATTGGCGTGGTATTAGCGTTTTCACCGTAGCGTTTTCGCCGGAAAATGATAAATAATTGAAAAATACGGTAAAATTCACGAGAAATTGCTCTTTGTTGTTGTTGTTTTTAGATAAAAGGATATACACTGTATCATACGCTTTGGATATTCCCTTCGCCGTCTAGAATAAAGACTAGGCGCTGTGGACATCATAACCTTTGGATATTCCCTTCGCTGCCTTGAATAAAGACTAAGCGCACCGCGTTTACAACAGAACACCTGTGAACATACCATAGAGCTGCATTTTACAGCTCTATGGAACATACAGAAGACAGTGCTCTTCTTTGTATAGCGGTTAGTTTCGATTCAGAAGTATAGGGATATAACAACGAGACCAATTTGGTTAAAAATTAATTTACTATGACTAAGCTACTCATTTGGAAATGCTATCATGGCTTGATAAGCATATCTATGCCCGACAAACAAAATGACACCAAAAAGGTTTCGCCACCTCAGATGGTACCAATATCTGGCCTGGCCCATGGACTATAATGGTTTCAAACAATAACTCAAACTTGCGAGAGATAAGGGTCGACAGACCTGCAAAGTCTCACGCTTTCGACTTGAAACTCACGACTCCAACAGTCAGGGAGACAGCCGATTTTTAGGGAATGGAGATATTCGCGAAAAATCGGGAAAGTTGGACTTAATGAATTATTCATGACCTTTCCGCAGTCTCTGGCCGAAGCTCGACGCGTACAAAGTCAATGGCTATCACTGCATCGTTTTGACATGCATGTCTTTAAAAATTCACCTTAAAAAATCCTCATTTAATGTTGATATTGAAATTTCACCCAATGAAAGATGAATAAATAAAGTTTATCTCCTCCAAAAATCAATATTCACATATAGTGAGGAAAATTTGTAATTGAAGGATGAAAACGCGAATCCAAAGTGTATTTTTTGAATCTCCGTGTCATAGTTTCTTTCAAGGCGTTCTTATTCAACGAAACACAGGGACGGACTGTGTGTGTGTCTGCAATGCGCTATGCATGAATCGCGTTAACACAGTGCACGCACGTACCGTGCGTACGTGAGCGCTGTTACCGCTGAGCTTCATCGTCTGTGGGAATTGTGGTAGCCTATCATGCTTTTGCCGATATTTCTATCAACAATTCAGTTATTTTTTCGTCAAATGATCAAGAATTGGTGAGAACTGGTATTGAACTTAGATAGTCCGGTCCCCTAAACTCCTGGTTTGCCCGTATTTCTGTGGAATGTCCGAATGAAAAGAGCAAGAGAGGACCGCCACCGTAGGTGTTCTAATAGGTTGCATGACGCTGGAGCTCTCGCACAGCCGTCGAACGTCAACTGCGGACCGCCGGAGCGCGATCCGGGGTTCTTTCTTTTGCTACATGACCATCAGTGTCCTCATACTTTCTTGCTCTCTTGCGATCATGCTCACTGGGTTAAAAGTTACAAGCCTCATGCAACCACAAGGTTACCTCATCTAGATCATCGCAACATCACACGTACACTATCACGGTAATGAACCAGGGAACTATATTGCGACATCCACCCTCACTTTGTCTCTAGAAATGTTTGATCAACACGTCACAATCACATATGCTTTTAAATGCTTTTAACTAAAATAGTTGAAATTGAAATAGAGTTAATAGATGATAATTACCTCTCACTATTAGTCTTGTCTTGTGAAGGTTTTTGTTGTTCTTCAAACTTGCATGTCTCTTCCTCGTGCTCTAACTTCGATCAAAACATAGGTCTGCACGACCATGCTCCGCCTTCCAACAACACAATGTCGATGTGCATGGTCAATTCACTTGCTGTTTTGTTTTTTCTGCCATGGGGGTCGCGAAAGGTAAGTGATTGGGGATTTTGCTTATCAGCATCATCACTGATCACGGGTACGCAGCAACAGAACGATGGAGGAGAGAGGGGGAGAGAGGGGGAGAGAGAGGAGCGCTAAAAATAGCTACACACAACGATCCGTCCTCCAACTCGATGCGGATGACCCTCCGTGTGTGTACGCTCGCGTGTGTGTACGTGTTTCTCTCTCTCCCTCTCGGTGAATTATTCTCATAGCGACTGGAAAAAGAACATCTGTAACGGTTCGCTCTGACCATATCGCGTCGCTCCGTTACGTAACATCTACTCGCGGTTCAATGTTCCCTCTTTTGGGGGATTTCAATCTTCCCTCAAAATAGGTAGTCTCCCTGACTGTCCAAGGGTGTGTTTTCAAGCTCACACTGAAAATCGCAAACTTGTTCTCACCCCTAACGATCCCTTTCTGCCCCCCCCCCCCGAAAAAAAAATAATGAAACCCCCTGACGAACATGCATTTCTAACCAGCAAAATCAAAATCAGAAAAAAAAAATAAAAAAAAGAAAGAAGAAAAATAACTGTTTGGTACAATCATTCTTCAGAATCAAAATTAAAGTCAAAATGTCACTAAACTTTAGTGTGGACTATGGTAGCACGATTTACAGCTTGAAATTTCTAAAACATCTTACGGATGGGAGGGGAACATCCTCCTCCCCCCCCCCCCCCCTCCACACACACACGCCCTCCTGCACCAGCTCAGTGGCTTCGCCCCCTTGAGCAACATATAATTTACATCTCTGGTTACTGGCACATAAAAGAAGTCGGGATATCGATCAGCGTGCAATATAGTGAAAAAGAGGATAATTATGTAGATCAAGAGTTTTAATATGCAGCACATGATAGTATAAAGACCATATCCTTAATATCATTATTGAATTATGGGTAAGAAAGCAATGATATATGTATATATATATATATATATATATATATATATATATAATATATATATATAGTCTAGGTCCACCGAAAATTTGAGTTGCTCAATAAACTCTATATTGGCGAAATATTGCATTACCGGTTTATTCTTCGTTTTATATATGTATGTATATGTAATATTTTTTTTTTCAACAGAGAAAGATGAGTCTATTTACACTGCAGTAAATAATTCTAGGAGTAGGGACTAATGTTCATGCTATCTACTTTGAAAAGCAAGAGGGATTATTCCAAGAGTCCCTTCTTTTAGGTCACATCATGATATTTGATACCTTTGAACAATTAATTTCATTGTAGTCAATTGTGTTTACTTTTTGATCGATTTCACAAGCACGAACAATGAAAAAAAGTGACGACCAATAATGACATGTTCTTCGTAGTGAGACCTTCCATTTCCATCCCCATCCTTTATGGTTAACTTGTTTCATACGCTTTATGTATATGAAGGGGTCGATGCAATATAGTGCTAAACCACACAATGATCATTTTGAGATAATCGCTGTTGAATGTTTGGAAAGTAATACATTGTACATTAATAAAACATGAATGCATGCATTTTTACCATCTTATTGGTTGAATTCAAATTCAATTCATGATATTTTCACGTGTGGGTTAGCACTATATTGCAGCGACCCCTTCATATATTATCAAAGATAAAATTGTGTGTTTTTTTTATCTGCTACTCATTTTCATATGTACTTTTTAAAATCACATTCTGCATTTATTTCAAACGTCCTGTGCATATGCCTTGTATTTCTTTGTTTATTTGATGGAAGTGAAAATAAATTTGAATCTTGAATCTTAAATAATATATCCGAGTCTTTCATTTAATTTGCAAAATGAATAATGAATGTCACGTTTGCCTATCATATGAAATGGAACATCCTTTCGATGTCAACACACTGTAGACCGTATCTCTGTTCATTTAAGTACCATTAAAGTTACGGGACAAGTTCCATTGTGATTTCTACCGTTTGTGCACATATGTGTCAATTGGAAAAAAAAATTGTTACGTAGACTTGTAACCTTAAATTGATAGGGAAGTTTCCCATATCATATACATATATATCTAACCAATGTGTTTTATGAATTCATTCAACACGGACAGGTTTGACAGTGAAGTTTGAGGTAATCGGGCAGTTCCTGAATAGTTATAGTAAAAATTCTCCAAGATTTGGTTATTGCCAGTGCTGCGGTCCTTTGTGAGCACTTTAAAACTGTCACAGTAATAGAATAATATTCATATAATTATGAAAACTAAACGCAAGTGTTCGTTCTTTCATTAAATAATTACATATCATATGCATTCTCTATACCTCTTTGTACGGATATACGTAAAAACATGTTATTTCTCGTGGCTTCTGCAGAAGCAAGGTTTCGTTACTCTTTCAAGTGAGATTCCTTTTGCATTACGATAAAAAATGTCAAATTTACTAGCAGCTTGATAAGGCTTACGGTCACAACCCCCCAAATCAGCCTCCTCAGCGAATGGTCGGCGAGTTTTTAGCCAATTTCGGTTGGACAACGACCGTTGATCGACCAGTGACCGACCAGACACCACTGATTTTTAGGGCATCGGTCGGTCACCGCTAAAGCTTTAACGCGGAGTTAAAATTTCAGCGGCGGCCGACCAGTTTTCAATAGCTGCCCAAAATACGCTAGGTGTCGGAGCGGCAACCGCCCAGGTACTGACGTAATCGAGCGGTTGTCGCCGAGCGATTTAGGGAACAAAAATGATAGAGACAAAAATGACAAAAGCACTGAAGAAAACCAAAGGAATACTTGGGGAAGAGAAGCCAGGGCAATGTGGAAGAAACAGGAGAGGGATAGAGGTAAGGAAACCCCACCAACATCTCAGCATCTCAACATATCGGCAACCAACACGAGGGACATGGAAGACAGGGACAACCACTTTGGGGCAAAAGAGATGAAAGCTAAAAGTTAGTGTCGATGTCTATACTTAGTAATATAATATTATGGTTTGGTTATCTTATTATCTATCAAAGGCATATTGAATGAAGAAGTAAAGAATGACAAATGATGGGGAAATGAAAATATGAAACTAAATAGGAATAGAAAAATACTGTCAAATATAGAAGCAAACAAGATAATTTGGAGAAATCTCATGTATTTCAATTTTTGTTCTATCTTGGGTTTCCTCCCTTTTGTTTGATTTCCTAATTTCTAGTGGTTTCGCGTAACTGAGGTTTGGAAGTTGGTAATTTAACTCTTTAAGCTTTAAAAGCTGTAATATTCTTGATCGTCTTGTTTAAATTAAAAATCAACAAGAAGTGCAGTTACTAAGAAACTCTTCAAAAAACAGTTTAAAATTTGGCAATGACACCCGTAGGTGTTGATTTAACACCATAAATGAGCACCGAAAATTTAACACCAGCTCGGTGTTCACTATTTAACACCGGACTTTTTGCAGTGTATTATTTCATTTAAAAGCCATATCAATTTTCTAATTTTACGAGCACGTAGCAGCTTAAAACAGGCATGTGAAAGTGTCCAAAATGCAAGAATTTTGTGACTACAATGGTGGACTGAAGCATGGATTCTCTCATAACGAAAGATTGTTGCCAAAGCTATGAAATGTTAAACTTATAGTTCACATACAGCCACCTTTTGTTTTTGTTACGAGGAGTGGTTCCCGTCTATAACGACAGTAGGCCTAATGATGATAACACAACAATGATCATGATGACGATGTTAATGATATCGATGATAATTATGCCTATGAAAATAGTAATCATTATCTATATCATCATCACTGTCACTATTTAGAATCGCCGTCGTCACTGTCAACCCAATTGTCATCATAAGTGGCGCGCCGTGGGTCAGGACATGGGGGGGGGGGGGGAGGCACCTCGTGGAAAAGTAATCTTGAGAGTGTGTATGCTTGTATTATACGTGTGTTTTCGGGCTTTCTGCAGTGAAATTAAGAACATATGACATATTGCGCTAATTAGCTGAATAGCTAATGAGACTAATAAAAATGTTTGTGCAAGGTTGCCAAGACACCAAGCAAGCTCAGATAATTTCAGTACCCGTCTTAAGAATGAACCAACCACAACACCAACAAAACCTGATGGGCTTTACAGCATTTTCCGGTCATATTCATGGTATATATTACCATATACTTCACTATCAACATATGCGTATGCAAATACGCTCATTATGTAATTACGGTATTTAAGGCTCTTACATAATTTGAAATTGAAAATTATTGTTATGAATGGGTTCCTCGATATAGAAAACCCTTAAAAAGTTTTATTTCCCATATTTTCTGGTTCTCTGTATCAAAATTAGCAATGTATTACATATTTTATGTATGGTAATTACGTAATTGTGCTAATTAGGCTAATAAAACAAGTTGCCCAAGGTTGCCCGGGTGGCAACCAAGCTAAATTTGCTCCAATACCCTTTTAGAACACGAATCAACAAGAAAACATTGTACTTAAAAACTTTTCCTGGTCTAAAAAGTTTCTACTCGACTATAACAAGCTGATCTAGCTAGTATTAGTAATGTCTTGTGCAAAAACAAATGCACTCCGCCCCCACCCTTTTGCCTTCAGTGCATAACGTGCGCTTTTCTACGTTCTTTGCTTTGACGTTTTATTTGTATATGATGAACCGACCGCTTTTGTATGCAGTCAGTCGCGATCGATCGCGAAAGCGAATGATTACGTCACGTCTTTTGGAAACGGCGACCTTCTGCTCTGGCACCTAGCACCTGCTAGTGAAAACTCGTACTCAGTGCGAGACTGGTGATCACGCGGGGTCGTAGAAGTTACGTAAGATCTGTGCCAAGATTCTAGCTCTAATTACTCTTATTTTTTACTTTCTGTTTGGGAGCTGAAAGAGTTCAGGTAATTTGACGGAGAAACCTACCGACCAAAGTTTCTAACAAATTAGCGCTTAGTCCCTTATATATATTCTCGCGTATGCTTGTACAAGTAGCGTTTCTAGCGTAACGTGACTCTCTTCTGACGCATTTGACTAAATCGCCACCGGGACCATGCACTGCACTGATCACGCTGATGTGTCTTTCTATTAAAAGTGCCTTAATTGGTTCTATAGCAATTCACATAGCAAATGATTCCTGACATCAAATACAGACTGACTGTGTCAGGGTTTATGCATTGTAATAAATTCACAATTAATTTAGATTTAGATCTACTTGCTAACTTGGCCTCACCTCGAGTGCCTCACCTCGAGTGCCTCATCTCGGCCTAAACCTATAGTATTACTATCAGTTTTATAGTAAACCTTCAAATCCTGTATTCGACATAGTTACTAACGTTAGGCTAGTGCAGACAGAGACGAGGTGCATGAACGTGCATGAGGGCTTTGAATTTTTGAATTTTACATGTATGTTAGATTTTTATTTTAACATGTAACGTTAGGACTTCGATGTTCTAGGTAAACTGCGACCAGCCCCAATGTGCAGCGGCGGGTCTCCAGGGCTAGGACTTGGGTATCTATCTATTGCACTGTGAAATACGAATGATACTTTTAGCGTGCGTGCGTGTGTACTAGATTAAGTATCAATAATCATGTTGCACTCCTCTGATGCGATACTCCAGAAATTATAGACATCTAACGGTTTGGTTAGGCGCTACCTTGATTTGACCTGTTCAAATATCGGTCAACTTCTATAGTATAAGTGATTTTCTTTGTGCATGAATGTCTTACTTTAGTGTAACCGCAGCAGCGACCCTAATACGTACCGTTACTATGTTACAGCGCCCCGCGCCGGGGTTAACTTTAGGACCTAGTGGAAGTTAACACATAATTAATACAATTTGATACATTTTGATAAAGTTCTCGATTCTAACCTAGCAATTAAGTACTGTATGCAGGTTATGAATAGATGATGCAATAGTATGTATTGATCAAAAATAATTCATTTGCACTTGATAAAGTTCTCGATTCTAACCTAGCAATTAAGTACTGTATGCAGGTTATGAATAGATGATGCAATAGTATGTATTGATCAAAAATAATTCATTTGCACTTAAAAACACAGGAGTTCTCAATGTTATGAACTTAATTATTACCTCACATTTGTTTGTTTGTTATTTCTGTTTGCGAATAACCCAAAAAGAAACTCAAAAGAAAACTTGTATAGCAGGAAGTTAATGACACATGGAACACGTAAAAAAAAAGATTGTAGTCATCCAGGAATGACAAATTTTTGAAGGATTTTTTATCTTTTGGCAAATATGGTCAATGAACTTACTGGAGTTCAAGGTGTGTGTATTTTTGAGATTTGGATGTGCAATGAGCGCATGCTGCACTCTGCTTGAGGTGCTTGGCAGCACGACATGCAGGAAGCTTATGATAGTGGAATTCACATCCATGTATTCAAATCTTAAGATTTGGATTAATTAACTCTCTCAGTCTATTTTGCGCATGTGAATGCTGCTGTAGGGAAATTACATGATAATATGAGTGGAAATGAACTACTGCTTGGCAGTGGTCTGCAATTTCCCAGTATGTAGTATCTAGTGGTCTGCTGTTTTCCAGCAAACTGTATGACACTGTCTTTGTCTTCATTCATTCATCTCCATATATGTGTTTATACAAGAAAGTTTGTCTTGTTACAGTGTCGAGAGTGTCGGTGTTGTGATTGAGATGTGTTTGACCACATAATTGTAGTTTGCATCGAAGTCTGCATTCATTGTCTGTTGTGTGTGTGATGTATTGTGCTGAATATTTATCCCTTACATGTTGTATGTAGTGGAAGCTACACATTGATGGGTACAAATGAAATTGACTTGGCCTACTACAAAATACCTGATGGACAATTCCATGAGATTGGTGTCATGGGGTGAAAAAATAAATTGTTATGTTGAAACTTGCCACCTATTTTATTTTGTGCAGTATACTTCTGGGCATGTGGAACAGCCATTTTCTACACTAATATACCTCCAGAATGGCAGATATTACACTTTAAAGTCAAATTACATTTTCATTGAGAATTACATTGAAAATGTGCTTGAATGTTTGAGTTGAATCCATAGAATATAAAAGAATGGTAAGTAATTGATTTGTTGATTTTTATGATGTATTGAGTATTAGTTACTAGTTGTCAGTGAGGAAAAAATGATCCGTATTCCCATGAATTGGTGGAATGCATACTGCCAAACTGCTAAAACTAATGTAACATGAGTAACGAAAATACTGAAATAGTTTCATATCTTAATTTTCCTTTGGATTTAAAATGTGCCAATGGAAATTGTCTTCATACTGCTTCTACGTAATATGAAAAATGGTGAAAGAGTTGTGTACATGCAATTGTATTATAATGAGAGAGGTTCAAAAACTGTAACGTGAGTACACTGTAACAAGGGTGTAACGTGAGTAACGACAAAAAATCACGAAATACAAATATATTTCTATACCAATGACAGCAAATATTTTTTTGCGTGATTTGAGTAAGCTGAGGGAGCATAAAGAGAGCATGGTCTTGTAAATAACCTTACCTGACCTTGCTTGAATTGGTTGTTATCTAATAGGCTAAACACACTTGCTATCCAAAGAAAATCTTGATTGGCAAACTAGATTCATGCACCAGATGTGGGTAATAATCATGGACATTATATTTTTGTTTTGTTTTTGTTAAGTTCTAAGTCTTATATATCACTTCAGATATCAGCTATGGATATCTTTAAATCCCTTTTAGAGCCAGCTTTTTTTTTTATGCTTAAGGTTGTAATTTGTACAATTTTGAATTTGTTAGTGGAGCAATCGTAAGACAAATGGGAAAATGATGCATCTCGATGCAATTTACTTCAAATGAATTGGAAGCATAATAGAATAACAAAAATATGTATACCTGATGTAACTTTGAGCAAGAGTTGGCGTTGTCTCTTTTTACAATGCCATTTTTTTTTTTTTTTTTTTGGGGGGGGGGGGGGGTTAACAATCTATCATTTTCTGGCAGCTGGTAAGTACACATACCACGTACATGTGTGTTTCAGACATTTACAAGAATTGTCAGTGTCAGCTTGTCAGCTTTTTAAACATTCTCTGGGATTATCAACCCAAAATAATGACAATTGCTTAACTACAATGACTTACTCAAAGTTAGAATCCACCACTACCAGAAGATACAAAAATATTTTTTGGGTTAAGAGGTAGATCACTGAATACAAAGACTGTACATAGCAGGGCTGCCAAACTAGAGTGAGAATTTGGAGTGAAGTGTGAGTATAAAGCAAGCGACTAATCGAAGTGACAGTGGTGGGGTTGGGGATGGTGTGGAAGGGGAGTGTCTTTCCTCCCCCCTTTCCACTGGAGTGAACTTCATCAATTTTGCATTTTAAGTGGTAGATTTGGTGCATACTCTAGTAAAGATTTCAACACATGCCATAGAGAAAATTTGCCTGTGGGAAAATCTCAAAAGTTTGGGCTTGGGCATATTGCATGTTCGGATATAATCAGGAATTTTAGGGACATTACTTTTTTTTTAACATGCTGTTTTTGGGGTTAAGTGTGAGAATTCTTTTATCAGTTAGTTAAAATTTGATGAATTGCGTGAGTCTTGCTAATTGCATGAGAGTTGGCAGCCCTGACATAGGGTGGAAAGTCCACACTGGTAACAGTAGCTGGATGTAATTTGTGAACAATGTACTGCATGTTATTTCTAAAGTAGTTTACAGTTTATGAAAGCAAGTGTTTCACTCATGATTAAAACTACTTACCGTACATTTAAGTTCCTGTGAAAGGGAATAGAAGGAGAATATTTTAATTCACTGCATGAACTAGTATCTACTACTTTATATTTTCTTGCATTTGGTTTATAGTGGTTACTCGGATTCTGAAAAGTAAAGTACAAACTGTATGTGGCATACAGGACTGTATATGACCGTATGACAGTGAGAAAAGTATGAAAGAGTGCCAATATTGTTTTATTTTAGGGACAAAATATCTGTAGAAGTTAAATTCATCAAAAGCATTTAGTTTCCAGCTAATTCTCATGTTCAGTTATGTGGTAGTGATTATGAGCTAATATGTAACGTGAGTAACGTGTAACGTGAGTAACGACGACTTTGCTACTGCTGTCAAATATTTCCAATGCTCTCAAAATTTTGACCCCATAGATATTTGAGTACCACAACATGAGTTATATAAATCATACCAGTTGTTTGAAATACTGCCCAGTATGAGGACACTTTTTGAATAAAGGCATGTTGGCTTTTTATGACGTCCCAAAAAAATGTAACATGAGTAACAAAAGTATTTTGTCTCTATTTCCGGTATGGATGTGGTTAGTAAAATTCTATTAATATTGCATGGTAGACTAAGGACTTGTGCATCTATTGTACAACAGAGAGTATGTCAAACCTTCCAGTATAAAAAATATGACAATTACAATATGCAGAGACGCCTAAAAAGTGTAACGTGAGTAACGTGGAATTGCCCTGATGCAAATTTTTAAAAACATTTTTCTGCTATGTGCCTGCTAGGGTAAGCGTGGTGTAAGTCAGAATTATTTATACTGAGTGTTGGTTTGTGCCATTTGTCATCACTTTCGCTTTATTTTTTTTTTGTAGATTTTTTTTTTTCATTCTGTGTTTCTATTGGAATTATAACCCTGAAAATGTCAATTTTGATACCTGTAGGTACTATGCCTGGACCTGAAAAAATGTGGTACAGGACTCTTTCATCCGATCATATGACAAGTGACTCCTGTGGGACAGAAACTTTGGACTTGGAATCGCAAGGTCTGTTAACTTTTGACATCAGTGTGCTCAGACTTAATGGTACATTGAGCAATGTGACCGAACTGAATCTGGACTACAACAGCCTCTCAAGCCTGCCGACTGAACTGGCTGGTGCCCTGCCTTTCCTCCAAGTTCTTAGTGTGTCTGGGAACAACCTCAAGCAGTTACCTGCCTGCCTCGGTGACCTCAAGGAGCTCAGGACCTTGTCCATGAATGAGAATGAGATTTCTGTGTTGCCTGCCTCTCTCTACCAGCTTCCCAAGCTTCTAGAGCTTCATCTCCTTGGTAATCAGTTCAAACACCTGCATCAGGATCTCAGCCAACTGAAGACCCTTAGTCATCTGACACTGGAGGACAATCAGCTGGTTGCCCTCCCAAGCACATTTGGTGAACTGACGAGTCTGTGCGTACTGGAGGCGGGAGAAAACAATCTGGAGCATCTTCCGGAAAGCTTTGGCGGTCTCACAAATTTGCGCGTGCTGAACCTCAGCAGGAACAAGCTCCTGGACTTGCCGGACAGCTTTGGGGACCTGCCTTCTTTGTGCTATGTGGACATGTCCAACAATTTCCTCTCTCAGCTCACCCCGCGATTGGCCAGCGCTTCAACCTCGCTGCGGAAATTCTCCGCCGTGGACAATCTCCTCAAGAAATTCCCACTATGGATGGCAGAGCTGGGCGCCATCCAGGAAATACACCTTGGCAACAACTATATCGATGATGAGCTTCCAGAGGACTTTGGCACAGTGAGCGGTGCTTCCCTTAGGCACATGGATCTTGGTGCAAATTACCTGGATCACCTACCGTCCAGCATAGGACATCTGAAGAAAGTGGAGACCCTCCATTTTGGGAGCCATCAGATGGAGATTGAGCGACATGCCTTCCAGAATGGCAACCGCATCTCCCGCCTGCCAAATTCCTTTGGGGACATGTGCAATCTAAGGTATTTGTGTTGTTGTTGTTTTTACTGTAATTTACCCAGGTTTCACTATTCAAGATGATTAAGACAGGAGTCAGAAAATGGGCATTCTTCAAACCTTCAATTCAGAAGTACTTTATTATATCAGAGGACAGAACTTAAATTTCAACTTGAGTAGTATGTTTAATGGTATATATATATATATATATATATATATATATATATATATATAATTACATAGACTGTATATGTATATATATATATATTTATATTTTTTTTTTTTGGGGGGGGGGGTGTTATCTTCATTATTTATTTTGGTAATGATACAAATGAACACCTTTTGACCACTATCTGCCATCATCTGGGACAATCCTTGTTTTCTTAGACATCTCCGTCTGGATGAAAACCTCTTGCATGGCTTGCCCGACAGCTTCGGGGACCTGCAGAGCCTGGAGTACCTCGACCTCGGCCAGAACTACATCCGGGAGCTGCCCTCGTCGTTTGTGCGGCTGTCTGGCCTCAAGACATGCCTGCTGTCCAAGAACCACCTTGAGCGCTTACCAGAGGACTTTGGTAGACTGAGGTCGCTGGAGAGGTTACGGCTGAACACCAACCAGGTTGGGCTGACTCCTGCTATCGGTAGAAACTGGCCTGCAGCCTCCCATTACCATTTTACTGGTTAACTAGTGATCTTCAGGGAGATTTTTTTTTGTGCAGAATTGATCACCCTGTCGTCATCAAACTGGCAACCCCGAATTTCACTATCTTACATGTTATCATTTACAAAAGATTACATCTAATAATGCCAATAATTGCCAATAGTCCCTTTCTGTTCGAATTCATGACTGAATGTGACTCGGTCGAGAGGACCTTGGGAGAGCTACATGTACACTGAATTGACGGCCAGCGCATGCGCACACAAACATCTTATCCGTTCATGGATTTGAAATTTGTGCGCATGTGATGTGTGCGCATGCGCTGGCCGTAGTATTCAGTGTATGTAGCTCTCCCAAGGTCCTCATTCAGTCATTCAAGGTCACATTCAGTCATCAATTCGAACAGAAAGGGACTATTGGCAGAACCAAACGTTGCCCGAAGCCTGTTTTCAATACTTCAACTTAATTGGAAAGTCTTCAAATTGAAGAAATTGTTGGATTTTAAGTTGATATTTACCCGCGATACTAAATCTGTCATGATTCTGAATGCTACAATGCGAAGCCCCATTACGCTATGCGTATGGGGCTGCTGGTCGCAGTTAAAGGACAAGTTCACCTTCATAAACATAAGGATTGAGAGAATGCAGCAATATTAGTAGAACACATCAGTGAAAGTTTGAGGAAAATTGGACAATCGATGCAAAAGTTATGAATTTTTAAAATTTTTGTGTTGGAACCGCTGGATGAGGAGACTACTACAGCTTGTGAGTCATATGCGTACAACAGTATAAAGAAAATGTAAAGAAAATTCAACATATTTTCACTTTTTTCGCATAATAAAAGAGCACTTGACTTGCCTCTTTCTAAAGGCAGGGGGAATAATATTACCCATAACATTTGTCGGTAACGAGTCGGGGGAATGTGTACTTTTTTCAAAAGATGAAATTTTGTGAAATTGTCTTTATATTTTCCTTACATTGTTGTACGCATGTGACATCTAAGTTATTCACACACTGCAGTAGTCTTCTCATCCAGCGGTTACTGCTTAAAAACTTCAAAAATTCATAACTTTTGAACGGATTGTCTGATTTTCGTCAAACTTTCAATGATGTGTTCTACTAATATTGCTACATTCTCTCAATCCTTATGTTAATGAAGGTGAACTTGTCCTTTAATTGCATGATTACTAAGACATGAGAGCACTTTGGGGCGAGTAAGTCTCATAGTGTTAGTTGTATGAAAGGTACTTTAACCTGAAACACAAACTAAGAAAAGGAAATTCAGGGAAACTTTCGAGGTACCAAAACTTTATATTATCTTTAAGGGAATTTCCCTTTCAAGGTGATTTTGTTTGTACTTCCAGTTGTGTGTCCAAGCACTATCAAACGCAACTTTTTAAAAATAGATACTGTAACTGTATATCTCATCTCTCAGTCTACATCCTATCATATTTCATGCTTTCCAGGAACATTAGAAAAATCAAAACAAACTTTAAGAGGGCACAAAGCAAAGTGACAAAAACAACCAAAAATGCTTTGAGATGACCTGTATGAAATTAGGATTTCCATCTCAGGAGAAAATTTTCTGGAGGCTCATGATGTTTTCTCCTCTAAAAGCTGCCTCTACTCCTCTCTTGTACTCTTCCCCTTTTGGTATTTGATATTTGTATGTTTGTTTTATTTCCCCCCCCCCCCTCCAACTATCATCTCTTCTAGCTGCGGGAATTGCCAGCATCATTCAGTGACCTGGCAAATCTTCAAACGCTGGACCTCGTGCAGAATCTCCTTGGGGAGTTCCCCACGTGCCTCAACAGGCTGACCAACCTCATCCGTGTTGCCCTTGACGATGTGAGTGGATGAATCATACAGATAAACCATTGACTGTGGTGCAGTGACAATAGATTGGTGTGAGTGGAAAGTGGGTTTGTTGTATATTAGAGGTATCAAAGATTGCCACAATGCATGGATCAGGGTGGGGGGGGGGGGGGGGGGGAGGGGCATGGGGTGGGGGCTGCTGACCCCACACTTTTTAATAGGAAAAAAAAGAACCACTGATCAAACTAGATGTGTACAAAAATCTGATTAAAAATATAACAAAACAAAACAAATACAAACCTTGTGCTTTCATCTCTTAATTCCACTGAAATTTGTCCCATTTAATACCTCTGATCATTTTGGATATTCTGATTAAAGATTGAGTGTGTTCTACTTGGCACCTCTGCCATTCCTCGGGAATATTCCATTGTAAATCACAATATCGTGTTAAAGAATAGGCAGTCTCATATGTTTTGAAACTGCCATGTATTTCGAAATGAGAAATTTTATGACAACCAGCTCAAAGTGGGTATACCAGTGATGGCTCACTGAATTGGGAAATACTACCCAAATATAATGGGTTGAGTGAATGCAATAGAAAAAGAAAGTGTAACACTTGGTTACAAGAATTCAGCATAGTTTCATTTTTTTAGTAAATTGAAAGAGCACTTGCCTCTTTTAGGAACCAAGGGGAATTATATCACCCTTAACATGCGATAGTAACAAGTATATAGTGACATTTTGTGGAATTCTTTTTTATATTGTTGTCGTACAGTGACACTGTTAACTGTTGTCATCTTCTCATCCAGCGATTAATGGCCCTGAAAGTCTAAAAATGTGTTTGTATGACTTTCACTGCTGTGTTCTACTGCCATTGCTGCATTTGCCCAATCCACGCACATATTTAGGTGTTGTACCTCTTTGATATAATATTTGTAGTACGTTCTATTCATGACAGATACGATTATACCTCAATCAATACATGCTTCCTACTGGCAATGAGTGGGTTGAACTCACATTAAACACAGGCTTTGATCTTTACTTTCATTCCTAGAACAACTTTGAACTGGACATTCCGGAGGTGTATCAGCTGGACAGCCGGGCCAAGTACCCCGAGGACGGCATCCACAAATTTGTCCGGACAACGGTCTCTCACTCCGAGGAGGAGGGTAGTCAACTGGTCAGTTTCTGTGTGTTTCTACTGGACACCACATATTACCTCACTTAAATGTGAACTTTTGTCACCTGTAATACCATGTGTTTTACCACAGTCAACCTTGCTTAACCCATTGAGGACGAGTCCCGAGTATACTCGGGCAAGCATCTATGGGAAATACGTGTTGTAGCAAAATCAAATCATCCTCACTGGGCTAAGTCGATCTTGTGTAACACGAATAATTGCCTCAGTGGAAAGTCTTTTCAAGTCCTCTTTATATTCTATCGATTTAGAGGGATCGTATAGTTTTGGTTGAGACCTAATTTCAGGTTTCTAAAATTTTTTGGTGAGATAATGAGAAACCTCATATGAAATATGCTGTATGAAAGAGCATGTAATTCCATGAGGAATTCAACGCTTGAATTTGGTTTTGAAATGGATGAGATATCCAAAACAGAGCGATTCTAATAAGTGTGGGACCCACACTTTATTACGATCGCTTTGTTTTACTTTGTTTTTGGATGTTTCAGTCATTCCAAACCCAATTTTGATCGAATAAACTTTGAATTCCTCTTAAAATGGTATGCTCTGTACAATTTCATAAGTGTTTTCTTGGTATCTCGCAAAAAATCAAAAGCCCAATTCTCATCTCCACTATACTGTACCATCCCTTAAATCCCTCATATTAAAGTCACAGTTTCTCCAAGTCAAAGGTATTTCTTCTGTCAACATAGACTAGACTTATAGGCAAGGTTGACTGTTCGACTTAGGCAAGGCTGACTGTACTACCCAAAATGTATCTACTGAGCAATGAGATACTAGGTCATGCGGGGTAAAGCAGGAGAATTTGCAAAGTGCGGTGAACCAGGAAGATGCACGTTATAAGGTCAAAGATTAGGTTGTGAGTACACTGCCTCATTGGACGGTAATCGGTTAAGATGGTGCTATTGAATAGAGACAAAAAGTGTTCACAGGGCAGTACAGTACAGTATGCCCCCCCCCAAAAAAAAAAAAAAAAAAAAAAAAAAAATTACACCCAATATGATTAAACTGTCCAAATGCTACTTCAGCTCTATTTTGCAAAAAATCCCATTCAATTTGGTGAAGCGGTGACAGAGAACTGTGGATTGTTGTAAAGCATGTCATGAGTCTGATTCTTCCAAGTTTAGCACTTGGATGCTCTTGTAACTGCATATCAATTTGCAAACACAATAGACATAACTTGTAGGGATGAGATTCCTGACATGCTCTACAAAATTCCTCATTTCTCTATGACCACTGAAGCAAATCGAATGGGGTTTTCTGTAAGATGTGGGAAATGAGTTATAGTTTCGTACCCTGAAATTGTATTTGGATTGATTCACTATTTTTAAAGTTATCATAACGGAGGGTCCCGTGGTAATTTTTTTTTTGGACATATGGTAGTTTGATGCAGCTGGTGTGATGTGATGATAAGGCATGAAATCTCCTGGTAATAAGAATTCAAGACTTCTGGCACAGTGCAAATTTCTTTACCTGCTCTATTTCTACGAAAAATCTTCCCTGGCATTACCTTGCATTGACCACCTAAAAAAAGGTGGATAACAGATCACCTCGCATCACCCACTACAGTAATACTTAATGTGTTTCACTGTGAAAGAAATTCATGCATTACCCGCATAACCTCACATTACCTCAAGGCACGCTCACACTGCCAAAAAAAATCAAGTAAATGCATGAATCAAGTAAGAAATTCGAACCTAACGCGATACATGCGCGATTTGCACATTTCATGAGTTTGTCTGACGTGGAACCTTCCTAGTTGTCCGCCTATGTGCGCCGGATCGGCGCTTTACGCGATTCCAGGTTTTGAACAGTTCAAAACTCGGCTTCACATAAAAGTATACGCAGTATTGCGCTGTTTTACGTAATTTTTGCATAGTTTGCATAGTTCTTACGTGAACAATGCACGAAATATGTGTGGAATATCAGTGATCGTTCGCAAAAATGTTGCCGCTATCGCGTTCATGTGCGATTCATTCGCAGTTCACTAGTGATAATACGCAGATTATGCACGGTTTTCCGTGGACCTCAGTCATCGCGCACAACCACGAATTCGCTCTATTTGGGGCCTTTTCATGCCTATGCGCTGAAAGTGCGTGGTCTTTCTGTAGTTCTTGCGCAATTCATCAGTGATTTTCCTCGCGTAAATGAGCAAAAATTCTCGACGGACAAGCATGCACAACCAAATTTCTTGCGTGATTCATGCGTTTACAAGACTTTGGGCAGTGTGACCGGGCCTTTTAATTCTTATTGTTCAGTAGAAACACACACTTTGTCAGAGGGTTGCAGAGCTCATCAATTCAGACGATGCAATTTTACACCCGAGTCATTCACTCCCTCATCAGTGTGAAATCATACACTGTCAAAACACAAATCAGGAAGTACATTTATTGATGTGTAGTTATATAGCATTTAATTACAAGTACCTTGTGTGAGCTGGTAGTGAAGAGAATACATCCGCTTAAACACTACTATGTCTTTAAAGGTAAAATGTCACTGCTTGTTTATAAAGTTGGCTTATATCAGGGCTTGACTATAGTGATGGCCCGAGGCCACTAAAAATTTGTGTCAGGCCACTAAATTTATCTTATGGTGGCCCGATCGGGTAACTATAGGAATCAAAATGGATTGTTATGTCTTCCATTAATTTGGGGTCAGTACATTTCTTTTATGGGCCACCAAATAAGATTTAAAGATTTTAGTGGCCCCAGTGGGCCACCAGAGAAAAAAAAAAGTTAACGTTGAGCCCTGCTGTTATTATGAGAGTAAGGTCCAGGAGACAGAATTGATAGGACAGTTTGGTTAGAATAGGACAGATAATGAGGAAGTTATGAAACAATCAGTTTAAAATCCTATTTTGTTTGGGAAAGAATGATATCAGCATCAGTCACAGATGCAAATTTGACAAGAAAGACCATGATGACTTTGCAGACAAGTTGTCCCATTTTTGTCGAGCCCACCGGAGGTGTGGGGAGACTAAGGAATTGCCTGCGGCATCTGTCCGTCCGTCGTCCATCCGTCGTCCGTCCCTCCGTCCGTCGTCCGTCCGTCCATCCGTCGTCTGTCCGTAACGCTACAAAAATTTGAATAACTCTCTACCGAGGATTTCAATTTCAATCAAACTTGGAGGGAAGAGTGGTTATACAAAGTTACACATTTTGCTCAACATGAAGGGTACCTCAAGGTCAAAGGTCACAGGCAGAGGACAATGAACTTTAGGGCCCAATGTTAAGTTTTTATGGCAACTTGTGAGAGTTAGACAAATATTTTAATTTCTTGTACGTGAATGGGCGAGACACAATTGGCACTTGCCTTGTTCACAACATGACCTATCATAAAAGTGGTCGTAATAGAAGTTGTGCCCCATCTTTTATTAATACCACTTTGTTTAACTTTGGTTATGGATTTTTCACAAATTTCAAAACCCTTTTTTCTTCTTCTTGAATGAACTTTGAATTTCTCTTAGAATTGTATGCTCTTTGATATTTCATATAAGTGGTTTCTTATTATCGCACAAAAAGTTAAAACCTGAATCCTCATCTCAACCAGAACTATACCATCCCTTTAATGCTGTAAAAGATATTATTTACAGGCTCAACATACAATCACATTGGCATTGAATCAAATTCCTATCAGATTTTACTGACTACTGTCCCCTCTTCCTGGATAACATGGCTGGCCTGCCTTCATGACAGTGTTGACCTCAGATGACCTCAGATTGTAGCCTTTCAATCAGTGACTTCCGCTTTCCCTGCAGACAAATTCTTTGGTCCTGGCACTGAAGAAAGGAGACTCCATCTGGAAGTCCCATGTGGCACCGGAGGAGGACGAAATGAAATCTAGCGAGGGACAGAGGGATGGAGGTAAGTTTTTCATCTCTTTACGTCTGTCGCCAAAGTTCTTCTTTCTTCTCCTCTTCTGTTTGCCGAAATTCCCCTCTTCTGAAAAGAGAGAGAGAGAGAAAAAAAAATTGTTCTTTGTTACCTGTTTCACACTCTGACCTTTTCAACATGTTGCAGTGTGAGCATATTTTGGGTTGTTTTTTCCATTTTTTAAATATTGTTATTGTGTGCAAGCTATTTTATTCAAAGAGTGGGAGAAGCAGAGTCACATTCTGTGATTCACAGAAGTCTTTTCTTCTCTTTTTCTTTAACTTTGTTCAATTTGACTTCATTTGTGTTATTACTGTGTATGTCAGATGTATTGGCAAGTTTTAGCTCTTATGTACATACATGTAAAATAATTATTGCAGGGTAATGTATTCAGAGAGTCCAACCCCAAGCACCTTCTGATCTGGAGATTCTCCCGCCTGAAACCCCTAGCAAACGGGAGACCCCAAGTTGATGTGCGCAAAGCGCGAAGTTCCTTGCGGCCGGGGTCCAGCTCTAGGGTTCTAGATGCTCTCTCGTGCTGTCTAAGGCTTATTTTTCAACATACGATGGCAATACGTAAGAAATCCTTTCCAACAAGGGACACAGAGCCAGGGCGGGAGAAATTAAATCTCAAGCGGGAGAACGGGAGATTTGGCAAAAATGGGCTTTCGGCGGGAGATCTCCCGTCGAAAGCGGGAGAGTTGGAGTCTCTGTGTATTTTGTGTCATTTTTGTTGGTATATCGTCTTTTTTGTTTCAATTACCTCCACCAAGGAAGGAGGTTATGTTTTCATTGGCATTGGTTTGTTTGTTTGCTTGACTGTTTGCAAAGTAACTCAAAAAGTTTTGAACAGATCGATTTTAATGAAAGTTGCAGGAAAAGTTGATAATGACACTAGAAACAGATGATTACATTCTTGCCAGTGATCCAGCTTTGTATGATTACAGTGAGTGCAATGAATTCATTTTCAAGTCTGAAATGCGCTATATGAAAGTTGCTATTGTTATTGTTACTATTCTCACTTTGCACACATGCTCAGGAAGCGACAGGGAAGGCAGTGAGTTGTATAGTGATGGTAGAGCAAGCCCCAGCGTGGAGTGGGACGGGGTGCAGAGTTCAAAGGTTGGGGAACCGCAAGCAGAGCTGGAGAACTGGGACATGGAGCTGGAGGAAGACTGCCATCCTTTCAGTAAGTCTTTGTGTGTGTGTTTGTGTGTGTGTGTGTGTGTGTGTGTGCAGAGAAGCGTGTGCTCAAAATAGGTGAAGCAGCTCAACCTAGTCAATCTTTTGAGTTTTTCATATTCTCTGAAAGAGCAACATTATAAAACAAATGGGAAATTGTGTTTTTAGCTGTTTTTCCTAAAACACTTTTAGTAGAATAGTGTGATTAAATGTATCATACAGTAATCTTTTCCTTCCTTAAAAACCCTTTACACACTACAGCTGTATTCACTTTCAACTCTTATATTAACTTTAGAAGTGATAGTACTGCTGCTTTGAAAGTTTGTATAAGTCATGGATAGAAAATGTTAATACTAATAGAGCATGGTCAATTTCTGCGCAACGTGGTAATCCATTCATTGTTGTTGCTATGAGGTTTTACATCCTGCTGTTTGTCCCATTCATTGCACAGACCACTTCTCGGTAAAAGATTAAGCGCTTGAATAGATCCTATACTTCAGTGCCCCTTTTCTCAGTACACACTTTTCCAGAAGAAGTACTTTCTTTCCAATATATGTTTGGAGAGTCCACTTGTGTTCAGTTACATATATCATTTTGAAGCTTAAAGTCTGCTCTAGTTCAGAATCTACTCCTTTGTGATGCAGGGTCACATTTGAAGAAGTTCAAACTCTCTAGTCTTTGTGTCATCATCACCACGTGCATACATTCTTTTATATTTCTTGCATTAAGGTAATGATGAGCCAACTGTGTATACTCACACTGGGATGAGAAGGAGCCCGGCGGGTCGAGATGTCCTTGATTTTCTCTTTGTGCCTGCTGACAGCCATCCAGCCTCCCTGCCTGTCTACGACATGGAATTCAACACCGAAGATGGCCAATTTGATGATGCAGACTGATGGAAGAAGATTTTTTGTCCAGTCACAGAACAGTCACAAAAAAGTTTCCTTCAGGGCATTGTGAAATTGGCAACTCTTGAGTTGCCATGGAAATGAGGGAAGGTGACATTTTGAGTGCAATCCCTGAGCATCATTAGCATGATATCTAAACCAAATGCTACTCAAGTATGCTTCCAACTTGAATAAACCAAAAATGTGGTTGCTTTCATTGACAAGCATGCAATACTACACCTTGAAATGCATGAATGTTTAGTGAGCACTGTCATCATGTATTCACTGGCATTGGAGATTCATGATTCATTGTTGTTCTGAGAAGGGCTGTCTAGAAGCTTTCAATTGTGCATTAATTGGAGGTTAGAATTTGGAAAAGAAAAGGAAGACAGTTCCCTCACATATTGAATTAGTGTTGTCAAACAAATTTCATGTTGCTATGCATTGTGATATGTCGAAGATATGGCATTCTTTGAAAGGCAAAAAAAAAAAAAATCAGTCTTTCACCTCATATCAGTTGTCAATGCACCAGCTACAGGGATTCGATATCATGCAAAGTCCAAAACATTGTGATAAGATCTGTAGGCTTTGTGCAAGGGCTTCAGAAATTGTGTGAGATTTGTTACAGATGTGTATGCACCAGATAAGTTCATTTCTGTTCAGTGATTTGCACTTCTTCTTTTAACTGTTGCTGAAATAAGAGCACCTGAGAGGACCATAGGTGGAATGTCACACACGCCATGGTCTAACTAAACAGGGGATGCTACATTTCCCGATGCGTATCGAGGCAATTACCAGCAAGGGCAATTATCCCCCGGCTGAATACTGATTAGTGAAAAGGTTAGAGTGAAGACTAGGTTTAGGGTTAGTTTTTGGGTTAGTTTGGGTTAGAGTTAGGTTTAGGTCCAGGATTTAGGGTTATGGTTAGGGTCAGGAAAAGGGTCTGGGGTAATTGCCCAGGGGGTAATTGCCTTAAACCAGTCCTGACAGCTTGCTTAATTTGAATCATGGGTATGTGCATAGTCAGTGTCTGACCAACTGCACATACGATAATCAGAACTAGTCACACGAACTCGAGCATGTTTCAAATTGTTGAAAGTTGTCGTAGAGAGGAAGAGTTTTGCAGGCAGCAGGGCAACTGTTTTATTTTTCTTCCACCAAAGAAGAGACACCATTGGTTGAAGCTGAGGTCACGACAACACCAAAGAAGAAGGCTCCGCTAGTTGCAGCTGGAGACACAAGAGGCAGCCACTTATTTTTACCACTCCCAAGGGACCTAGTTTGTCATAATGCTGCAACCACATTCAGGTGGATGCCACACAACTTGTTGTGCTTCAATTTGCAACCAGAGCTGCCACTTATGGGGACTTTTATTTGTTTGCCACAAGGTGGCACTGATCATGATGGCGTGGTAGTCAATATTGCATACCATAATACATGTACCAGACATTTTCGCGAGGAGCCAAGATTTGCTAAAGTAAAATGCGAGCAAGTTTTTTTGGTTTTGTTTTGTTTTTCTACACAATGCATTGAATGCCAGTACATGTACAATGCTATACAATGTACAAGTACTGTACTACATTGTAGTATGTGTGCTAATATAGCTGTAGTGTGCATTCAGTTTTGTTGTGTGTTTATGACCACCAGCAGTGTATCATGGGTTCAGCATATCTCTCTGTCACTATTTTTTTTCTTCTTTTTTTTGTTCATGGTTGGCAGTTCACCAAAGTTTCATGCAGTGAGAAAGGCTGTTGGCTCCCATTCCTGAAAGTTTCATTGCTGCAAATATGTGTAGTTTCACAGTACTGTTGGGCATTACGGAAACAGGGCATTGCTTACCTTGCCACAGTTGGTTCTTGACCAAACAAGGAAAATAAAGCAACCATTCGCTGAATTACTAAGCGTAATCAAAATGAACATCTATTAAATATTGTGGCAGTTGACCTAACTACTAGCTGCTTTCACACACACCCAAAATTAAAAAAACCAAGTTCTATAATGCAATGCAAAAAACTGGTAATTTGTGTGTGTATGTGTGTGTGTGTGTGGGGGGGGGGGGGGGGGGGGGAGAGACACATATTTACATAAAGTCAATTATTCTGATCCCATTAGAATGTGAAGTGTGGTCCCGATTTATTTTTCTGAAACATCTCAATGATTTGCCGTTTGCAGAGTATGTGTGAACAGCATGCAGAGACTTTATCAACTTTTTAAATCCCATAATGCAACTTGCCACAGGAGGTCCGTGCACATGAATGCTCGGGATCACATTCCAGTCACTGTTGTTCTTGTTTTTGTAAACATCTCAATAACTTGTCATGAGCAGCTTATGTGAACTCTGACAAATAAAAGCAATTTCTGCATAGGGATGCAAAAACCTATGACTCCAGTGTGAATGCAGACTAGTGCTCACAGGTATCTCGTCACCTTTTACATCATGATGAATGTGAGGATACAGATAAACCTGCAAGTAAATGACCTCGGATGTAGTTTTTTTTTTTTTGGGGGGGGTATTTTGAGAAGATGAGAATTATTCCTGTTGTGTGATTTCTTTGTTTGATCATTAGCCACAAAGATTAGCTAATAGAATATGTTTATTATTTATCATTATTCCCTATACCTATTCTCACTCATTCTTTGTCTGTTCAACATTTTTTTTTTTGCTAGGTATGATACAAAGTACTTTTGCTGTAATTGATGTCGCAGATAACATTTATTGTCCTCGCAGATAACATTTATTGTCCCCGCCGAACGAGTTCGAGGAGGGGGACTATGAAACGGGCTCCGTACGTGTGTGTGTCCGTGTGTGTGTGTGTCCGTGTGTGCGTCCGTGTGTGATCAAAATGTTCAATTTGCTACTTTGTCATTTTTGAGCCAATTTTGATTCTGTTTGCTTTATATGATAGCACTACATGGGAGCTTTGAAACAAGTACACAGAATTTCAGTTGTGACCTTTGACCTTGACCTTTGACCTATATTGTACATTTTGCTACAAAATGGTACTCCTTCGCCATTTCTAACCCGATTTCGATTCCGTTTGCTTTATGTGATGGCACTAGGTGAGGGCTTCAAAACTCCTACACAGAATTTTGACCTTTGACTTCTTTGACCTTGATTTTTTACCTATATTGTACATTTTGCTACAAAATGCTACTCCTTCGCCATTTCCAACCCGATTTCGATTCCGTTGCTTTATGTGATGGCACTAGGTGAGGGCTTCAAGACTTCTACACAAAATTTTGACCTTTGACTTCTTTGACCTTTGACCTTGATTTTTGACCTACATTGTACATTGGCTACAAAATGCTACTCCTTCACCATTTCTAACCCGATTTCAATTCTGTTTGCTTTATGTGATGGCACTAGGTGAGGGCTTCAAAACTTCTACACAGAATTTTGACCTTTGACTTCTTTGATTTTAGACCTATATTGTACATTTTGCTACAAAATGCTACTTCCGGCAGGGACATATATTACGCACCGCATAATTTCTACTTTTCCTTGTTTATTTCTCATCTGATTACATGACATTTAAAGATGAGCACAATTTATTTAGATTGATCCATGTCCTTGTTGATTACTTTTTCGTCATTTTTCTGTATTATATTTTAACATTTGTATTTCAAAGACAAGAGAGCCATAGTTTTTGCCATTAAAGTTTCATTATTGTTTTGTAGATATGCCTTTCTCGTCGTGTGTCATATTTTCATGTGGTGTTTGATGGTGTCAGCGAAACATACACCTTAAAGTACATTGTATGTATTAACTCTATTTTGATCTGATGCATACATGCATACATGATCTTTTGATTTCACTTTTTTTCATTTTTTTTAGTTTCACACATTCTTTTAAATTTTAGAATAGGCATGGTTTTTAATTTTACTCATCTTTTAATCCTATTTTAACTGGGGGGGGGGTGTCAATTTGACCCCCCCCCCTTCAGATCTCGGCTTCCGATCGCGCAATTGCCACAAAATTTTGCCTGAACATAGAGCTGGATGTCAACTACAAGATTATGTGGTCATACAATAGAAAAATGTTGATTTTATATTTCTTAATAAATTGATTATGCAAATTTACGCATGAAATCGTATTTTCACCTATAAATCCATCAAAAAGAATGAAGGATTGCTAAATTTTTGTGTTAGAGTTCCTCAAGACACATCAAACAATTTTCTTGTAAAAAAATATCGCAATCAAAATCAGTTTCTTTTGTTTATTGTTTCGTTAATTTCTTAAGTATTTAATTGTTTTTTCGACCTTTTGTTTTCTATTATTTTTTGGCCAAAATTTGTTGCAGGCACTTTTTCAAGCTTATCTACATTAGAATTAGTTAATTTCAATTTTCAAAAGTTGAAATGCTAGTTTATATCATTAAAAAAAACAACAACAACAACAATTTGCATTGGATTTGCACACGAAATCATGAATTTGAGCTTTTTTCGGGTTGACATGCATATGCAAAACATTGTGTAACTTCAGAAAGGTGTACCCAGAGTCCCAGACGTCGCAAATTTGGTCTCAAAATATGCGGGAGACTTCAATGAAAAAAGTCATGAACCGACGCGGCAAAATCTTTGAGCGTTGTGGAATCGTGGCGCGAAATGTCGAGGGGGGTCAATTTGATCCCCCCCCCCCAGTTAAAATAGGGTTAAAAGATGAGTAAAATTAAAAACCATGCCTATTCTAAAATTTAAAAGAATGTGTGAAACTATATTAAAAAAAAAAAGTGAAATCAAATGATCGTGTATGCATCAGATCATGACGGGGGGAGGGGGAGAGAGAGAGAGAGAGAGAGAGAGAGAGTGTGTGTGTGTGTGTGTGTGTGTGTGCGTGTGTAAGAGAGAGGGGAGAATTATGCCGAGGAGAAGAGATGGGAGTATACTAGTAGTAGACGAAGGAGAGTGTCGAGGTGTTCACATCAGTGCAATTGCTTCAACATACGTGGTATCTTCTTGGAGAAATGTTTTATCAAAAGGGATCGTACATATAGTTTTGGTTCAGACCAAACTTCAAATTTGGTGATATATTTTGGTGAGATAATGAAAGACCTTGATGAAATATGAGAAGGCATGTAATTCCAAGAGTGAGTCAGTCTTTATTGATGAAAACTGGTTTTGAAATGGCTAAGATATCCCAAGCAAAGTGACTCTAATAAAAGGTGGGACCCACTTTTTATTGTGGTCGCTTTCTTTAACTTTGTTTTGAATGTCTCAGTCATTCCAAAGCCGATTTTCATCTAATAAATGTTGAATTCCTCTTAAAATTGTATGCGCTGTATTATTTCATAAGTGGTTTATTTTTATCTCACAAAAGGTTGAAAGCCCAATCGTCATCTACAAAATTACTATACCATCTCCAAGAACAAGAACAAATGGTTCTGTAGAAACACTATAATTAAAAAAAAACTTTGGGTGTTTGTTAATAGCAGCAGAGATATCAAAAAGAAGAAAAATTAATGGTCTATACTAATTGTACACACATAATTCATGAATTCCCATTCACAACGATGTTTGATATACATCAGAAATGTACGAATTAACCTTTGTTTTGCAGGAATGTTGATTTTTGGGTCAACACAGCAGCTGCACAGCCTCTAAGCATAGAGGGCGTTCTTTGTATGCATCCTCGGCATTGATGCACCCCGCGTGTAGAATTCTTTGAGATCTTCATGATCGTCGGTCCTGTAACAATAAGTATACAAGTAGCCGGAAGTAGGCCCTACGTGTCTGTCTCCGGAATAAAAACAAGAACGTAACCTTAGGGAGATGTTCATTTGCATGAATCTTTGAAGATGATGTTAGTCTAAGATGTTTATTATAATGAAGCAAAGAGAAAACAGTTTTCAATCCTGTATGAGACATTCCACTGACAAACCATTTTCTCTACTCTACCACTTCCTCAGGAAAATAAGCCTCTCGCTACAAGTGCCCTCATCAGCTGGCAATATTCAGTATGCGCCGCACTTTACCAGAGCTACCAAGTCCCACGCATTCTGCGTGAGACTCAAGCATTTAGGGGCCATCTCATGATCTCACGCATGACACCCATTTTTCTTACACATCGGGCGAAGTCTGCAACTTGGGCCTATAATAATGAGCATATAGCTCAAAAGATTAAAGTGATAGTTGCAATTGAAGGTATATTTCGCTTTTGTCTTTCAAAATAAGTAAAAAATAGTCACTTAAGTATGCACCTGATCGCACCATTACATTGAAGGTATATTTCGCTTTTGTCTTTCAAAATAAGTAAAAAATAGTCACTTAAGTATGCACCTGATCGCACCATTACGAGCTAAAGATTGAAAAAGCTCCCTCCGTGGGAGGCCACAAGGGGGGGGGGGGGACCCCTTCCACGTCCCTCGCTCGCGCGCACTTTCGCATGCCGAGTCATGAAAATCTCACTCATAAATGTTTTTGTTTTTTTGGTACTTGGCATCCCTGCTTTACTATATACTGCACGTCGCTCGAACCATCTATAAACGAGTCATTGAAAGGATTGTATAGTTTTAGTTGACGTGGGGATTCAGGTGTTAACTTTTTAAAGATAATTAGAAACCGCACTTATATTGAATATTAAAGATTTGCTCAATTTTCCAATGATGAATACAAAAGACCATACAATTGAATTCAAAGAGGAATTAGAAGTTCTCATGATGAAAATCAGTTTTGAAATGGCTGAAATATGCCCAAAAACAGTAAAATGGAGTGGCAGTGATAAAAGGAGGGTCCCGTCTTTGAGGTAGCCTATATACGCTGTGTTTTACTTGTTTTTTTTATATCTCAGACATTTAAAAACCGATATTTTAATGTTTTTTTTTTAAATAAACCTTTACTTTAATTCCTCTAGAATTGTATGTTGTTTGATATTCAATACAGCCCCTACAAGTGGTTTATAGATAGGCATTTTTCGAAATGCATCAAATTTATAGATGTTTTATTCCCGGGAACAAATAGAGACGAGCTGTTCCACCAACCTGCTCTTCTTAAATGAAATTCAAGTGTTAGAACCCAGTTTGCATATATTACTTGTGGGCTTGTCCGATATTGCCACAACTTGCGGCTATGCCGAACAAGCATCAGACAAGCTTTATCAGGTTGTCAAGAATATGCACCTCTGTTTAAAAGGTATTTATTAAAAGCTAAAAAAATTGTATGTTACGAAAACTGCCCATTATCTTGCAAAAAGTAAAAACCTGCTGTCATCTCACCCCAAACCAAACACACGCTTGCATTATAGCACCCTAAATGTCTTTGAAGAACACTTGAATCGGTGTCACTGGCCGCGTGCCTCGATCCACTACTAATGTTGTTATGACAGAAAGTATACATCAATTACGACAGTAACACATGGGTGGCGGATCGGTGGGGGCGGGAGCACCGGGCACGCACCCCCCTTTTTTGTTATTAAAGAAATAAAAAGAGAAAAATGAAAGAGGGAACGTTCGCCCTCCTTCATTTTTATTGTATGTTTTTATTTTGCTACCCCTTTCCGGAATTCCTGGACCCGCTCCTGAGTAAATTCACGACACGAGGCTTTGCACAATCAAGGAGCTATTACACATAGCTCCTTGGCACAATAGTGAGAGCGCCTGCACTATACTGGATGCATTGTTTTGACATCCCCACCGAGACAATAAAGAGCTCATGAATACATTCCAGCTTGTCATAAATTTCTTTCTCCCCCCCCCCTCTCTCTCTCTCCCTCTCTCTCTCTCCATATGTATAATAGTATTATCTATCTATCTATATATCTACATGTATTTATCTATCTTCTATCTGATATATTGATAAACTATACTAAATCTGCTTTCCAGATTTAATTCACACCATTATAGGCCTGCAGCTCTGATATACACTTCCCCTGCCACTTTGAAAACGCTTATTAATTTTCTGGATGGGATTGACTTGTGTTTTCATTTTCACTTTATGAATAAACAAAAGTTGAAAATAAACCTTTGTTGCTACGAACACTTCACACCCCGCAATCATAAAAGGCACGATACACCTGTAAAATTCTTTTGTATTATCGACATAATACGTTGCAGCGGAACTCTTGAGCGCGAACTTGTATTGATAGAGGAACCAGCTGTGACCAGTTATTTTAGCCTTTAGACAAGACTCTCTTCAGTTGATCTGTATCTTCGTCATCGTCGTCATGATAGACGAAACGGAGTACTTATATAATATTGAGTGGTTTTTACATTAACTATGAAATAATTGCAGGCCTAAATGCAGGCACTAGGCGTACAGCCAATGACTAAGCGCGGAAATCATCACCTTTTTGCAGCCTCTGAGCTATACAGATATCGGCTGGCCTCCCAATGATTCTAACAACTAGCGCAAGAAGGTCTGGTCAAAAGACTATGAATACAATACCGCTGGAGCTGTACGCTGTATTCACCACGATTCACACGGTCGCGCACGAGACACAGCTGATTGTTACCGTTACGGTTTCCGGAGACGTACGTACCTCGATGAACCGGCGCAACTCTGAGTCCCGAACGAGCAAACAAACGACAAACCGCACCTCACACGAGTGAAAACTCTCTCTCATTTCGTGCCGACTGAAGTCGCTATTAATCGAGCATGGGAAAGAAAACAGGTAAAGTATTTTGATATTATTACTTTAGTAGTTAATCACTTGCTGTGTTTATTCTGCACAGCACGCACGCAAACAACGGCTGTATAAGGTTTCTACCGGTAGGCCTAACCCCGTCGCGGGGCGCTGTAACACAGTAACAGCGCCCCGAAGCAACCCATGCAATTTTAGGAAGCACTCAAATGCACTGCAACACGTAAACAACTCACCGCTCAAAAGGACACTTGGATTCGCAACGAAAAGCCACATGATATAAAACCATTATTGTTGAACAATAGAAACGACTATGTATTTCTCACCATTACCTCCGAAAACAAGATAAATAGTCATCTTTGAGACCGTCTACTCGAGATACTGTCCGTTCGCCGTCTTGAACGTATCACGTAAATATACTGATCTGCGCATGCGCAAATGAATATTCATATTTTACGTCATCTGCCATATGTACAACGTTGCTCGTATTTGGTTCTCGGTCTCATTTAATAAAGGACACCTGTTCGTACCAATACCATAGGTATCATGGAGTTCAAAGATGCTCTAAGTGAAGTAGAGGAGGATGCAAAAAGAATTAAGTTCAAAGTGGAGCAAATAGAAATTATCGAGAACGCAGTGAAACAGAATGACACCTTCCTAATGTTGCCAACTGAGTTTGGCAAGAGTGCTTGCTTTGGTTTCATCACCAAATCTTGGAAGTTGGATAAAGCAGGGCTGCACACTAACCCATTTTTTTTAGGTGATCCGAGTATCCTCTCGGATCACCTATTGTATCTGTACGGATTCTTTCTTTCTTTCTTTCTTTTTTAGGTGATCCGAGTATCCTTCGGATCACCTTCTGTATCTGTACGGATTCTTTCTTCTTCTTTATTAGGTGATCCGAGTATCCTTCGGATCACCTTCTGTATCTGTACGGATTCTTTCTTCTTCTTTGTTTCTTTATTTCTCCGCAAAAGTTGTGCAGAGGTTAGCTCAGAAAGTCCGCTGCCTATCAATTTCAAAATTATACCATGTATGCATCATGTCCCAAAGACGACAAATCTAATGTATCATTGTGATCAGTGGACCGTGACGTCACTATGACGTCATTATGTGAAAACACATTCTCAATCATATCTCATTAATGGAATGAAATTTTTCAATGAAATTTACGTCACATATATTTCAAATTATGCGCATTCTACTCATGTTCTCAAAATTCATATTTTCTCTTAAAACGTGCGCGTACGCGCGCGTTGAAATATTTGTATGCTCCAATCGAGCTCAAAATTTTTTTGCACACGTTTCAGACCATTTGGAGCATTTTTTGAAAAATTGAAAAAATCGGACGGACGCGTACGCGCGCGCGCATATACGCACGCACAGCTCATGTGCAATTGAAATTTCCAGTTTTTTCACTTTGATCGGATGTCTGAAATGTTAAGGAATATTTATACCAAGTTTCAAATCAATCCGACTCAATATGACGTCATACGGGCCCGTCAAAGTTGAAATTCCGCGCGCGCGTCAATGGCGATATACAGTGCAACTATGCCAAAAAACTGCCAATTTTAAATCCGATTTTACTCGTCAGGATGGACGGTGACCCCCCATTTTCTGTACATATTTTGAAAGCTGATGAGTTGTACATGTCATTTCATGGGATGGCAATGCTGACAAAATGATTAAAAGATATCAAATTTCTTAATAACGTAAAAAAAGTAAATTTTCAAAATGACGTCATCAAATTTCAAGTTCATTCGAGCATATCTCACTAGTCCTTTGTCAATTTTCACCCAGATTTCAGTATATTGTAGCTTATTTAATGTTCTTTCAAACATAAAATTACAATATTTTGATTGGATAACGGTATCACCTCGTAAAAATGGATTAAAAGTAATCTTGTCAAATTTGACCAGTTTACGTGTTATCTCTGTGGGAGTGCAGTTTTTCTGGAAATGAAAATTGACATGACTATCTTTATCGAGCACTAGCTCACTTAAGCTTCGGTAAATTTCTCCCAGATTTTAATATGTTGTAGCTGAGACTTTACGCTACCGTAAGTGTGCCCTTTGTTTTTTCATACGATGTCAGAATCACGTCAAAAAATTGGGTTGAAATTCAGGCTTATCTTCGATGTATTGAGATATTTCTTTCTTTCTGCAACTTTCTTTGCAATAACTCAAGAAAAACGGCCTCTATCACTTCTATATTTTGCACATGTTTAGTTCATGTCACGTGAATTATTTCATAAAATAACAACTACTTGATCGGACACCATCTTGGGTATGTAAATTAGGGTCAAAGGTCATAAGTGTTTCACCCTGTATCTTAGTGAATACATGTCCTATCTTTCCCATATTTTGCATACGCAAAGACCATGTTACAAGGATCATTTCACAAAATAACCACTTTTTACTCAGATGCCATCTTGTCTGTACAAATTGAGGTCAAAGGTCATATGTACTTCTTTTTGTATCTTCGTTATGACGTGTTATCTCTATGGGAGGGAATTTTCTTTAATGTGAAAATTGACATGATTGTCTTTATCGAGCACTAGCTCACTTACCCTTCGGTGAATTTCTCCCAGATTTTAATATGTTGTAGCTGAGACTTTGCGCTATCGTTTTGTTTCCTTTGTTTTTTTCATACGATGTCGGGATTACGATAAAAATTGGTTGAAATTCAGGCTTATCTTCTATGTATTGAGATATTTCTTTCTTTCTGCAACTTTCTTTGCAATAACTCAAGAAAAACACGCCCTATCACCCCCATATTTTGCACATGTTTAGTTCATGTCTCGTACATTATTTCATAAAATAACAACTACTAGATCGGACAACATCTTGGGTATGTAAATTAGGGTCAAAGGTCATAAATGTTTCATCTTGTATCTTAGTGAATACCTGTCCTATCTTTCCCATATTTTTCACACGTATAGACGATGTCGCGAGAATCATTTCACAAAATAACCACTATTTCATCAGATGCAATCTTGGGAGTGCAAAGGTGGGTCAAAGGTCATATGTATTCATTGCTGTATCTTCGTTATTCAGTGTATACAGAATTTGGTACCAAAGATGGCAGATATGACTCCCTTTTCTAAATGAGAATGCAAACATCACACGGCCAATGTCTCTAAACAGAGATGAAACTTGTATGGTCATGCCTATTGCGATCAGGACTCGAATCATTGATAAAAAAAATCGGATCACCTTAATTTGTCAGTGATGACAAATTACAATCTCTAGTTTCTTTATTTCTCCGCAAAAGTTGTGCAGAGGTTAGCTCAGAAAGTCCGCTGCCTATCAATTTCAAAATTATACCATGTATGCATCATGTCCCAAAGACGAAAAATCTAATGTATCATTGTGATCAGTCGACCGTGACGTCACTATGACGTCATTATATGAAAACACATTCTCAATCATATCTCATTAATGGAATGAAATTTTTCAATGAAATTTACGTCACATATATTTCAAATTATGCGCATTCTACTCATGTTCTCAAAATTCATATTTTCTCTTAAAACGTGCGCGTACGCGCGCGTTGAAATATTTGTATGCTCCAATCGAGCTCAAAATTTTTTTGCACACGTTTCAGACCATTTGGAGCATTTTTTGAAAAATTGAAAAAATCGGACGGACGCGTACGCGCGCGCGCATATACGCACGCACAGCTCATGTGCAATTGAAATTTCCAGTTTTTTCACTTTGATCGGATGTCTGAAATGTTAAGGAATATTTATACCAAGTTTCAAATCAATGCGACTCAATATGACGTCATACGGGCCCGTCAAAGTTGAAATTCTGCGCGCGCGTCAATGGCGATATACAGTGCAACTATGCCAAAAAACTGCTAATTTTAAATTCGATTTTACTCGTCAGGATGGACGGTGACCCCCCATTTTCTTTACATATTTTAAAACCTGATGAGTTGTACATGTCATTTCATGGGGTGGCAATGCTGACAAAATGATTAAAAGATAGCAAATTTCTTAATAAAGTAAAAAAAGTAAATTTTCAAAATGACGTCATCAAATTTCAAGTTCATTTGAGCGTATCTCACTAGTCCTTTGTCAATTTTCACCCAGATTTCAGTATGTTGTAGCTTATTTAATGTTCTTTCAAACATAAAATTACAAAATTTTGATTGAATAACGGTATCACCTCGTAAAAATGGATTGAAAGTAACCTTGTCAAATTTGACCAGTTTACGTGTTATCTCTATGGGAGTGCAGTTTTTCTGGAAATGAAAATTGACATGGCTATCTTTATCGAGCACTAGCTCACTTACCCTTCGGTAAATTTCTCCCAGAGTTTAATATGTTGTAGCTGAGACTTTACGCTACCGTAAGTGTGCCCTTCGTTTTTTCATACGATGTCGGGATCACGTCAAAAATTTTGGTTGAAATTCAGGCTTATCTTCGATGTATTGAGATATTTCTTTCTTTCTGCAACTTTCTTTGCAATAACTCAAGAAAAACATGCCCTATCACTTCTATATTTTGCACATGTTTAGTTCATGTCACGTACATTATTTCATAAAATAACAACTACTTGATCGGACACCATCTTGGGTATGTAAATTAGGGTCAAAGGTCATAAGTGTTTCATCCTGTATCTTAGTGAATACATGTCTTATCTTTCCCATATTTTGCAAACGCAAAGACCATGTTACAAGGATCATTTCACAAAATAACCACTTTTTACTCAGATGCCATCTTGTCTGTGCAAATTGAGGTCAAAGGTCATATGTACTTCTTTTTGTATCTTCGTTATGACGTGTTATCTCTATGGGAGGGAATTTTTTTAAATGTGAAAATTGACATGATTGTCTTTATCGAGCACTAGCTCACTTACCCTTTGGTGAATTTCTCCCAGAATTTAATATGTTGTAGCTGAGACTTTGCGCTATCGTTAAATTTCATTTTGTTTTTTCATACGATGTCGGGATCACGATAAAAAACTTGGTTGAAATTAAAGCTTATCTTCTATGTATTGAGATATTTCTTTCTTTCTGCAACTTTCTTTGCAATAACTCAAGAAAAACACGCCCCATCACCCCCATATTCTGCACATGTTTAGTTCATGTCACGTACATTATTTCATGAAATAACAACTACTTGATCGGACAACATCTTGGGTATGTAAATTAGGGTCAAAGTTCACAAATGTTTCATCTCGTATCTTGGCGAATACCTGTCCTATCTTTCCCATATTTTGCACACGTATAGACGATGTCGCAAGAATCATTTCACAAAATAACCACTTTTTCCTCAGATGCCATCTTGGGAGTGTAAAGGTGGGTCAAAGGTCGTATGTATTTGTTGTTGTATCTTCGTTATCTAGTGTATACGGAATTTGGTACCAAAGATGGCAGA
The DNA here is from genome assembly GCF_040938485.1 of Diadema antillarum. Lineage (NCBI taxonomy): Eukaryota > Metazoa > Echinodermata > Echinoidea > Diadematoida > Diadematidae > Diadema > Diadema antillarum. The sequence continues at coordinate 654,138 of NW_027271337.1, forward strand.
TATGACTCCCTTTTCTAAACGAGAATTCAAACATCACACGGCCAACGTTTTTAACAACAGACGAAACCTGTATGGTCATATCTATTGCGATCAGGACTCGAATCATTGATGAAAAAAAAAAATCGGATCACCTTAATTTGTCAGTAATGACAAATTACAATCTCTAGTCTTTCTTTCTTTCTTTATTTCTGGACAAAAGTTGTGCAGAGGTTAGCTCAGAAAGTGCATTGCCTATCAATGTCAAACTTATACCATATATGTATCATATCGCAAAGACGGCAGCGCAAGTAAAATCATAGTGATCAGTCAACCGTGACGTCACTATGACGTCATTATATGAAAACACATTTTCAATCATATCTCATTAATGGAATGGAGTTTTTCAATGAAATTTACGTCACATATATTTCAAGTCAAGCGCATTCTACTCATATTCTCAAAATTCATCTATGCCTTAAAACGTGCGCGTACGCGCGCGTTGAAATATTTGTATGCTCAAATCGAGCTCAAATTTTTTTTGCACACGTTTCAGACCATTTGGAGCATTTTTTGAAAAATTGAAAAAATCGGACGGACGCGTACGCGCGCGCATATATACGCACGCACAGCTCAAATGCAACAGAAATTTCCCGTTTTTTCACACGCATCGCATGTCTGAAATGCCAAGGTATATTTCTATCAAATTTCAAGTCAATCCGACTCAATATGACGTCATACGGGCCCGTCAAAGTTGAAATTCCGCGCGCGCGTCAATGGCGATATACAGTGCAACTATGCCAAAAAACCGCCAAATTTAAATCTGATTTTACTCGTCAGGATGAACGGTGACCCCCCATTTTCTTTACATATTTTAAAAGCTGGTGAGTTGTACATGTCATTTCATGGGTTGGCGATACTGAAAAAATGATGAAAAGATATCAAATTTCTTAATAAAGTAAAAAAAGTAAATTTTCAAAATGACGTCATCAAATTTCAAATTCACTCGAGCGTATCTCACTTAAATTCCGCCAATTTTCACCCAGATTTCAGTATGTTGTAGCTTACGAAATGTTCTTTCATTAATGTAATAAAAACATTTTGATTGGATAACGTCATCACCTCGTAAAAATGGATTGAAAGTATCCTTGTAAAATTTGACCAGTTTACGTGTTATCTCTATGGGAGAGCAGTTTTTCTGGCAGTGAAAATTGACATTACTATCTTTTTCGAGCACTAGCTCACTTATGCTTCGGTGAATTTTCCCCAGATTTTAGTATGTTATAGCTGAGACTTTGGGCTATCGTTAATGTGCCCTTCATTTTTTCATATGACGTCGGCATCACGTCGAAAAACTTGGTTGAAAATGGCACGTAGTTTCGATGCAGCGTCATTTTGCTTAATACACAGGGCCTATGGAGCATGAAATAGGTCATTGCATAGCGCATCCGACTCGTAATCCTAAGGTCCCTGGTTCGAAGCTCACTCCTGCCAATATTTTTTTTTTATATTTTTTAAACACTTTTTTCTTCTTTTTCTTTAGTTCGTCTGAATCTCCTTTCCTAGCTTCATCTTTCTCTGATTTTTTTATGCTTCTCCTTTAAATTTCTATAAAATAATATAATTTTTTCTTTATTTTTCTTTCTTTCTACTACTTTCTGTGCAATAGATGAACAACAACAATGACTATCAGCCCCATACTTAGCACATGTTTAGTTCATGTCACGTACATTATTTCATAAAATAACAACTACTTGATCGGACACCATCTTGGGTATGTAAATTAGGGTCAAAGGTCATAAATGTTTCATCCAGTATCTTGGCGAATACATATCCTATCTTTCCAATATTTTGCACGCGCAAAGACCATGTTACAAGGATCAGTTCACAAAATAACCACTTTTTGTTCAGATGTCATCTTGTCTGTGTAAATTGGGGTCAAAGGTCATATGTACCTTTTTCTCTATATGACGTGTTATCTCTATGGAAGGGAATTTTTCTAGATGCGAAAATTGACATGATTGTCTTTATCGAGCACTAGCTCACTTACCCTTCTGTGAATTCCTCCCAGATTTTAATATGTTGTAGCTGAGACTTTGCGCTATTGCTAGTGTGCCTTTTGTTCTTCATACGAAGACGAAATCATGTCAAAAAACGTGGTTGAAATAAGCTTATCTTTGATGTATTGAATTTTACAAAATAACCACTTATTGCTCAGATGCCATCTTGTCTGTGCAAAGTGGGGTCAAAGGTCATATGTACTTCTTTCTGTATCTTCGTAATGACGTGTTATCTCTATGGGAGGGAATTTTTCTAGATGTGAAAATTGACATGATTGTCTTTATTGAGCACTAGCTCACTGACCCTTCGGTGAGTTTCTCCTAGATTTTAATATGTTGTAGCTGAGACTTTGCGCTATCGTTATGTGCCCTTCGTTTACTCATACGACATCGAAATCACGTCATAACACTTTGCTAAAATTAAAGCTTAGCTTCGATGTATTTTTTTCATATTTCTTTCTTTTTGCAACTTTCTTTGCAATAACTCAAGAAAGACATTCCCTATTACCCCCATATTTTGCACATGTTTAGTTCATGTCACATACATTATTTCAAAAAAATAACAGCTACTTTATCGGACACCATCTTGGTTATGTAAATTAGGGTCAAAGATAAAAAATGTTTCATCCTGTATCTTGGTGAATACATGTCCTATCTTTTTCCACATTTTGCACACGCAAAGACCATGTTACAAGAATCATTTCACAAAATAACCACTTTTTGCTCAGATGTCATCTTGGGTGTGCAAAGTGGGGTCAAAGGTCATATTGTATACTGTACTTCATTCTGTATCTTCGTTACTGTATACGAAATTCGGTACCAAAGATGGCAGGTCTGACTCCCTTTTCTAAATGAGAATCCAAACATCACACAGCCAATGTCCCCTCAACACCGATAAAACATGTATGGTCATGCCTATTTGGATCAGGACTCACATCATTGATTTCCAAACAGATCGGATCACCTAATTTGTCAGTGTTGACAAATTCTAAGTCTAGTTTCTTTTTTTTTTTGCCGGTCCAACCTGTCTCTGTCGGATCAGTAAATATCCATTTTTCCTCCCCATTTTTGTACTGGTCGGAACAGAAAATTTACTGGTCAACAACAACCTGAAAAAGCATTAACTGGCTTGCAAATTTATTTTCATATTTTTGTCGACAATAATATTACCCCCCCCCCCCCAAAAAAAAAAAAAAAAAAAAAAACATTTTGCAAATAAATATTTGGTAAACTCAAGTGCCTTGTTTATGGATCATTTCCTTGAGAAGGAACAAAAAGGAATCATTTGTGAATTGATTTGTTGATACGAAAAGGAAGTAAAAAAAAAGAAAAAAGAAGGGACTGAAATGCGGTTCTTAACTTTCCTCCGAAAATTTCTTCCCGTATCTTACAAGTATGCGTTCTTGAAAGTACACTGCAGGGTCGAATTTGTGATGCTTTGTACTCCTATCTCTTCTTCGTGTATAGAACCATTTTAAAAGAATTGAATGTTTGTGAATTAAAGTGTTAAATGATTATGAACAAAATCAGATTGTATCAAATGCGTTTGTGACTTTCTGTCAACATCGGCGCACGTAGAGTAACACGCGTTACGTAAGTTGCTGCGCTTTTCACATTTTTGGTGCTCAGCTGGATTGTAATGATTATATGAATTATTTTTGCTGTATAGTATTTTCTGATGCATGTGCCAGAAGGGGTTCTTTATTTTTCTCCCGATAATCTGTTCGCATTTGTGCATGCGCTCTTGAAAGGTATATACGGCAGCATACGGCATCAGGGTCGAATTCACGATCCTTTTTGCGCTTATTTCTACTTCAAATATCAGCGGGATTGTGACGATTTCATGAACTTTACTTCGGATCACTGTTCGGATGTAATCTGTTGTGATGAACACACCAGAATGGTTGACAATGCGCCCTTTATTTTGCTCCGATAATCTTTTCGCATTTCGTAAATGCGTCCTCTCGGATTAGAAGAAATGATACGGCCGAATTCATGATTCTTTTTGCACCTCTTGTTCTCCTCAAACTTCAACGGGATTGTGATGATTTCATGAATCATTTTGGCTGTAATTTTTATAATGCACGCGCCAAAAGAGGTTTAAAATGTGTCTTATTTTTCTCCCGAATTTCTGCATGCAGTATGCGTTTTTGAAAGATAGATCCATGCAGGGCCAAATTCACGATCCTTTTTGCGCCTATTGTTTCTCAAATTTCAACGGGATTGCCATGATTTCATGGATTATTATTCGGCTATAATCTTAATGATTCACGTGCCAAGAGGGGTTGAAAATGTGTTCTTTATTTTTCCCCGATAAAATCTTCGAATTTCGTAAATGCGTTCTTGAAAGATCATAACACGGCCGAATTCATGATCCTGATGTTTGCGCCTATCAATTTAATATCAGCGGGATTGTGACGATTTCATGAATTCCTACAGCTGTAATCTTTTACTTTGCACACACCAAAAGGGGTTGAAAATGTGTCCTTTTATACTTTTTACCGATAATCTCTCCCATTTCGTAAATGCGCGTCCTCTCGGATTAGAAGGTATTCACGGCCGAATTTATGATTCGTTTTGCGCCTATATTGTCTCCTCAAACTTTAACGGCACCGCGGTAATTTTATGAATTATTTCGGCTCTAATCTTTTGTAATGCACACACCAGAAGGGTTGAAAAAACATTCTTTATTTTTCTCCCGAAAATCTCTTCGGAATTATTCATGCGTTTTTTGAAAGACAGTATTCAGGGCCGAATTCGATATCCTTCTTGCGCCTATCGTTTCCTCAAATTTCAACGGGATTGCCATGATTTGATATTCGGCTGTAATCTTTATGATGCACCACCAGAAGGGGTTGAAAATGTGTCTTTTATTTTTCCCCCAATAATCTCTTCGCACTATTCGAATATCACGATTTTTTTTGCGCCTATTTCTATACCTCAGATTTCAGCAAGATTGCGATGATTTCGTGAATTCTTTCGGCTGTAATCTGTTGTGATGCACGCACAAGAAGGATTGAAAGTAGTTTTTTTTTTTCCCAATAATTTCTTCACATTTGTGCATGCGTTTTTGATAACCAACATGGCATGCAGGACCGAATTCAAGATCCTTTTCGCGCCTACTGTTTCCGCAAATTTCAACGGGACTGCGATGATTTTATGATTTTTTTTTTTAAATTTTTTTCTCGTCACATTTTGTGCATGCGTTCTTAAAAGGTACACAACAGGACAAATTTCGTTATCCCTTTTGTGCCTATCTTCATTATGAGACCATTCTGAAGGAATGAAATGAAAACAAACGCAATCAGATCTTTATACTGCTGTAATTTTTTCAATTTTTCTAAAAATCTGCACAAGTAAACTCGTTCTAACATGTCATCTGCCACGCTGCTGCAAAGCCGGGATCAGATCATGGGTTAAAAAAAGGCATGAGTGAAATGACCACAGAAATGCGTGCGCCCCTACGAATACATACTCCTTGTCTGATGGCATGACCGCCGATCGCAAGCAAACGAACGATGTAAACGCGTTGGGGAATACCGGCGTGCATTTCAGCAGTATTGAACATACACGTATAAGGCTTAAAAGGGTATTGATCAAGCAAGACAACATCAAAAAAAAACTAGAGATTGTAATTTGTCATCACTGACAAATTAAGGTGATCCGATTTTTTTTTAATCAATGATTCGAGTCCTGATCGTAATAGGCATGACAATACAAGTTTCATCTGTGTTTAGAGACATTGGCCGTGTGAGGTTTGGATTCTCATTTAGAAAAGGGAGTCATATCTGCCATCTTTGGTACCAATTCTGTATACACTGAATAACGAAGATACAGCAACGAATACATATGACCTTTGACCCACCTTTACACTCCCAAGATGGCATCTGAGGAAAAAGTGGTTATTTTGTGAAATGATTCTTGCGACATCGTCTATATTCGTGTGCAAAATATGGCAAAGATAGGACAGGTATTCACCAAGATGCAAAATGCAAAGTCTTAGGTACAACATAAAATCTGGGAGAAATTCACCGAAGGGTAAGTGAGAGCTAGTGCTCGATAAAGAAAAGCATGTCGATTTTCACATTAAAAAAATTCCCTCCCATAGAGATAACACATCATAACGAAAATACAGAAAGAAGTACATATGACCTTTGACCTCACTTTGCACACCCAAGATGGCGTCTGAGCAAAAAGTGGTTATTTTGTGAAATGATCCTTGTTACATGGTCTTTGTGTGTGCAAAATATGGGAAAGATAGGACATGTATTCACCAAGATACAGGATGAAACATTTATGACCTTTGACCCTAATTTACATACCCAAGATGGTGTCTGATCAAGTAGTTGTTATTTTATGAAATAATGTACGTGACATGAACTAAACATGTGCAAAATATGGGATTGATAGCCATTGTTGTTGTTCATCTATTGCACAGAAAGTAGTAGAAAGAAAGAAAAATAAAGAAAAAAATATGTTATTTTATAGAAATTTGAAGGAGAAGCATAAAAAAATCAGAAAAAGATAAAGTTAGGAAGGGAGATTAAGACTAACTAAAGAAAAAGAAGAAAAAAAGTGTTTAAAAAAATGAAAAAAAAATATTGGCAGGGGTGAGCCTCGAACCAGGGACCTTAGGATTACGAGTCGGATGCGCTATGCAATGACCTATTTCATGCTCCATAGGCCCTGTGTATTAAGCAAAATGACGCTGCATCGAAGCCACGTGCCATTTTCAACCAAGTTTTTCGACGTGATGCCGACGTCGTATGAAAAAATGAAGGGCACACTTACGATAGCCCAAAGTCTCAGCTACAACATACTAAAATCTGGGAAAAATTCACCGAAGCAAAAGTGAGCTAGTGCTCGAAAAAGAGAGTCATGTCAATTTTCACTGCCAGAAAAACTGCTCTCCCATAGAGATAACACGTAAACTGGTCAAATTCTACAAGGATACATTCAATCCATTTTTACGAGGCGATGACGTCATCCAATCAAAATGTTGTTTTTACATTAATGAAAGAACATTTCATAAGCTACAACATACTGAAATATGGGAGAAAATTGGCAGAGGATAAGTGAGATACGCTCGAGTAAACTTGTAATTTGATGACGTCATTTTGAAAATTTACTTTTTTTACTTTATTAAGAAATTTGATATCTTTTAATCATTTTGTCAGCATTGCCTACCCATGAAATGACATGTACAACTCATCAGCTTTCAATATATGTAAAGAAAATGGGGGGTCACCGTCCATCCTGACGAGTAAAATCGGATTTAAAATTGGCAGTTTTTTGGCATAGTTGCACTGTATATCGCCATTGACGCGCGCGCGGAATTTCAACTTTGACGGCCCCGTATGACGTCATATTGAGTCGGATTGACTTGAAACGTGGTATAAATATTCCTTGACATTTCAGACATGCAATCAAAGTGAAAAAACTGGAAATTTCAATTGCATATGAGCTGTGCGTGCGTATATGCGCGCGCGCGTACGCGTCCGTCCGATTTTTTCAATTTTTCAAAAAATGCTCCAAATGGTCTGAAACGTGTGCAAAAAAATTTTGAGCTCGATTGGAGCATACAAATATTTCAACGCGCGCGTACGCGCACGTTTTAAGAGAAAATATGAATTTTGAGAACATGAGTAGAATGCGCATAACTTTAAATATATGTGACGTAAATTTCATTGAAAAATTCTATTTCATTAATGAGATATGATTGAGAATGTGTTTTCATATAATGACGTCATAGTGACGTCACGGTCGACTGATCACAATGATACATTAGATTTGCCGTCTTTGGGACATGATGCATACATGATATAATTTTGAAATTGACAGGCAGCGGACTTTCTGAGCTAACCTCTGCACAACTTTTGAGGAGAAATAAAGAAGAAGAAAAACTAGAGATTGTAATTTGTCATTACTGACAAATTAAGGTGATCCGATTTTTTTTTTCATCAATGATTCGAGTCCTGATCGCAATAGGCACGACCATACAGGTTTCGTCTGTTGTTAAAAACGTTGGCCGTGTGATGTTTGAATTCTCGTTTAGAAAAGGGAGTCATATCTGCCATCTTTGGTACCGAATTCCGTATACACTAGCTAACGAAGATACAACAACAAATACATACTAGAGATTGTAATTTGTCATCACTGACAAATTAAGGTGATCCGATTTTTTTTATCAATGATTCGAGTCCTGATCGCAATAGGCATGACCATACAAGTTTCATCTCTGTTTAGAGACATTGGCCGTGTGATGTTTGCATTCTCATTTAGAAAAGGGAGTCATATCTGCCATCTTTGGTACCAAATTCTGTATACACTGAATAACGAAGATACAGCAATGAATACATATGACCTTTGACCCACCTTTGCACTCCCAAGATTGCATCTGATGAAATAGTGGTTATTTTGTGAAATGATTCTCGCGACATCGTCTATACGTGTGAAAAATATGGGAAAGATAGGACAGGTATTCACTAAGATACAAGATGAAACATTTATGACCTTTGACCCTAATTTACATACCCAAGATGTTATCCGATCTAGTAGTTGTTATTTTATGAAATAATGTACGAGACATGAACTAAACATGTGCAAAATATGGGGGTGATAGGGCGTGTTTTTCTTGAGTTATTGCAAAGAAAGTTGCAGAAAGAAAGAAATATCTCAATACATAGAAGATAAGCTTTAATTTCAACCAATTTTTTATCGTCATCCCGACATCGTATGAAAAAACAAAGGAAACAAAACGATAGCGCAAAGTCTCAGCTACAACATATTAAAATCTGGGAGAAATTCACCGAAGGGTAAGTGAGCTAGTGCTCGATAAAGACAATCATGTCAATTTTCACATTAAAGAAAATTCCCTCCCATAGAGATAACACGTCATAACGAAGATACAAAAAGAAGTACATATGACCTTTGACCTCAATTTGTACAGACAAGATGGCATCTGAGTAAAAAGTGGTTATTTTGTGAAATGATCCTTGTAACATGGTCTTTGCGTATGCAAAATATGGGAAAGATAGGACATGTATTCACTAAGATACAGGGTGAAACACTTATGACCTTTGACCCTAATTTACATACCCAAGATGGTGTCTGATCAAGTAGTTGTTATTTTATGAAATAATTCACGTGACATGAACTAAACATGTGCAAAATATGGAAGTGATAGAGGCCGTTTTTCTTGAGTTATTGCAAAGAAAGTTGCAGAAAGAAAGAAATATCTCAATACATCGAAGATAAGCCTGAATTTCAACCCAATTTTTTGACGTGATTCTGACATCGTATGAAAAAACAAAGGGCACACTTACGGTAGCGTAAAGTCTCAGCTACAACATATTAAAATCTGGGAGAAATTTACCGAAGCTTAAGTGAGCTAGTGCTCGATAAAGATAGTCATGTCAATTTTCATTTCCAGAAAAACTGCACTCCCATAGAGATAACACGTAAACTGGTCAAATTTGACAAGATTACTTTTAATCCATTTTTACGAGGTGATACCGTTATCCAATCAAAATATTGTAATTTTATGTTTGAAAGAACATTAAATAAGCTACATCATACTGAAATCTGGGTGAAAATTGACAAAGGACTAGTGAGATATGCTCGAATGAACTTGAAATTTGATGACGTCATTTTGAAAATTTACTTTTTTTACTTTAATAAGAAATTTGATATCTTTTAATCATTTTGTCAGCATTGCCACCCCATGAAATGACATGTACAACTCATCAGCTTTCAAAATATGTACAGAAAATGGGGGGTCACCGTCCATCCTGACGAGTAAAATCGGATTTAAAATTGGCAGTTTTTTGGCATAGTTGCACTGTATATCGCCATTGACGCGCGCGCGGAATTTCAACTTTGACGGGCCCGTATGACGTCATATTGAGTCGGATTGATTTGAAACTTGGTATAAATATTCCTTAACATTTCAGACATCCGATCAAAGTGAAAAAACTGGAAATTTCAATTGCACATGAGCTGTGCGTGCGTATATGCGCGCGCGCGTACGCGTCCGTCCGATTTTTTCAATTTTTCAAAAAATGCTCCAAATGGTCTGAAACGTGTGCAAAAAAATTTTGAGCTCGATTGGAGCATACAAATATTTCAACGCGCGCGTACGCGCACGTTTTAAGAGAAAATATGAATTTTGAGAACATGAGTAGAATGCGCATAATTTGAAATATATGTGACGTAAATTTCATTGAAAAATTTCATTCCATTAATGAGATATGATTGAGAATGTGTTTTCATATAATGACGTCATAGTGACGTCACGGTCCACTGATCACAATGATACATTAGATTTGTCGTCTTTGGGACATGATGCATACATGGTATAATTTTGAAATTGATAGGCAGCGGACTTTCTGAGCTAACCTCTGCACAACTTTTGCGGAGAAATAAAGAAATAAAGAAGAAGAAAGAATCCGTACAGATACAGAAGGTGATCCGAAGGATACTCGGATCACCTAAAAACAAACAAACCATGGGGAGCAATGGAATACAATCCCAATGACCATGTGGATGGATCTGAAAGGGTTAATTTCTAGTTTCTCATTAACCAATCCATTATGCCTTTAAGATGAAAGCCAATCTAAAATTTTATCAATTTCACGACAATGATAAAAAAAAAAATCCAGTAGAACAGTGCAAAAATGATAAAATCGGATAAAAAATAAGGAAGTTATGACATTTGAAATTTCAAAAATTTTCAGAAGACACTTCTTGTCCCATTGCTATGAATGAATGAATGAATGAATGAAAATGAATGAATACTCAAGAGTCAATTTTATTGATCTGTATGTCACAGTACATAGAAATTTAGCTTCCAATTCTTCCAACTTGTTACACACAATAATTATGAAACACACACGCACGCGGACACACACACACACATACACACAATCAAACAGAAAGTGACAAGCCTGACAGAAAAAGAAAGACAGGAAGGATCTCCTCTCATACGGTAGTAAGTCTTTGAAAAAAAAAAAAAGGTCTCTCAATAAATAATCTAACAATTCTCAGCTATTGGAAATAAACAAAACATGTATGTAACAGAAGTGTATTCAATTCAAATCACAGTAGAAAATAAACATGAAGCAAAAATGAATATGAGTCCCCAAGAAGCAGAGCTTGTGAGTGGAGCCCATTGTGAATGTACAAAATTAAAACTATAATGTACAGTGTGAAAGGAAACTTGATCTATAGATGAGACATCTGGGGCATTGCCTCTGCAGACTGGGAAAAAAAAAAAACATACCCTCTATCATGAAAATCACCTGTTATTTTCTTAATCCTTCACATCTCCAGATGTTCATTATGTGTGCACTTCCTTTATTGCAAATAAATAATGAACCACACATTCGAAATGTGCTTTAAAAACGAAATAAATAAGTGCCGGTAGGCCCGATAGTAAATCATCGCCCAGCATGCATTCTATTTGTTACGTCTCATGAATATTCATTTCAGTTCTCAGCGAGCTGTCCGGTTTTTTTTTTCCACACGCATACATTGCGTATTACAGTATGTGCTACGGTTTATCCATATTAGCGCATGCGCTGTGTAAGTCGTACTACAATACGAAATGCGGTAGGACTATAAAAACCTCGGATAAACTCTTTCACAGGGCTCTCAAAACAGATCATATTGTAAATCGACTTCGCCTGCCGTGATTGTAAGTATCTTATCTAAGAGTAAGGCTACTGATTTCAGTATAAAACCCTCTATTTTGGTCTCTGGTCACATAAATGCTTAGCCATATCAGGTGCTTCCGTGACAGGTATAGGTTTGCTGTGCGACCCCTTTACGGTACGTATTTGTCCGTATGGGGTCGCTGCTGCGGTTACGGTAGGCCCTACTCGCCAATGCCGTAGCGTGGCGCTGCAGCTCAGCTCCTCATCCTCAGGCACTGGCACTGCTGTGCTGTTACATGTACGTGTGACGTGTGGGTGGCATGTAAATCATTGGTAGGCTTCGATCGATCAGCATTTACCTTGTTAAATTGTTACGTTTATGCAGTGTCTCGGATCATTGTTCAGTACGTTACCTACTCCGTAAAAGACGGGTACCCTCGTATACATAAACAGTGGATTAATAGTCACACAATTTTAAGTAGGGCAGTCGCTCTGTCAGGTCAGTGCTAACTAGTTGTAGTTAGTGGTTGTTGTACACCGCAACCAGCAGGCCAGGGGGATAGCTTTACAATACTGAGGTGCGATCCTATCCGCCTAGGAGTATTAATATTAAAACTGCCAGCCCCAAGGCGTAGCGTGATGGGGGCTGCGCACTGTAGCATTCAGGATCATGACGGGGGTAGTATCGTAGTCGTCTTCTTCTTCTTCTTCTTCTTCTCCTTCTTCTTCTTCTTCTTCTTCTTCGGTTCAGTCTGCCTCCTTCAAACTTGAAGATTCTTGCAAACTTTGGATGTGTGTGAGTGTGTGGGTGAAACATAGTGGTTGAGGTGCATGGTGCAGAGTGATATAAAGTTTAGTTCTGCTATAACGTGCAATAAAACAGTCCAGGGTCTTGAATATCCACTGCCGTCCGTCAGTTGATGGCGGAAGGCTTCCAGTGATGGTGCGGTTACAGTACTCAGTGGGAGGATGTTCCATGTTCATAGTGTTCTGGGGAAGAAGGACATTTTGTGATGTTCTGTTCTGTAGCGTGGAATTACATAATCTTGTGCATGGAGAGCTCTTGAAGTTGTACTACAAAGTACGGTAGGTGCGGCAACTGGAGTAAGGACTGGGTTGGGAAGTTTATGCAGTGGTGGTGGAGTTTGTACATCGTTGTGGGTCTGGACTCTTCTCTACGTTGTTAAAGGGAAGGCCATTGGAGCTCTTCCAGCATGGATTGCACATTAGACGTGTTGTGGTATCTATTCAGTGTGAATCTGGCTACACGTCGTTGAACCATTTCTATGGTGGTTGCTCTTGCTTATGGAAGGGTCCCACACTGTAGCTCCAAATTCCACAAGAGGGTGGACGAGAGTCTTGTGGGCTGTTGTTTTCAGTTCAGGGGAGTTAATATGCAGGTTGTGTCGGAGGAAGGCAAGAGTGTTGTTGGCTTTTTGACAGATGTTGTTGATGTGTTGGTTCCATTTCAGGTCAGGCGTAATTGTGATGCCCAGATATTTTGTTGAGTTGACAGATCTAAGGGGAGTGTTGTTCAGGGTGTATTGGTGCTGTATCTTCTTCCTTTTTCTGGAGATGGTTATCACCTCGCATTTTTGTGAGTTCAGCTCCATCATCCATGTGGAAGCCCATTCTCCCAACCTAGTGAGGTCATCCTGGAGCTGTTGCGCTTGATGTTGGTTCTCAATCAATGGTGAGGTAGACGATGGCATCATCCGCAAAGAGCCGTACTGTTGAAGAGAGCTTGTCAGGTAAGTCATTGATATAATGGAGGAAGAGGCATGGGCCCAGAACAGATCCCTGTGGGACACCTGAGTCCAGTGACGACATCGACAGGAGATGATTTATGTCCATCTAAGACGACTTGCTGGCTTCGATGAAGGAGGAAGTTGGAGATCCATTGAAGGATTTTGCCTCTCACTCCATAGAAGCCCAATTTTCGAAGAAGTCCCTGATGGCCTACTTTGTCAAATGCCTGGCTGAAGTCCAAAATCATAACATCAGTCTGCCGGCCCTGATCCAAGTTGTTGTGGAGGTCACTGATGAAACCCAGGAGTTGGAGCTCACAGGATTTGTTTCGTTCGAAGTTCAAATCGTTGGAACTTAAAATCGAAAAAATTCTTCAATTTGAAGACTTACAGGTGTATTTGAAGTGTTGACAACAGTTAATGTGCAACGTTTGGTTCTGCCAATAGTCCCTTTCTGTTCGAATTGATGACTTAATGTGACTCGATCGAGAGGAACCTGGGAGAGCTACACTGAATTGACGGCCAGCGCATGCGCACAAATTTCAAATCCATTGACCGGATAAGATGTCGTTCTCCCAGGTTCCTCTCGACCAAGTCACATTAAGTCATCAATTCGAACAGAAAGGGACTACCGGGTATTGGCAGAACCAAACATGGCAATGTGCAGTGATTGTTGACAACAGGGGTGGAGCTTTCTTAAATATCTTCCTAAAATTCTTTCTGAAGTGCATTCTAGAATACCAACTTCTTCCTAAGTCAGAAATTTGCATATTCCTGCCCCCTTCCTAAGTTTCAAAACCTTAGGAAAAAACTTTTAGAAGATTTTCAGAATACCACTTCGGAAAAAATAGAGACACAGCACAGTTATAATCATCCACTGCTTTTTAAAATGGATTGCTCCATTCTCAACCAGGGCAGGGACGGAATGTTGGTGTTTGGTGTGCACTGGACTCAGACAAAGTCCTCGGGATTGGAACTGGCAGTTTTCTTTTGTTATAACTGAACAAATAAACCATATAAAACATAAAGCTGATATGTTGCGGCCTGAATTTTTGGTTTTAAACCAAAATTTCATTATAGCGTGTTTACTTATGGGAATGGGCTGTCTAAATTTCTGATGTCTGCCGTCTGAAGGCATGACTTTTCACACATCATATCCATTTGTAATCCTCCTTTGAGCATTTTCATCCCTAAATTTTGTTAAAAGCCTTTCACTTTTAATATGCTTTAACAGAATGCACACGTTTATTTTGATATCTAATGTCTTCTTTTTATGTACATTGTATGTATTGACATTTTATTGCTGGTAGCCATATTCACACAGAAGCATACATGTAGCATAATATAAAATACAGCACTTATTTATTTTTTTGTTTTCATAGTACTTGATCTTGTACACAATTATAATGTACACTGTATATCAACATCTTTGTTTTTGTGTTCATGTAGGTTTACTGTTTTACTTCACTACAGTACTCAGTCTTGCAAAAACATGTGTGCTGCTACATCGCTATGAGGGGAAAGTGAGCTCTCAGAGTTAAGTGATATTGTCATGTTCATTGTTGACAGGTACAATGGATCTCAGCCCTACCAGGGACATGGCTGCACAAGATGAGCATTGCAATGACGATGTGGAAAGGCCAAATAATGACAGCAAAATGGAAGCTGACCTGAATGAGCAATCCGAGTCTTACAGGAAGATTGAGGACCCTGAAACGGAATCGAAACAGGAGAAAGATGAGGAAGATACAGAGAAAGTTGGAAAGGAGGAGGCAAAAGAGACTGCAGTACAGATGAACGGTGGTGGTGACATCGAGATGAAATTCATTCTTCGGGGCCACGCCCAGTCAGTCAGCAGCACCAAGGATGCCCTCACACCGAACACCGCCCGGAAGCGTAAGAAACACCTGCACCACCACGACGATGTCAGCATGGCCGAGGTGATATCGATCACTGGGATCGAGAGCCTCTATGCCGTCTCCAACCATGACGCGATGTCACTGAAGGATTGCGACGGGGAGGATGGGGATGAGGAGGCGGGGGATGAAGAAGAGGAAGAGGAGCAGGGCATCGGAGTGCATCACGTTCTGGCAGTGATTCTAGCTCTGGTATCCGTCGCTATCATCCTGTTGCTGTACTTTTTGGTTCCGTGCCCCTGTGAGCCAGAGGACTGGAATGTACAGTTAGCATCACTAGGTATAGACATACAACCTCAACTCCATCATGAAATTGAATAATTGTTGCTGCAGAAATTATTAGTATGCCGTCATCATTTGCACTTTTCAATATCTCCACATGCCAAGTATGTTAGTTTAGAGAAGGATTTCATGGAACTGGCACATAGTCAGACAGAAATTTACAATTCAATTATGTTATGTCAATCTTCAAAAAAAGTGTCACCAATTTAAGGAGCAGGGCCATATTAAAAAAAAAAAAAGATATCACAGCAACTGTTACTTTTTTGCTTGAATGACAGTAGTTATGGTAATAACAAGAATCCAGCTTTCTGATTGTGTGTTGCTATGGGAAATTGTCATTCCAGCAAGACTTGCTATCCTAACATCTTTTATGACATGAAGCCCTGATCTGGCCACAGTTTGCAATTCAGAGGCTTTCGATAATTCTGTAACCAAAATAAACAATGACAGATGATTCAATTGGTAAAGCTGTATGAAAGATGGAAGTGATGTTGTAACAATGCTTCTAAGGTATAGAGGAAAACATCATCAACTCCTCGCGAGTGCTGATTAGATTTAGAGAAAAATAATTTCCATGGTAATCAACTTTCCAATATGAGATTTACATGTAAATTACAGAAAGCCTCATATATTTCAATGAACTTGCATGTCCATGAATGAAATCACAAAATGATAACGATATAAAGACACAGATATTAAAGATAAATGTCATGACATTCTTTTTTCCCTATCTTTCATGCAAGATGTTTGTGTATTAAAGCATCGTGTCTATTTGGGCAAGGGGAAGGATATAAGTTTTGAACTTAATATTAAGCCCTGTGATAGTTTACTTTAATCATTTTTGCATGATTTGCTCGCTCTTTTGCAGCTTCCAAGTCCCCTGTGAGGCTTGTTGATGTAAACAGAGATGGCATGGATGATATTGTCTTTGGATATGGCAATAGTTTGGACTACAACTCAATTGAGGATATGGAACAGTATTGCTCTGACAAGAGTAAGTATAATTTGTTGCAAATGGCCCCATCCTTCTCCAGCATGTCCATGTTAACAAAACATCATGAAGGTGATGTTGCTTGCTGCTACTTATCCCAAATTTTTGCACCCTGTAAGAGTTGTTTGGTTACTGGGTACAATCTTAACATCGTATGCTTTTTTGAGGCCAAGTTACTGCAGCAAAATGAACTAAGTTATTGACATCGTGGCACTGTTGTATGCATTCATTGTAACTTAACAATGTTTGGTACAATAACTCTGTGGGCAATGGTAACCATCAGTGAATTCTTGGCTTTGGTTATCTTGGCTTTCAAAAAGTGTTATTCTGGTAATTACCAATAGTTACAAGGTCACCATAGTTTTATGCAGCCGGGCTAACATAAAGAAATGAGCTACCAGAGTATATCACTTGGCATCACTTCCTTTTATCCTTTTGCTCTGCCGTCATTGACTGTTATCCAGACGTGACTGTGCCTTGTGGAGGGGGGGTCATGGCCATGAACGGTTGGCGTGGCGACAAGCTGTGGGAGGTGCGGACCAATCAGACCATCACCAGCCTGGTTTGCGGCCAGTTGGATTGCAACCAGGACGGACAGAGCGACTGTCTGGCCGCTGGCTACGATGGTCAGATCTTGGCCATTGACAGCAGATCAGGTAAGACCTGATTGTTATTCTATCTGCAGATGGACAGTAGAGTCAACATTATTTCATACATCTCTTCATTTTGCAGACATAAGATAGCTTCGTAGTACATTGTGTATTTCTGATTTGTATGGTTTTTATTTCGTTTTGTTTTTAATGGAAGAAAGGCAGAGTGAAGTCATGTGTTGAAACATTTTTTCTGCAATGAGCTGAAGATTTTGTTGGAGAAATATTTCTAACATGTACATGCAATTTATATGTGGGTATCTGGGACGACATGTTTATGAGAAAACCTTTGATATCTAGAATTTGGTCCAAAGCGGAAGTATGCTTGTTTGTTACTTATTACCTGGGCAGTGTGTTGCAGTTAACCTGACAAATATATTTTTGCCTTGTTTCAATAGTCCACAAGGTCCAAAACCCCAGGAATCGCACTGTTGACCATTCATAAAAGAAAAAAAAATTCAGACCACCATGATTTTTACAGCTAGTCATTTCATTCCAAGACTTTGTAACCAGAACGAGAAAGCCTCTTTCAGTGTGAGCTTTAAAGAATTTCATGCTTGCGCACCCGTGACAAGCCCACTGTAGTTTTCAGCTGGGTTATGTGTTGCTAGTTCTCCAGTGCTAGCTGTATCTGAAAACTTAAGAAATGGAACAGCAGATCACTCCAGCAAAAGACTTTAGTAGGCAAACAAGCAGAACTGGGAGGCAGGGGGATTAGAAACTTGATAATGGAGTCGGTCATGCATTTGATACAATCCCTGAATAACACCAAAGACAGTTACTGTAAGATGATTTGGGGTAAAGCAAGCATGTTGGACTCTGCCGTGAGCTACAATACTGTAAAAGCCAAAATACCGTAAAACATGACATTTTTGCGAGTTGCTTCTTAACATTTAATTCATACATTGTACATATGATAATAAAGCATGCATGTTAATTTCGTGAAACTCCGCTCTTGGGAAATTCACGAAATTAAAATGCATGCGAACATACCTCGTTCTACAGTATTCACATGATTTTTTTTTTGTGTGCTAAAGCCAGATACGATAAAAAGGAAATTAATTTGATGTTTTTTATTCAGTGGAATCAAAACATCTGTAGTATTATAACAAAGAAAAAGATATGCATGCTTTTATTTTTGCATCCAGTTTCTTGCCATGCAAATTTTGCACTTTTACAGTATGTTGTACATGTAAATATGAACAGTGCACTCTGCACATATAGATATATTTGAATCAAATTTGGAAAGGAAAAGTGATCTTGCCTAAATTTATTTGTCAAGGTGGGTTAATGTAGTTCCCAATAGTAATTTGTAAAACCCAAAGAGAAATGTGGATTGAGTGAAAGCAGCAACATTTGTAAAAAACATCAGTGAAAGTTTGAGGAAAATCAGAATTCCCTTTATATTTTATTTATGTTGTTGTCCACATATACGTCATAACCTCTAGTAGTCTCCTCATCAAGTGGTTTCAACACTAAAACTTTGAAAATTCATTCCTTTTGCATCAATTGTCTGATTTTCCTCAAAATTTCACTGATATGTTCTACTAACGTTGTTGCTTTCACTCAATCCACATTTCTCTTTGGGTTTTGGTTTCCTTTAAACAAACAGCTGAAATTATATCCTGACTAGGAAGTGATCAAGAAATATAGTATCCTTATCCACTCTTTATCCTGCCCATTTTAGGTGATGTCCTCTGGACGGCAGACCCTGCGGTGACTGTTCCCGACTGGTCCTACTACCAGCCCCAGGTCCTGTCCCAAGATCTGGATGAGGACGGGGTTCTGGATCTAGTGGTCACTCATGGTCAAGAGATTGAAGATGACCAAGTGAGTCACTCAGTCACATTCAGATAACTGTTTTAATAATCAATATCTTATTAATGCTGTGAACATGTGGTGTCATAAAAAGGCTATATGATTTTGACTTCACTGCTGTGTTTCTGTAACATTGTACATCCTCTGTTCAGTTCAGTTCAACTCAGTTTGATAGAAATGTAATTTGTGAGGCATTATGTACTGATTTCATCAATGAGCTGTTTTCTTTTGTTTGTTTGTTTTTCAATTGTCAAACAAGAATGAGAATATGGCGTTTATGTTTCATCTGATGAATACTGTCAATTGTGCTGTCGTATCTTCTTGTTTCTTTTTGCTTTTAAAGAGAAACTTAAAAGGACTGAATTGGTATTCGCTCAACATTATAGTAAGAAACAAACCCAAGAAGAGATTTTTCTCAGAGCTGATACCAGATGGACCGTAAAGAGCTGTAAAATCATTGTCCACTATGTCTGTTCTGCCCCCATGTGGTCACAGTGGTTATTTACACATCCTCAGACCACTTTGTCAATAGTGTAATCAATCTTGCTACAGCTGTAGACTACTCAAGGGCCTTGTGCATGACTTGCAATTATAAAAGCGAGGTCAGTGCTCCAGGGTCTGATCTTGTGTATAAATGGGATACAAGATATTTTGTCTGCTCAAGCAAAAACTGTACATAATGCTAGTAGAAGGCAAAGCAAGCATTTGTCATTTACAAGCTTCCCAAGGAAAAATCCATGAAATTTGAATACAATAAAGTATACTGGCTTGCTACTACATTTGTAGCAGTGTTGTCTTTTTCAAAGGTATGTATTTAGACAGTTGCATAAAACTGAAAGTACATTCATCACATAACTATTTAAAAACAAGCTCAGACTGGAGGGTTAGCATTGTGGATCAGTTCATGATATGAGTTCCAGTGAGTTCAAAGGTCAAATGACAAATTCCTTCATTGATCTCTGTCACAACATCAGGTACTGAAATATACCTGGTACTTCTTTTCCGAGAAATCAGATTCAGTTCTCACACTTGTCAATACCATACAAAACTTTGTGCACAAGCTGTGTGCACTCTTCATGCATTCATACAGAGATTTTTAGGCAGTGTACGATTATGTGAAACTAAAAGTATGACAGTTATCGTACCCCAGATCTTTGCCAAAACATGGTGTCACAGATCAAACTTGAAACTACAGTACATGTAGGTATAGTCACTTGAAACATTTATAACGTCTGTAATTATCATTTAATCTTTGTCATCACGACTATGATCACTGTGCCTTGCCTACCTGCAGTTTAAAGATGCATTCATGGCCCTTGTCATTTGATCCCCGCCCCCCGTGGTCATAAGTCTGTAAATTTGAGATCTATCACCTCCCCCCACTATGGAAAAAATAAACAGCAAAAAAGAGACAAGTTTATAGAGATTTAAAGGGATGATATAGTTTTGGTTGAGATAGGGGATGCAGATTTTAACTTTGTGAAAATTAATCAAATGAACTTTGAATTCTGCTTCGAATTATATGCTCTTTGATATTCCATAAGAGGTTTCTCGTGATCTCAGAAAAAGGTTGAAAACCTGAAGCCTCATCTCAACCAAAACTATACCATCTTTTTAACTTAAACCTTCTTGTGTATTGGAAAAAATCATGAAGGAATTCTAGTTTCACAACATTCTCACGTGTGCATCAGTGTTTTTATGTGGGCGGTTTGCATTGATTGCCAAGTTTGTGAGTGTCAATACCTTCACTATGTCATTGATGCCTTTATATGAGGAGAGCTATGAAACAAACATGCTAATATTCAAGGTTAGGGTAAAATGGCATGTCACTCTTGCCTGGCTGATCTATTTCTGCCACCCATGAACGATTGTTCATACACTTGATGATTGCTCAAGTACCAATTACCTCATGAACACAGTGTTGATAGCTACATTATGCACATTTCTTGGTTGGAAACATAACTCTAAAGTATTGTCCTCTTGTCTATGCCCCCTAGGTCAATGCCACACAGCCAGGCAGGCTGCTGCTTCTGTCGGGCAAGACAGGCCGGTCCCTCGGGGGCTACCTAGACATGCCTGATGCCGCTACGACAACTTGTCCCCCTGTTGTATACCAGGCCACAGAGGACTCCCCACCGCAAGTCGTGTTCGGTTCGGGCACGGCAAAATCTCAAGGTGTGTGAAAAAGCAGTCTTGTGCAATCTCTTGTTCATAAACAATTCAAATGTATTGATTTTATTTTCATCATTATTTTTCATTGTTTATGACACTCTCCCTGTGAATGCATTACTTTGCACTTATCATGAAGTGTTTGTGTTTGTCTCTGTCTGGGGATGCTATTCATGAACTCGCAGTTTTGAGTGCTTTTGCATACAGTGTAGTGTGAATTTGCTATCATATCTGGTATACATTGTATTTTAGCCCATATACACAGTCTTGACTGATTGGATAGGGAGCCAACGCATACAGAGAATTATATAATTATGTTTTGGCATAATGTGTTTGTTGTCATAGAGATGTTATTCAGTAGACAACAGTTATAAAATGATAAGAATTCTTTTTTTTTTTCTTACATTTTCTTTTCGTGTTGTGCATGTTCCTTGGTGGCATGTGTCTGTCAGAAAATGGCTACACAAAAGCTGTGATGATTTTACATTAGTTCTTGAAGTGGTAGATATATTGTAGAAAGGAACGGAAAGACAATGCTTGAATGAAGCTGTGCCTTGCAGGTGTTGGTTTGAAGTACACAAATGCTTAATGGAACAGTAAGAAGTAGAATGTGGTATTCAAAACTTCACATATTGTACATGCTGTATATATTTTGCAGGATCTTTCAGTGAATTGATTTTTTTTTTTTCATGATGGTCGATATTCATGGAATTGACCACCCTTGAAAATATTGCCTGCTAATGGACCATAATGCAAAGCTGTTGCATAATGTCATTGGTGGGAGATTTTTCACTTATCTCTTGAAAAGGGATTTTTTTTTTCATTCCTTCAGTGTGGTTCTGCATTGCAAATTCCACCACTTGCAAAATAGTCCTCTTGTTGTATGTATTGACCATTAGTCCCCATTTTACAGTAATTCATACATTATACGTGCAAAATACATGTTACATGTATTTTGTAGTAAATGGGAGACACTCGTCAATTGTATGCCAGGAAGCCAAGGTCAAAACTGATTCAAAAGAGGGCTCGGATTGCATCAGGTAGTATCTATATCTCCCAAGTGTTCAATAGACATTCATTCAGGCAGGCCATGGACTCTGTCCCCAGATTATTTTTACATGTTACACAAACCTACAATATCCCTGTACCAGGGTGATTCTACTGTACCCCTGTGTATTGTCCAAAGTTTGTCCATATCAAGTCAAACAGTCGTGGGCAGACTTCCATGGATATGAAGATAAGATGTGGTCCAAAGATTAGATCCCGTGCACAGATGTCTGAAAAACAAGTAGCAATGCATGCATTTAATTAATACACTTTATCAGTTGAAAACATGGAGATACTGGTAAGATAGGCCAGATTAAAGGCAACAGTGGAGGCAATAGAACCCATATTCTGTGTTTCCCTTGGAATTACAACATCTGTCTCCATGGCTGACAAAGTATTTGAACCACAACTCTCTGATTTCAAATACTGTACAAGCTGAAATTTTAGCAGTGGTTTTATTTTCGCGGATCGCCTTTGAACCGCAAAAATAACAACACGCGAAAATAACAACGCGCGAATAACTAAGTTCAGTTAGACTCTCGCAACCGCGAAATTAACAACACACGAAAATGTCCTCCAAGTAGCAATTCGTGAAAATATCTGTATGCAAAAATTTCAGCTCGTACAGTAGTCAAGTAAGAAATGTTTACACACAAGTACGGATGTAATATCCACAGATGTCATGTAGATGTAGCAAAGTGAATTGGGGCAATTCTGAAGTTTGTATGCAAAAACTGTATGTGCTATGTTCGGGCTCTATTGGAAATCATTGTATCACAAAGGCATGAGCATTTAAAAGGAAGTTGAAACAGCTATTGAAAAGAGTTTGCCAAAATGTCTACTACCGGCTCTGTTTAGCTCATCATCAAGGGGATGGCAATCATTGCTTTCCTCTCACATTGAACTTTTGTTCATAATGGGATATTTTAGTGACATGTGACTGTATGTTTCTTATCTTGTTGACACATAGAGCTTTGTAGATCCTGCCTTTGTTTGCACAGAATGTGGGCTCAGTGGGCCTATTGTAAGCTTGTGATCAATTTAGTGTTCATATAACTGTCTGAACTGGCTTTATCTCAGTCAGCTAGCTCAGGTTTCCTCCTCATCTGTTAGTTCACAACACATGTTAAATAGATAAACACTTTTGATTGGCATAGAATGGAGAAACTAATGGGATTCAAAGGTTTGCTGAATGATAGGATTTTGTTTTATTCTCCCTTTTGATGTTCCTCAGGAAGTGAGTTTATTTTCAGTGTAAAGGTCAATGCTGGGTTTTCGCTATTCTGCGATCTGCTATGCATGCCATGATAGGCCATAAGTAGCCGATGGTGGAATTCTCTCTTTGAATGTCCTCTACTGTGATTTGCGTCATGATTGAAATAGTGATCTGAATCCTGGAGTAATTGTGGTGATGCTAGTATTAGATGTAATCATATCATATCAGATTTTGAGGTCAGTCGAGGCAATCTTGATCGTATAAAAGTGTTGGATGGATCAAAAATTGTTTACGATCAATGTGATCGCCACGACTTACATGTACCTCATGATCTGACATTGCTCCACATTTCATATCACAATTTCAGTCTTGGTGTCAATTGTGATAGGCATTTATACAAATGTGTAGACAAAAATTCCACAATCAGCTACAAAATGGCCAAATGTGTTGTGCAAAGCAGATCGCACGACAGTAGGAGCCCTTATCCAGCTTAACATGAACAACCCCATTCACCTGGTATTTTATTTCTTCACATTGATGGGGTCTTTGTCTGGAATGAAATTACGAAAAGGGAACAGTTCTTAATGATCCCCTCCCATCAGTTTGAATGTCAGTATTGATTTCCGTGCATGATTTTATTTCATGTGGAAAGTTAATGTCAGTGAAAAGAAAAAAGTGAGCCAAAAGATGAAAAGTGATGAAAATGCTAATTATATGGGGCCAACTTGTAAGGAATCATGTTTCACTCATATGAATGCCTGTTACAGTAGTCTCCTTCAGTGGTGTTATGAGCAGATCAGGATCGTCTTGTTATATCAGCAGTATCCTACTGTATTGTGGTGTTACTCACATTCGCGTCCGCTTCTGGCATACATGATATGCTTAATGTTGAGTTGTCCATCCATCTGCATACAATTGTACCTCGAGTTCTTGTTAAACATAGTGTCTTTTATAGGTACAGATACATGTATATTAGGCCCAGGTACAAAGATGCTACATGAAGTTTAAATGCAAATCGATCACAGCCGCGAACTCATCCAGATTTTCTCAGACATTTTTTGCCATAATTATGACCAGAACTTGAGATCTTACTGCTTAGTATTTATTGATAATGTATCATAAGTTATAATGCAAGAAAGGATCACTTGTCTTTATGCTATCCTGTTTTGCTCATGGTACAGGATTCATTTGTTGTGATAGATAAAAATAAAGATAAACTTTATTATGCTATCTTTCCAGTACAAACACTCTATTCATGTTTCCAAGATCTAATAGAAACTTCCAGTAACACTTGGTATGTGGGGCTGTTGGTCCGGCAGGGGTGTCTCGTGAAACCCTATTACTTGACCTGTGGATGTCATCTGGACCACACCCACAATTTTCTCTGCTCCTTCTGTGCCAGGCCAAAGTTTGACAGTTCTACCAGTGATATAACAGTTTATATTTTTAACTTGAGGCACTGTGGAAAAAGGTGCTTTGATATTTTTATGTGCCCATGTTTGTGAAGATCCTACTTGTGGTAAGTTAGTGAAGGCATGGATTCAGCTGCAAGTTACTGGAAGTCGACTTAATTTGTCGATAAACCTTCCTTACTTTCTCCCCAGGATCCATGTGGATGGTGGAGTTGGATCAACTCCTCTGCCACGTCACTGGCACGGACTGCACCTCTGAGATTCAGTCATCAAACAAACGACGCTCAATCCGCCGGAGTGTCACCTACCTCACCAGCAACTCACAGCTTCCCGTCACTGAAGTATTGAGGTAGGAAGCAAATTAAACTAAAGAGTCATTTGTCAGCACGATTGAATATTGTATTAGCTGTTATTATCGCGAGGATTTAATTTTTGCAAATTTTGCAAATCACTATTGGATCGCGGAATTCACAACATGCAAAAAATGTTGCCTTACGCTATGCTAGCCATGCATTTATGATAGCTTCGGTGCTGATTCACGAAAGAAAACAACATCTCGCAAAAATGTCTGTGGCCTCCTAATTTGCGAAAATATCTGTAGGCGTACAGTTCATACAGTACGAGAGACCCATTTATCCATGCAACTAGTTTAATCTGTTACCAAATTTTCTTCAGTCTGTCTCTGGTGTTTCTTTTCACTCTCTCTCACAGTTTAAACATACTAAATTTGATGTTCAAGAGGGAAAAAAAACAACAACAACAACAAAAGAGAATGAAATGATGTGAAGTGACAAGTGTATGAAGTCTCAATGGAAACAGGAATACTCTATGTGTGTCTTTCCTGTGCTGGCAATTCAAATAAGTTTATCCAACTCACATCCGTCAGGGTGGTCCACAAGGGTTTTCAGCATGTCACTGCAACATGCTCAAATTCTTGTGCAGCATCCTCAACTCTTGTGCAACATCCTCAAGAATTTGCAACAAGTTCAAAATTAAATGTATGCAAACATGTGAAAAACATGTGCAAAGCATAAGAAACATCAAACTACCTTGTACTTTGATATATTTGTGTGCAAAGCATTGAGA
The DNA here is from genome assembly GCF_040938485.1 of Diadema antillarum. Classification (NCBI taxonomy): domain Eukaryota; kingdom Metazoa; phylum Echinodermata; class Echinoidea; order Diadematoida; family Diadematidae; genus Diadema; species Diadema antillarum. The sequence goes on from NW_027271337.1 coordinate 680,162, forward strand.
GAGAACATTAAATGTAAGCAGCACAAAGAGAGATAAGCTGCGAAATATTGCATATACATGCTCGTTGTGTGTGCTCTGCGCACAAAAAAAAAAAAAAAAATCTGCTATGTTCTCAGATTCTCAGTTCACAACATGCTCAAATTTCAAGTTGGGGACCACCCAGATCCCTGAAAATGATTAAAAGACCAAAAACATATTGTATCTGACATAGAAACAAAGGTATATACAATGCAGTGACAACATAAAAAATGCAGTCTTAAAGGGTCAAGGTACATGTTCATGCCACACTCAAAGATTAACATATTTGTTAATTTACTCTAGATTATTTGTTCAAACATGGCTACTTATATCTGACATAATTTTCTCTGACTCACTTTGGTTTTGTCATATCATTGCATCATCTACAATGTATTTATTCAAAGGTCACAAATGTAGAACTTGTTAATCAATAATCTTGTCACCTACGATGTGTATTGAATTTCATTTCAGCACTTACAGTATCTGTACCATCATATGAAGTATTAAACCTTAATTCTTAGCTCTACATTGTTTTAATTGCACATGATAATTAAATGAATAAGAATGAATGTGGACCTTTACTTTAGCTCTTGTAATTACTTCCATTCAAGCAAATAGAACAATAACTTGATTTGGATGAAAATCAAATTTGTGTACTCTTAAGTCTTTTTCAATACATTGAATATAGCACCTTGAAAGGAATAAAAGATGCTGCGGATTGCAGATTTGGACTTCTGTGTTGTATATCTGCATGGTACAGTGTATTGCACACGAGGGTTCTCTAGGAATGTTATGATCACTGAAAAACAATGGTCCCATTCCCAGGTCAGAGGTGATTATGATTTAAACAATAGTGCTCTTTCCTTCTCATTGCACATGAGTGAAAAAGATCAGCTTCCGTGACGGGAGCTCAACCAAGCATTGAGAACACTGTGAAACTTGCCAGCCCAAGTATTAAATTCAGATCTCCACCTGACACTGTTTGTCTGGTGTGTGTTTGATTTTTTTTTTTTTTTTTTTTGTTTAAAGAGATTGATTTAAGTCAAGCAGTGAGCTGTGCAACTGGTGTTTGCCATGTCTTTTAACCAGCCCCTGAGATTAATTAATTAGTTAATTCGTTCGTTCGTTCGTTTTTTCATTCATTCATTCATGTCTCTGGCCATCTATCCATTCTTCCATCCATCCATCCATTCATTCATTCATTCACTTACTCATTCCACAATGTTCTGACATGAATACCCTTTCCTTCATGCTACAGTTATGTAGCATGGAAAACAATGCTTGAGCCATCATGCATACAACACACTGCATAGCATGTGTCGCAGATCTACATCTGGTGTGTACAAAATGTACTTTGCTCTGACATAACAATTTTGTGAAGTCGAAACTCACAAAATAATTGTATATCTGTGGTGTTCTTGAAGGTATCAACCTACATTAATTCCAAATGCATTGAAAGTTGTGATCTTGTAAAGGAATCTACTCAGATCTGAATTTGAATGACCATCCCTGTTGATGTCCACAATATGTTGTACGGTATCATATTTACAACACAAAATATGATTTCGTTCTCTGAGGGGCAACCAGATGATGTGTCAAGCATTCCATGAAAGAATGAAGTAGAAACAAATTAGGAGACTGAGGTGTTTCTAAGCTTGCCTGTTGTTTATTTTCTTCTTCTTTTTAAACGCATGAATGTGTGTAGCGTAGGTTTTATTACATGCATCTTGATTTGATACTTAATTCTTTTGTCAATGAAGTTGGTTGAAAACTGCAACATATGGTTACTAGATTGAGCCACACTTGTGAGGAGGAACTCTACCCATTTTAATACTGATGCAAGATGATCTGTCATATTGCAGTTATCATGTGATGTATAGAATAAAAGCCCTCAAGAAGAGGACATACATGCATCATGGAGCTACATGTACATTGTAGCTCCATGCTGGAAGTAATCCTGTTGATACTGGTGTGACTCAGCCAATATTTTCCTGCTGCCTATGCTATTTTCTACCGTAAAAGGTGATTCTCTTTCATGGTACTGTTTTGGTTGTGGTTACTGTTCACAATCAACAAGTCAGCGAGTACCAAATTGCAATGTTTTACTGTCTTTTTGAAGCCCAGTAGATCCAAAGTCTGAAGTACATGATGTTTGCCTTTCCAAATAAACTAAGGCTGCTCTCCCATTACTGAGTGATAACTATTAAAAGGAAAAAAAATTATGACTATGCACAATATTTAATGTTCTCACTTCACAGTATATCACATGGCTTGACATGTGGCAAATATTTTTCAGCAACTATTGCATGGCATCTACTCAGCCGGTGTTGACAAAAAGAGTTCATATTCCATATTTGATTCAGCAGTCATTGAGAACAGCGTTTCATCTTTTCACCTGTTGAGAATGAGTCCTGAGTATACTTGGACAGGGGTCTGTCCTCAACGGGTTAAGCATAGGTCAAACAAAGGATAGCTCAAATTATTCTGCTGGTTTCTGCGATTACCATCAAAATTTGGCTGAGGGTTGTTTATCTTTGCAACAGATGATGTCCCATTGACAAATTTGAAAAAAAAAACCCACAATAATCCATACAAAAAGGTAGATGACTGTGATAAATGTAGTGCAAGAGGCAGCCTGGTAGGCAGTACTTGCAGATGAAACACCATTCCTCATGTCTTAGAAAGTCAGTTTATGTAGAAATTTTCATGTGGATGAATTCCTTTAGAGATGACCATATGGATGATGTATTAAAAACACTCATGCACTCTGTACTTCATCTGGTTACTAATCAATTCTTGTATTTTAATGATTTTCCTAAAAAAAAAGAAGAAATCAACATGGAATACATAGTCTACAAAAAGAATGAAATTGATAGTAAAGCAAATCAATTTAGAAAGTTAGTGTATAAGGTGAGATATCAAAGTTTTGTTACTGTGGACAGATTTAGATTAGTTTTGTCAAAGTTTTGTTGGTTGATGATCCCAAGAGTAATATGAACAGTTGTCATAGGAGATACAGCTTTGAATACTGTAAAACATGATATATTCGCGGCACGAAATTTTCGCGAATTGGAGCCGACGGCCCTTTTCGTGGCAAGAAATTTTCGCGAATTGCCACTTGCGTTCAATGCATATAGTGTAGATAAGAAATTTCGCGTGCATTTTAATTTCGCGAATCTTGGCGCTCGCGAAATTCGCGAAATTAAAATGCACGCGAACATATCTCGTTTTACAGTAACCACTATTGTGATTTCAACCATGTATGGCACCCCTCCCCCCAAATTTGATTTAAATAGCAAGTTTAGCTATTGTCTATTAAGAATTTTTTAAATTTTTCTTTGAGTTAATGTAGTGACATACCCTTCTCCAACTCTGCTAGGCAATTCATCGTAAAAGGATTGACCTCTATAGGTCAAAGGTTGTAGTTCTATGTTATGCCTTCTCAGGAAAAATCCTCTTGGGAGCTTCATGCAATGTCATTCATCAATAGCACCACAAACCCCACAGATTAACATTGGTCATTTGAAATCTGTGTTATTCTGGAAAGCCATTACATTTCATAGGAAACACTAACATACAATCACACACAGGTATACAATTATTAGATTATGCATAAGATTGGTATTGCATTAGATTCCTAGTCTTTATAGTTTGTTTGAACATTCAGACACTGATGACTTCATCTCACTTTTAATTTGATTTTATTTTTTTGCAGAGGAGAAGGAGTTGGTTTCCACCAGCCAGCCATTGTGGCAGACATGACCCAGGATGGGACAAACGACCTCATCTTGACCTCCGCTGATGCCCGCGTCACTGTCGTCAACGGCACCAGTATGCAAGAGCTGTGGAGTGTAGCAGACTACGCGACATCCCACGAAGTGTTGAGGTAGACTACCGTTTTCTTCTAAGAGAACAATTTGAAGATATAATTAAACTTTAACTCCATGACTCATTCTGTTTGGAAGGCAAGCATGCATAAGTACTCCAAAAAAAAAAAAACTGATTCTGGCCCCATGGTCTTTACAGAGCTGCCCCCATAGTCTTTACAGAGCTGCCCAGTAGTAGGTTTTTAACATATTCCGCATGTTCTTTTTTTTTCTCCGTACAAAATAATTGATAGATGAATATATTGATAGATTTTTAACTGATTTTCAAATTGGCAAGGCATTTTAGAAGATAAAAGTTCCTGTTTCTCTCTCACATTTTTCAGATCAAGGAATTATAGTAGTTACTGAAGTGTTCCTCATGTAATTTATGCATTGAATTTCAGGGGTGCCACTCTGAAGATGATAACTTAACAATTTTTGCAGCAATATTCCCCAAGAATTGACTGGTTAATGGACTAAGACCATGTCCTTTCCCTTTGTCCACCCACAGTTTGCCAGCTCCCGGTCACTTCAATGATGACAGCATTCCAGACATTCTGCTTCACCTGAGCGCGGTGAACAGTTCGGCCGATGCCCAAGATTTGGTAGGTCCTGTTCCTGTCTTGTGGTCCAGTGGGTGTTTCACAAAGAATTGAAGTCGTTCCCCAAAGTTTGTTAATCTTAGATCAGTTTGAGATAATGGTATGCTAATGGTTGAATGGAAACTTTCCATTTAATCTTTTAAAAAATCCTGTCATGACAGTATTAAAGAGTTTTGTAATATTCAAAGGTTAAAAAAAAGTGTTAGTTTCTATCACTTATTTCAATTAGCCAGAAACTCCAAGTTTTGATGAGTTATATATCATTGCAAAGCTATGAATCTCCTCTCCTCAAATTTGACCTGCATTTACAATAATTTGGCAACCGTCTCTTCTGTTTGCGAAGCGAGGTTACACTTTTAGATTTGCTATAAAATGTCTTCCACTGACCATTATCCATTCTCTTTCTCCACCGGTCAACTCGCGCTGTCTCTTCCAGGTTGTAATCCTGGATGGGAGGAATGGCAAGGAGCTGTGGCTCACGGTGAGCATGCCCGGTGACCTTTCACCCCTCATCCCTTCCCCGCTGAGTCTCAAGATGGATGACTACCGGGATGCCTTCACCTTCTGGCTCCAGTCCCAAGACGAGGGAGAGATGACCACCACCACAGAGGTATCTTACCAGACTTCAGGGGTGGTTCCCTACCCCCTTTTCTTTCTTTTCATTTGAACCCCAGTTGAGATATAATTATACAACGGAATCTCATAATAAAGAGGCTAGACGTGATAAAACTGTCCTCTAACAGAAAGTAATTTCGCAGGTATAAAATCTTTTTGTTTCTTTGTTTTTGTAACCTGATATGATGAGAAACCTGATATAATAAAGGTGGGTGTCATTTTTTTTTAGGTCCTTGTTAAACAAGGTTCCCCTGGATGTATTTACAATATAATCCTACAGCCATAGCACATGTAATTCATGTGTTATCAATGCACTATATGCAGGGCTCCACACTAACTTTTGTTTTTGGTGGCCCAAAGGCAAACATCCGACCTTTTTTGGTGGCCCGACGTGCGTTTTTGGTGGCCTTGGGCCACCGGGCCACCGTTAGTGTCGAGCCCTACTATATGGCTGTTGCAGAAAATGTCCATGGATTGATTTTACTCTTTACAGAGTCAATACACTCATGTTAGATGGATTGAGAAGTTCTCTCTCTTTTTTTTTTTGCATTTATCTGAAGGTGTGTAGAATTTGAGAAAACTTGCAAATTTTGTGAGATACTATATGATATACTTCCAAATATTGTGATAAAATACCTGATTATTTCCACCAGTAATTACCTGTAATTCTCCAATGTACCTTGTGTTCCCTCCCGTCTCACTGCCCACAGGCCAGCGGTGGAGACTGGTGCTCTGATTTTGCCGCCTCTCTCAGCACCCTACGACTAGTGATCATGGACAGAGATATGGCTTTCAGTCCTGCTGTGCTGCTGTCAGCCTCCTCCTACGTCTACTACAGCAGTACGTATACACTGGCATCTAGTGTGGGCCAACCCTGCTCAGAAATGGACATATGAATCACTCCTAGAACCTATCCTAAGTAGTGAAGTTCATGGGCACACACTTACACTATTCTACCACAAATAACCCTTCATCAGTAATGCCAGCATGAGCCTCATTTTGGTGGTTTTTGAAGGCGAAAGTTAATCCTGTATCTTTGGCTGAATTGGTTCTTGCTATGTCTGTTGTCAGAAGTAGTGCCGTGGGTGCTACCATGATATCAGTGTTATATTGATTTGTAGGATATCCTGTTGTGATTTATCGGCCAGTGTAGGTGTAGCAGAGGTTTATTGGTGCTGATCTTGATTTATTTATTCCCTTTGCATTCTTACAACACAGGTCAGAAAATAAAAAGAATTAAGGGTTCTGTGCTTTGCATTTCTTAAATTAGTTTCAAACAACTTGGTTCCTTTTGTGTTTAAGAGCTAGACTTCTCATCTACAATGGAATTTGCCTTTACTAATCTCTTCCAGATTCATCAGGGGGTTCCTCCCCAGACCCCATGTCTACAAGTGAACCATCAGTAACCACGGCGACGGGCAGTCACTTGGCTTCATCATCAGTACCGCCCATACCCACTGATCCATCTCAAACCACTGTCCTGGACATCACATCCATGTTGAACACACGTTCAGATGCCATTTCCTCCCCGCCCTCCAATTGGACATCTACGTCACTGCCGCCGTCTTCTGCATCATCAACGCAGTCCACACGCATTGTGAGAAGACGGCGAGATGTGAGCCCAATTCCTGGAGGAGGCTGCTACCAGATGATACCAACTGCGACCAGCACAGGTACTTGTCTGTTTTGATCCTTGGGATTCAGTAGCTTGATGTTCACCCAGAGACTTCATTCTTGGCTTCAGTGTTTGCTTTGTTTTACTTAACATGTTCCCGAAATTTGATTTTAGATATTAACATTTTTTGGTGGTGATGTTCATTAATCTGTTTAAAAGTAACACAACAGGAAAAAAACCCAGCTCATCTTTGTGTCGCTAATCTTTGTTTATATCGATTGTTGATACTTTGTTATGACAATTTGCTCCGTTTTTCACCAGCTTACAATTTTACGTAGTAGGATGAGGATGAATCAGAACTTCACAGCTACATAAAATCAGAGTAAAATGGTCCTTGCCCATCATTTAGGATGCATAGAAGTTACAATCTGTTGCTTATCTTGAGGCATTGTTGCTTGCAGTTCATATAGCAAGGATTCATACTTGTTAAATACAGTTGAGTAACATCATTTTGTTGTACTGCATTCTTTTTTTATTATGCTGTGTTGTGTAGGTGTCATAGGTGATCTGGATAATGATGGATCATTGGAACTAATAGTCCTGGTGAACATGCTGTCCACGGAAGAACGTGGTGACCAGTCCACGTCCTCAACATCCGGTCCTCGGCAGCATCTTGCCATCCACCGATTCTGGCTTGAGGAAGCAGTGGACCAGAAGAATAGGCCCAGACTGGACCCCACCAAGACCTACCTCGACCCCGGCGTGGGGAACTCATCCTTTGGTGGCGACCTCTTTGGCCACTTTGACCTCATGGATACCAATGTCCAGTCTTGGTGGGGTTATATGGGTACAGATGGGAGCGGGTGGTACATTTAGCAAATATAATATATGTATCTCCATGGCAGATTCTACTCCAGCATTCAACAGTAGGCCTATGCGTCATAGTGTGACATGAACGTATATTATGTACACACCATTAGTATCAGTGAAAATGTCTATGTAACTTCGCTTATTTCATGTGAGTTGAGGTATTGCTCTGTTGATGATAAAGGACAGTGAGGTTTTGTATTTTTTTCTTTTTGTTTGAAATGTAAGGAGTCAGTGCTTATTGTTGGCTTAAAGTTAGGAATTTTTGTGAATTACTATTGCCTTGTTTTTGAGCGTTTTTGGGAGAAAAGTGAATATGGCATAATTGTATGTTGTGTGCAGTTTAATCATGATGGGCATCTTATATTTAACATGTGGTTTATTGAAGTGGGCATCAGAATATATATGTATATTTCTTCTTTTTTTTCCATGTATGCTCAGAGGGAATTGATGTTATACTGTGGTGGTCTTGATTGATTAAAACACATGAAATGATACCTCAAGCATAACTCCACCATTTAATAAGAAAGGAAGAACACAAAAGAAAGAAAGAAAGAAACATGGGAACTGAAACCTAGCAGTATATCTATGTCCATCAAGTGAATGTTTCTTACCCACTCTGGAAAAACAAACAAACAAACAAACAAACAAACAAACAAACAAACAAACAAACAAACAAACAAAAACCCAAAGAACTGCAGAGATTGGGATGCAGTATTATGTTTCAAAGAAGATATTCCTTTACCTGTTGAAAGAAGGCCTCAAAGTCAAGTCCTCCTGTTCTTTTGATCTCTTCTGAAGGTAACGCTTACTGGCCGTTTCTGCAAAAACTTATTTGTGTTTTCATATTGTATCTCAAGATTTCCATGGCTTTGCCAAATCCACAAATGGTTTGAATTTGTGTTCATGGTGTGGAATAACCATGTTGTCTGTGTAGCTGGCTTTCATTGAATTGTACTGGAGATATTGTTTTGTGTTGGGGTGAAATGCACCGCACACGTAGTGTTAAAGAGGTATGTAAGCCAGCTTTCGATTGTAGTCTTATCTTGCTGGTCATTATTTATCTCACTGGTTGATTCATCGCATGTTTTTAATCAAAACAACAAACACCTTAATTGCCTTAAAGTTTGAATTATTCAAGGCAAGATAAAACATCAAGATACTTGTTCATTCATAAGCAGAAGAGAGAAAAAAAATCTGTATGATTTACGTATGTGCAGGAGACTTTTATTGGGCATATGCAGCAATTGGAATGAAAGGGGTAGAAAAAGGAAGATGGAAATAAGAGAGGTAATATTATAATCCCTCTTTCCTCAAGAGAGAAGCAAATGAAATATCGAACTCTAAGGCACAAAGGAAATCGTGCATCACAAGATAAAAAGAAATGAGCTTAGTGCTAAACAGCACCCTCTACTTAGTTGTCTTTGTTTAGATGAATTGCATTTGAAAGGGTATTGATTAATTGTTCACCCCAATGCAGTTTCTTCTATTGACACACCCCCATTGAAAGTGAGTGTATTAGGAGAGATCATGTAGAATTTTCCCACAAGCAATAGTTCGTTTTTGTGAGAGGATAAAGCATAGTGTCGTTGCGTACATTCTCTTTATATCTCCCGATTTTTCTCTCTGTACCTGGTACTTTCTGTATTATTTTACCTTTATTTCAGAGAAACTGTCAGTAGTCACAAATCAGTTCTTGCGGGTTGAATCTTCAGCTCAAGGAGTGGCTAGAAATCCTGAGTTCTGGGGCTGACCCAAGGAAAAGTGAAAATCGAATTAAAAAAAAATGAAAAACACTGCAAGAGAGCAATATATTGCAATAATATATGCAAAACAGTCATTTCTTATATTTTGGATTATCAATGAAAGTGTATTTCCAAATGATTGGAAAGAATCCAACAATAACATTTATATGTGAACATATTCTATATTTATAACATGGAAGAATCTTGCTATCACTTTTCATGAGCAGTGTGGCTGCCTTACTGGTATTGGAGTGGATGATAGAATAAATATATGCAAGAAAAGAGGATTGCCTTTATGATGTGATGAAATTGTTGTGTTGTTTCGTATTCAGTAGGAGAGTTTTATGTGGCACTGTAAAAGTGGAAATGTTTGCGCAAGGAAGTTTTTGTGCTCGGCCTGGTAAGATAAAGTTTGCCCGTTTTTATGCCTCCGCCACGAAGTGGTGCCGGAGGCATTATGTCCTTTTCCGTCCGTCCTTCCGTCTGTCCGTCCGTCCGTCCGTCCTTCCGTCCGTCCGTAATGAATTTTGTGGACAGGGTAACTATAAAAACCTTTTGAGGTATCCTAATGAAACTTGGCATGTATGTGTATTAGGGGGTGAAGTTGTGCCTATCAACTTTTTGGTGCACATGCTCAAGGTCAAAGGTCAAAAGGTCAAGGTCAAATACATAAAATTTCACTATTTCCACCATATCTATGCAATGCCTGAAGATATTTTCTTGAAACTTAGTGTATACATGTATTACCCAATTAAGATTCTCTGGTGAAAGTTTGGGTCATGAGGTCAAAGGTCAAAAGGTCAAGTAAAAATATTAAAATTTCACCTTTTTTCTCTGTACCTTGGAAATTGTTCAAGGTATCTTCATGGAACATAGTATATATACATGTACTGACTGGCAGTGATTATCTAGAACATTTAGGGTTCATGGGGTCAAAGGTCAAGGGTCAAAGGTCAAGGGAAACACTTCAAAATTTTACTATTTCCGTCATGTTTATGCAATGCTGGCAGGATTATTATATTTTTTACACTTGGTGTATGCATGCATAACCTAATAGAGATTCTTTGGAAAGTTTTTTTTTTCTTTTGTTTTTGCCTCAAAGGTCAAAAGGTCAAAGATCAAGTGAAAGTGCTGAACTAAGCTTTTCCTCCATATCTCGGAAGTGGCTTAAGTTATCTTGAAACATACTACATATTTATGCATGTTCTGCCTGACAGTGATTATTTTATGAATTTTAGGGTCAAAGGCCAGATGAAAATGGTAACAATTTACTATTCAATACAGAAATTGCACTTTTTCTCCGTACCTTGAAAATAACTCAGATGCATAAACATATGAATGGGTCAAAGTCAAGTCAAAGTCCTTAACTCCCAAATACATGCTCTCCTACAGTTGTATTCAGCCAATTAAACCTAGGTCAAGGAAGGTGAACATTTAACACATTTGTGACAAACTTGTCGTTTTAATATTTTGCCACTTTTGTGAAAATGTAATCACACATTGTCCACATGTACTATCTGTACCTATTAGGAGAATCATGCATTATGGCGGAGGCATACCAGTCGCCATAGTGACATTTCTAGTTTATTACACAGAATCAAAATATAAAAGCAGCATTACATTCAGCAAGTTAAAAAAAAAGTGTGTTTTTATTTTCATGCTAGTTTTATGCTGAGCAAAATGTACACGCCACGAAAATGTCCGCTTTTACAGTATCATTGAATTCACACTGACACATGGACCAATGCATCAAAAAGAAACATACTTCACGTTCATCAAAGTGATTTATCCAGAGCTACCAGAGACTCGAACATTTAGGGGCCATCTCACGATCTCACGCATGGCACCCATTTTTCTTACACATCGGGCGAAGTCTGCAACTTGGGCCTATAATAATGAGCATAGCTCAGAAAATTAAAGTGATATATGAAGGTATATTTCCCTTTTGTCTTTCAAAATAAGATCGCACCATAAAGAGCTAAAAATTCAAAAAGCTCCCTACCGTGGGAGGCCACAGGGGGGAAAACCCTTCCCACACTCTCGCTCGCGCGCACATTCGCATGCCGAGATGCCAGTTAAGTCATGAAAATCTCACTCGTATTTTTTTTTTTTGACTTGGCATCCCTGTTTATCTTTCCATCAAACAGAACTTTTAGCAGCAGCAATACCAATGAATAATTGACCTGATTTTGTTTAATTTGTGGTATGCATTTTACAGCAGAGAGAAAGGAGAGATAGAGAAGGAGATAGACAGGCAGATAGGAGAGAGGGATAGAGACAGAGAGAGAGAGAGAGGGGGGGGGAGAGATGGGAGAGAGTGAGAGAGAGAGAGAGGGAGAGAGAGAATGCTATGGTTTCTGTGATATGAGGTTACACCAACTGCCATTAATGTTTCAATGCCATTGGTGTGTGTACAATGTCAAAGGCAGTTACAGATTCAGGTGCTAGGAAGTTTAACTTAATATTATAACATTGCACATTAAATTCTTTGACCACTTTGACATGCATCATCACAGCCTTCATTTCACTCTCCAGGGTATTATATGCATTTCTAGGTCCATTTTACTGATCAGTATTTGCTTCCTAGTCATGATGAAAATATGACGCAGTTCATGGGATCTGTCATTACTAGAGGCTGTCTCTTCTTTTGTTCAATTATTAGTATTCAATTATTTTAATTTTGGGACAAATAATCAGGTCATTTTGATGCTTCCATCTAGAAGAGTGCTAGAGACATTAGATTATTAGCCTGAGGATGGTCCATGGTGGGTTTCAGTTTGTCGCTGCAACATGCTCAAATTTTTGTGCAACATCCTCAAAAGCCAGCAACATGTCATGCAACATCCTCAAGAATTGGCGACATGTTCGAAATAATGTATAAAACGTGTAAAAATTTTTGCAAAACTTAAATAACAGCACACTAGTTAGAAAATTTGTGCCCAAAAATTAGATAGAACATTGAATGTAAGTAGCCAACGGGAAATAAGCTGTGACGTTTTGCACGCACTCGTGATGTGCACTCTACACACATCTAATTTCCTCAATACAGTATTCACACATTCAGATCTTGCAACATGCACTAATTTCAAGATGTGGACTAAACTGATTTGTATTGCTTTTTGAGCTGTCCATGTGTCCACCCAATCCTAATATTGTTAATGAGATTAAACGGAAGAAAAAATGCCGTTGTGTCATTTTCCTTGATTAAGAGTGATCGGATGATGTTCTGATATCAGATTGCTGGCAAAGTCCCATAATGTGAAATGTGCAAAGGTTGTTGAACTTTGTGTGAAAGAACAATTTAAAATAAAGAACTTCATTTCCATGATTTGATTGATGAATAGATATCAAGAAACGATTATCCAGAGTTTGAATTTTCCAGCTTGATTTGTTTGTCTCCCTCTTAAAATTCAGCTTTCTTCTGTCCAACGACCTCTTTAAATCTATAAGAAAAATCAAACAAAAAAAAAACCGAAGAAAAGACATTCATGATCTTTATAATCGGAGTATACCTCATTCATTTTTTTTTTTGTCATACGTAATACATTGGAAAAAGAAATAAAGGTGAAATAGGACCAGAGTATCTATCGCCCAGATCTTCCAAGGCCCGCTTAAAGGCCTTCAAACGGACCTTCAAACTTTAATAGCTTCGCGCTCGTGATGTGTTCATGTTCGCTGTTCACGTCCGGAATTTAAATAGGGCCACTCGATTAATTTACTCGACGTAGTCAATTCTTATTACTACTATCTTTTTAAATTTTCTCTACACAGATACCGTAGCCATGTTTAGAGAGATTGAATAGGCATGTTTGCTTAAAAGCCAAATCAGATAAACAAAAAATCTTCCTCAACCTAGCGGTCCTCTTTTGGCCGAGCACTTATCGATTTATCGCTCTTTGCGTCGACTTTGATATGGCGCCATCATTGTTCACTTTAGGAGACTTGAGGTATTAAAGAGTAATCCCTGCGAGGTCCTTTATGGGATGTGTCTTTCGATTTTACAAAGAGAGCGCCATTATGCACATACAAATAAGATCATCCCCACCCTAAATCTTTTCTTATGTGTCCGTCTCAGCTCAGTTGATCTGTAGTACCTGTATTCTTCGTTATTTCAGCTATCATTCGGCTGCTAAATTGTTTGCCGCATTATCAAGGGCAGCCCTGAACAAGCAGCCCTGAGCGAGTGGTTTCCGCATTGAGCCTGATCGGCTGGCTCATCAGGTAATCACTAAAGATCAATTTTCATAGGTAATTCACACGCGAGCGGGATTGTGATGATGGCTATTTAAAGCTGAACGAGGTGTGATATATTCGCACCCCACCCCACCCCTCAATATCGATTTGCCGTTCTCGACTGCTGGCGTCTCATTGTTGGCCCAGCAACTTTCGTGACAATCAACGCGAAAACACCATAAGAACTCCCTGCTTGAGCGCATCTCAATCTCGATAGACCAGATTTGCATGAATAGTTTCTATTGTTGTCAATCTTGGGGCGGAATAACAATTGGGACTATACACGTCAGAGACACGTGTACCCAGCTAGTAGGCCTACCCTGTAAGACTGGTCCAACGTAAGTATCAACACCAGCGGCGAAGAAGGCGGTGTGAATTCGAACAAGAACTGGACGAGTTGAAGACGGATTTACCAACTCGACACAAACATTCCTCCCGGTATTGCAACAAGATTCGGGCGAAATTCAGCGGCCTAGAAGATGACGCGAACAAAAATTCTGAAAATGATGCTGTGGCTCGTCGTGGCTGTCGTCTGCTCTGCGATTTCGATATCGCAGGCCGAAATGGACGAGGAGCAGGTAGGCTTCGGACTACGTCCGCCGAAACTAGGCTACCGGGTGGACGAGGCGACTCGGAAGGGGGTAGGCGCTATGGAGTATCCTTACTTCATTTTGCCGATCACATTGCGCTGGGATCATGCTTAGCCTATAATCACAGCGGCACCCATGTTTTTCCACACAGCCATAGAGCAAAATTTGCTTTATCATTGTTTTATACAGCCAAGTGTGACTATTGTTGAGAATGGAATAGTTGACTATAATGCTATGCTCTCGTGCTAACACTCTTCACCACCACCCATCCGTAGAAGGTCTCGGGCAAAGTTTGAAATCAATCACAAATAGAACGCTGAGGCGTAATGTGGCGTCGGATGGGTTGCATATGATAGTCCCTTGACGCAGTATGAAAAAGGTTGCATGGGGGATTAAAGTAAGAGGGTAAACGCAAAACGCATTGTAACATCGTCTAGTAATGGCAATGAGACATTTCACTTAGTTTCTGACATGACCCTCGACGGTTTTCGAAGAGTATTCTTCAAAACACTTTCCATTTGCCAACGGAAAAATTCTCGTCAAAAAGGCCAACGCAATTCCTCACCAAACTGACTCGGCATTTCAACAATAAGTTGACCCACGTTCGTATATACACTTTTTTTTTTTGGGTACATGAAATATGCTTGATCCGGTCATTTCCCAATTTTGATCATTTTCAAATATGTTAGTTACTCTCCTCTGCAGCCTTCTAAAGGGACTGTACAGTACTGGTTGAGGTGGGAATTCATGTTTATAACATTCCTCAGTGAGATAATGAGAAATCTCTTATGAAATATGAAAGAGCATGTAATTTTACAAAGGATCCAACGTTTATTTGATGGAAATTGGTTTTCAAATGGCTGAGAGATAAAAAAAGTGATAATAATAACAGACGACAGGCAACGACTTTTATTAGGACCTCTGTTTCACCTTGTTTTTGGATATCTCAGCCATTTCAAAACCGATTTTCATCAAATAAACTTTTGATACCCCTTGGAATTGCATGCTCTTTGACATCTCATAGAGTGGTTTCTGGATATCTCGCAAAACGTTCAAAGCGAAATCTTCACCTCAACCAGAACTGTACAGTCCCTTTAAAATGATAGCGTGTGATCCTGAATAACACCAGAGAGCATCAGTAATTCATACAGAAACACGCCGAAATCAAAGTGTGGCCAAGTGTGACGCAAGGAGTGAATTCTCTGCATACGGAGAAGCCTGATTGAAAAGCCCTGTTTTCATGCTGGGATTACGAAGCTCTACGATTGCCTTTTGATTTCTGCTGTAGGAGGAAGCCACTTTCACTTCCGTTTAACCCTCCTGTTAGCCTAAGCTTTCATACCACCGCTACATTGCATATCATGAAATCTGAAATTTGTTATGTATCAATGTTGTCGCTGGTAATGACAGTTTTGGAGGAGAATTCCGGATCAGTTCAAAGTTGAGTGAGGTGAGGAAAATTAAGTTTTCTGCTATAGAAGTGCAGGGGTGGATCCAGGAATTCCATAAAGAGGGGGTGCCTTTACAAAATAAAAAAAGGGGTGCACGCGTCCCCTATTTTTCCTTTTATTTCTTTTATTTTGACAAGAAAAAAATGGGGATGGGGACGCCCGGTGCGCTTCCCCCTTGATCCGCCACTGAAGTGTATGACATTACCTTATTACTGTACGGCTGCGTCGTATTTGTTTGATGGAACAGAAAAAAAGCCCGGAAATTTCAACATTTTGTTTTCAAACTATTTGGCAAGTTGTGAGGCAATGGCATCATCAAACCACTCGTTTATATATTTTACATACAGTGGATTGACTGTTCAAGAAATGCTTTATGAAAATTGGCTAAACTTTTACGTTTTATAACTTTCCTAATCTTTATCCGGTTTGAATATACAGGTATATATATATATATATATATATATATATATATATATATATATAATATGTTCATACTTTTCTGCTCATAGAATCTTACTTTTTTCTAATTTGACTACTTTTAACTGGTTCGGAATTTCCCTTGAACCTCTTGTTTTGCGCAATCAAATAATTATGTTGCTTGCTGCTCCCTTGGTAAGGCCGCTCAAAGGGAAACCCAACTCCATTCTCGCTTTTGCTCGAAATTAAGAACAATGTTTGACAGAACGATGGAAAGTTGATTATAGGGGTTCATACGTCTGGTTTTTTCCTTGCTCGCATAATCACTATATTCATCCTTGGCAAAATATTCATCTATAAATAATACGTCAATAAAACAACAACAACAACAACAACAAGTTTTGAACATTTCATTTTGACATTTGTTTTTTGAGAAGTTATATCCATCAATGAACTAATTCTCAGAGTTGTATTAAATTTGACGGTACCCTAAACAAAATAAAACCGTTAATAAAACAGTACCCTTTTGTTGGAATTTATTGTAAAAGTTATAAAATCGGCTATCCAGAAGGGCAGAGTTTCAAACACCTTTATAACATACAGATCCGATCCACACTTTTGCACATGATATTTCTGGATGGGATTGAATTTCATTTTATTATGATATTTCATAAGGTGGAGTATCATTTTCATTTCATTATACATCTAGGTGAAATACAGCAGCATCATACTAGAGTTCTTCATGAATTTTCAGATTGCTAGGAAAATAGCGGCATCAAACCACGATAGATACGCTTCGTATCGTATAATGTATTCAGATTTTATAAACGTGTTGTTTACAAATGTTATCCCTAACAACTGCCTAACAACCACAAAGCATACCGGACCGGCTTGCCCTACAGAGCAAGAACTAAGCGAATTCCTGCCTATATGGAAGTTAATGGGAGGGAGCAGATGCATGATTTGGCTTTCTTTCTTTCTTTTTTGTTGTTGTTCAGATTACTGTTTTGTTTGTATGCGATCGATGGAAAATTGTGAGGTGATGACAATGCGATTAACTCATACACTCACTCAATAGCATCATACATGTACAATGTATACTCATATCAACTGTTTGAGAACGTTTGCAAGAAAACAGCCAATCTTTTTGAAAATTTCATTACTTCCTTTCAATCCTGATTTTTTTTAAATTAAATTTTCCTTGTTGTGCTGGAAATGAATGATTTATTTTTTTTTAATCAGACTAACTTTTAACATGTTTAAGTGGTCCAGTTAATAAAGTTCTCATAATGTGGTAGGTATATCATCCATTATCATCATGAATGTTGCGCATGCTATCTGCAAAATTATTTAAGACAATTACCTTAAACATTTGCCCCTTTTATCAAGGAGATTCAAGAGAATGGAGTCGCAACTAATGTTTTATTTCCTTTGAAGCCACGCTCTGTGCCGCCACTCGAACTTATTTGAAGCATACGACTGGCAATCTGGATCTGCCGCGCAGATAGGAAGACAATTGACTCATGTTACAGTGCATTATCACCAGCCACTTTATAAGGAAGGTGTGTCTTTTTTGAGATGGTAATTACTTTCCGCTATCCCTACTTATAAAAGATATGTGATATTAGTAAATATAATTTCATTTACTAAATAAACAAACATAAGGTAGCGAACATTATGTTAACGTTTAAAATGAATCTTCAGATTGCTCAGCAAGACGGCGGCATGAAACCCATAATCAAAGGCACAAATGCATCTGTGGAATTCTTTTGTACATCGCTAGAAAAGTGACAACTGTTTGAATGTATTATACGTGCAGCCAGTTGGAACTCCGTCTCCTAAACCTCCTTGGTTGTATTAGTCCATGGGCCAAGACCCGAAAAATGGGTTATTGGTACCACCTGAGGTGGCAAAACCTTTTTGGTGTCATTTTGTTTGTCGGGCATAGATATACTTATCAAGCTGTGATAGCATTTCCAAATGAGTAGCTTAGTCATAATTAAAGAATTTTTAACCAATTTAGTCTCGTTTTTATATCCATATACTTCTGAATCGAAACTAACCGCTATAACCAACAAAGAAGAGCACTGTCTTCTGTATGTCCACAGGTGTTCTGTTGTAAACGCGGTGCGCTAAGTCTTTATTCAAGGCAGCGAAAGGAATATCGAAAGGGTTATGATGTCCACAGCTGTCACGCGGTGCGCTTAGTCTTTATCTAGAACAATGTATCGTTATCATATCTAAAGTTCCTAATAAAAGGGATTATCTATACTGGTTTTTTTTTTACTACCCTCTCAACAAATACATCAGTTTTAAACAAAAATCACTCTGTTCATTTACAATATTATTTATCATAATGTATTCTAGTGTACCGGTACATTGTTTTTGCATTATCTTTCATTGTTGGATGGAAATAAAGCGACATTGGCGTGGTATTAGCGTTTTTACCGTAGAGTTTTCACCGGAAAATGATAAATAATTGAAAAATACAATAAAATTCACAAGGAATTGCTTTTTGTTGTTGTTGGTTTTTTTTTTTAGATAAAGGGGTATACACTATATCATAAGCTTTGGATATTCCCTTCGCCGTCTCGAATAAAGACTAAGCGCTGTGGACATCATAACCGTTGGATTTTCCCTTCACTGCCTTGAATAAAGACTAAGCGCACCACGTTTGCAACAGAACACCTGTGAACATACCAAAGAGATTTTCCCAGTGAGGAGAAAAATCTCTTTGGAACATACAGAAGACAGTGCTCTTCTTTGTATAGCGGTTAGTCTCGATTTAGAAGTATAGGGATATAACAACGAGACCAAATTGGTTTAAAATTCATTTATTATGACTAAGCTACTCATTTGGAAATGCTATTTCATATCTTGATAAGCATATCTATGCCCGACCAACAAAATGACACCAAAAAGGTTTTGCCACCTCAGATGGTACCAATATCTGGCCTGGCCCACGGACTATAATAATCGTACATGATGCGAAGTTGCTTTACACATGCATGGAAGTGTGCGCTTACCATACCATACGAAGTGTGCGCTATACCATGATGCAATTAACTAACACCTCCGTATCTAAATAATTCCTCATATGGCCTATATACATTTTGGTATACATTGCAACATCACTTGTTTGAGCACAGCTAAAATGGTGTGTAGTGATGGTGTAAAATGTACATGTTTCACAACTATCGCATATTTATAAAAATTTTATGTTTCTCCTGCATCCACGATACCCTTTTTACGAGCGAGAGAGAGAGAGAGAGAGAGAGAGAGAGAGAGAGAGGGAGAGAGAGAGAGAGGGGGGGGGGGGTGAGACAGATAGACAGACCGACATAGGAAGAGGGAGAGAAGTAAAGGAAGTGGTAAAGGAAACCAAGGCCCAGATATAAATGTGGATTGAGTGAAAGTAGCAATATTAGCAGAACCATCCACGAAAGTTGGAGAAAAATCGGACAACCGATTCAAAAGTTACGAATTTTAAAAGTTTTAGTGCCGTCATCGCTGCATAAAAATTAAGACTACTAACATTCATTACGTCATGTACGGACAATAATATAAAGAAAATATAAGGAGAGTTCCATAACATTTGGTTTTTCAAGAAAAGTACACATTCTATAGACTTGTTACTGACGTAATTGTTAGGGGTATTGAAATATCGTTAACCCTCCTCTGTGAAAGTAGTATAAATAAGTCAAGTGCATTTTTCTTTATGCTAGCACAGTATCTGCGGATAGGTTGATTTTGAGCTGATATGCGGTAGGGTTGCATAATTACTTTTTTTCTTCTGAAGTCGTTTACTACATATCCATTGACACTTTCTTAAAGGAATAGTAATTATCCTCCCAAAGAGTTTTTGTGGAAGCACTGAGATTAACTTCGATGATTTTTGTTTTGTGTGTGCGTGTCGGTATGTTTGTGGTCTATGCACGCAGATAAAAACCAAGGGACGGTCACTTCTGAGAAACTTCCGGTCAAAGTCAAGCAAACTGGTCCAACTGAAGTGGACGGAGTGGACGAGCGAAGTCGACTTACCGCCCGATGAGATCGAACGACTGCAAAGGTTTCGCTCCGAGTGTCTCGAAATCATCCGCGAGGCCGAATTCGAGATCAAACAGCGGGTCGTCGATGCGGTAATTATCTGACTCGTGTTATCTTTGTATCACTATAATTATCATCGCTTTGGGAAACTTTTAATAGCATGCAGTTTCATCAGTGACAGATTTTATTCGATATAATTTAAACATTCTGATCGAGTAAAAGGTAAATTTCTGTTTGGAGGGATTCATTTCTACCAACATGACCAAAGGGCCAACCATATCCATAGCCCGATAAGTTGTATATACTGGGAGAATGATTATTATTTTGTAAGCCGGTATAAAAAATTAGTATTTGCAGAAATTTCCTATACCATAGTTTACTTTAAACAATGTCGTTGCTAACCAAATGGAGCCAGAAAGCTTGACAATGGCGTATACTATAATACAATGAGGCAACAATAACCATGCATATACAAGGCCTATGCACTGTTGATTCCGGATATTGATATACACTAGAGCGGAACTGGATAAATTGACCCAATGACGAATTTATTCATATTTATGGATGTTTTCCCCCTCGGCCTCTGGTAATAAGCACTGGGTCACCTGTTTTCATCGTAAATAATTAGGCCCTATTTTGTAATCCGATTGCACGCATTACGACATAATATACAGGCAAATCTTTGCTAATGCTCTTACTTTAGTTACGTTCAGACGGTGATCCTTAACTTCAAGGTTAGCTAACTTCGAGAATACTCTCTTGCCCCCTTGAAGGGATGGTATATAGTTTTGATTGAGAAGATTAGAAACTGCTAAATGTAAAATATTAAAGAGCATACAATTCGGAAAGGAATTAAAGTTTATTTTGTGAAAATAATGTATCCAAAAACAAAGAGTTCCTAATAAAGGATGGGTCCCCCCTTTTATTAGGAAGACTTTGTTTTACTTTGTTTGATATCTCAGTGATTTCAAAACCAACTATCATCATATAAACTTTTAAACCCCTCAGGACTATCTTCTTTTTAATATCTTAAATGACTCGATGGAAGTAATAGAGGTTTTCTCGTTTGCTTTTGTGATGAAAGTATCCAGCACCGAAATGAAGGTTGCTAACTGTAATCAGTTTTTCGCTGGTAATTAAAGGGAATCTCGGAGCCGTGTTGCTGTTCACCATAACGGCATAATAACCATAAATGTAATCATCGCGGTGACTTCTGCACAAAATTATGAATTGGATTCCGCGTTTCAGTATTTTATATTGTCGAAAATTCGGTATTTGATGCTTTGATTTGTGCCAGCAATCAGTATTGTATCTTTAACATTTTCTTGGTCCCCCCCCCCCTCTCTCTCTCTCTCTCGATTGACCTTTGTCATTTTCTCATGTTATGTGTCGTCAGAATCTCAAATTGGCAGAATCTTTGAGAACCCAATTTATCATGTGAAGTCTGTTTGTGCGTGCGCGCGCGTCTGTGACCCCGTTTACAGTGCGAGGCTGGGCCAAGCGGCGGCCGAGCCGCGGCCGGGCCGCGTTTTTTTTTAAAGACGGCACAGATTGGGGCATGGCGCGTGTTAAACCTATGGGAAAAACGTTGGGTTAGGGTTTTTGGTTAGGGTTAGGGTTAGGGTTAGGGTTAGGGTTAGGGTTGGGGTTGGGGTTAGTAGGGTTAGGGTTAGATGGTTAGGGTTAGGGTTTCATGGTTAGGGTTAGGATTAGGGTTAGGGTTAGGTTTAGGGATAGGGTCCCCAATAAATTTTTAGGGTCCCCAATCTGCGCCGTCTAAAAAAAAAAACACGCCGGTCTCGGCCGCGCTTTTGATTCAAACCTTTCAATATGTTGTCGTAGTGGCGCTCTGCTTGTAAACAAATGCAATTTGGTATTGTCTGGATTTCAGACCCTTTGCCAAATGAATTCCGTGGCGACGAAGTCGCCGTTCGTGCAAAGGCCTTTGCCGAAGGAAAAAATCCTTTGCAGGACAAAACCACCTTAAACTATACTAGTTTTCGACGTTGAGGGGGTTAATATCCGGAACAGCGAAATAGTAAGGGCAGAGGGTTTGGAAGCCAGACTAAAATTGACCGCGCATTTGGCCCAGTTTGCGTTTACACTGAGAAAAGGCCGGGCTCGGCCGCGGCCGAGACCACCTCCAGAGCGAGGCTAAATGCGAGGCCAATTTGGGCCTCGCATTTGGCCTTTTGCGCGTTTACACTGAAATGAAGGTGGGCTGGGCCGCGGCCGAGCCGCGGCCGAGCCTCGCACTGTATACGGGGTCTGTGTGTGCACACGAACCAGCAATATGTACATTGTGAGCAGGGAGGTGGGAAGAGACCTCCCTGTTGTGAGAGTACCGCGTTGTTTTCTCCCATTAAACAAAAAAAAAAAAAAAAAATGTAATCCCACAGTGTCAATTTTACCCTAACAGTGCTGACTAAATAAAGCGAAACATAAGATAGAAACCCCCGCGATGTAAATCTTGCTTGTCCTGATTTACAGTCGTTTATAACCATGACATAATACGAGTGCAACTCATTTTTTCATAATGCAAATTGTTGCTTCACATTATTCTCTCAGTCTCATTATATAAGTCCGAGTACAGGTGCTGCGGTTGACATTCATGCAAGCAGCCGGATTTTTTTTTTTTTGCTCGTTTTTCAACTTCCATAATCATAATTATTGTCTCTCCCGTGATAGATCGCCGGCGCGGAGACCAAAGTTGACCCGAAGGTTCCGAAGGAATCCCTCGACATCGCCGAGCTGTTCATGGGAGCGTTATTCGCCAACTCCTACGCCGAGCAGTCGCATCGGGAAGATAGTATGATGGAAATAGTTAAAGGGGTACTAGATCGTGTATAGCACTGGCAGCACGTTGCTATACTAGTACAGTATATGAAATTTAGTTCTCCACACGCTGCAACTTGAATAAATGACATTTCCTGGACAGGCTGACAGGGGCAATTTTGGCGATAATAAAGTACACTTTTTTTGTAGACGTTCCGTTTTTTTATTTGTATTGTATAAATGTGTATATATCTTTTCTTGGTGGATAATAATGTTCTATGTTAAAAAGCAAGGATTGAGAAAAATACCAATTCAAGATTATTCTGTATCGTTTCTTTGTCTTTGTGTGTGTGTATGTGTGCTTGTTTATAAAGAAAGTGCAGCTTACCTCGGGAAGAGATCATCCCCACCCCCCCCCCAAAAAAAAGAATTGTATATAATTTTATTACGTTGTATCAACACTAAAGTTTAGAAAAAGGATCGCAGTGACTTTCAGTAAAATCGAACCACACAATAGATTAACAACAAGTAAATATATGTTTATACAATATTTTGTATTAAATTTTTCATCAAAAGTAAGAAAATGGTTTTTATCAAACATTTAAATAAGTACCAGGTGTGCTTTTTGTATGTATTTCTCGCTTTTAACGTTTAAACCAAGATATGATTTTTGTCTTCGAAATGTTATTGTTGCTGCTGTTGTAGCGTCTTCATCTTTTAATCTGTGCCTGGGAATGTTTTATCTGCAGAGGTTGTCAAGTGAGTCCCGACGTATCCCTTATTCACTTGCCCGATTATTATTATTATTATTATTATTATTATTATTATTATTATTATTATTATTATTATTATTATTATTATTATTATTATTATTATTATTATTCGTGTCAGGGTACTGTGGGGCTTTCCCCCTGTCCAACGCGTAGGAGTTCCGATCCCCGAGTACAGAAAACCGCTTGGTGAAAACGCTCACTGCATTGCAAGCGACCTTTTTATCAAATAATTGTCCTGCTGTTCCAAAAGGCGCGTGAACGAATCAAGGAAAGAATAAATTATTCACGGCACGCATGGCACAAGGAAGAGGAAAAGGAAACGGCAGAGGCTGGCACTTTTCCCCATCCATGCGAGTAAAAGCAAAATTAATTTTGTGTGGTTTTGGCACAATGTTCATTGTATGTACATTAAAAAAACAAATCACAGACCCCATCATTTGCCAAAACGATTAAAAATACACTATACTTTGCTACATGAGTCAGTATTGGCAAGGTGACAGTTTTGTCAACTCTGAAGGACAATTATGTTTGTGTTCACTTAATGGACTTAATTTTGTGTTTACGAGCAAATGACATTTTTGTGTACAATTGTACGTGTTGAAGTAGCTTGAATACAGAGAAGTGCTATAATTGTTCACGCCTATTCATACGTTTTTTTCTTTCTGTGTACCCGACTTGATTCCACAGACGATATATTAATTATTGTTTATAACTAATTATAACTGAATCAAAAAGTTTTCATGCTTTCTGAATACATTGTAATTTACTCATCAGTGAAGAGACATGCAAATGTTCATATGTAAACAAGCATCTGTACATTTCTAGTACCCTCAATGCAGTATTATGCACGTTGAAGTCTCAGGCAAGTGCTGTTCCGAGGTTTCCAGCTTTTGAATCAATGGATGGACAATATGAAATTATGGCATACCCATAGTGCATATAAATGCATGCATGTCTGAATATGTACATTGTACATGTATAATGTATTTGCATATATTACATATATCATATATACATGTATATATCCGATAAATGAATGAAGAAACAAATTGGGATTGCATTTTTGGCCAATGAAGCATTAATTGTCAAGACTCCTGAAGAAGGCATAGGACGCTGAAAATTTGAGTTGAAAAACTTGTGCTTCGAAGGAAATATATTATTATACCCCCGCCACACGTAGTGTGAAGGGGGTATATAGGAATCACCGTGATGTTGGTCGGGCGGTCGGTCGGTCGGTCGGTCTGTTGCAAAATCTTGCGTTGCAAACTCCTTCTACAGTTTTGAAGCAATTTAAATGAAACTTAGGGTAAATGATGATATTGAGGTATAGATGTGCAAGACATGTTTTTTGTGTTTGTCGGACAATGCGTTGCCATGGTAACCATAATTTTACCAAAACCTTGTGGATTGAATAACTTCCATAGTATTTAAGCAATCAATTTCAAAATTGGTATCTACGATGATCTATAGGTGTAGTTATGCAAGACACTCTTTGTGTTTGTCTTGACAAAGCATTGCCATGGCAACCATGATTTTACCAAAACCTTGTGGATTGAATAACTTCCACATCATTCAAGCAATTAAGGTCAAATTAAAAATGTATGATGATCGGGAGGTGTAGTTATGCAAGACACCAATGTGTTAATATAAGAAAAAGTGTTGCCATGGTAACCACTCATTTTTGTATCAAATTGAACCATTTAATCTATGAAGGTGAAATTTGGTGTGTATGATGCTCTTTAAGTGTAGTTTTGCAAAATGTTCTTTGTATTTGTATCGGACAATGCATTGCCATGGTAACCGCATGTTTTGTTTTTTTTTAATCCTGTGGAGTGAACTTCTTCCAGTTTTCAAGCAATTGAAACCAAATTTGGTAGGCATTATGGCCCTGAGGTATAGATGTGGAACACATAATTTTTGTGTTTGTCACACAAACCGTTGCCATGGTAACCACAATTTTACCAAAACCTTGCAGATCGAATAACTTTTCCATCATTCAAGCAATTAAAGTCAAATTTAGTATGTATCATGATCTAGAAGTGTAGTTCTGCAAGACACCAATGTCTTAGTTTAAAGGGGCTGTACAGTACTGGTTGAGGTGGGGATTCATGTTTTGAACATTCCTGAGTGAGATAATGAGAAACCTCTTATGAAATATGAAAGAGAATGTAATTTTAAGAAGGATTCAACGTTTATTTGATGAAAATTGGTTTTGAAATGGCTGAGATATCCAAAAAAGTGATAATGATAAAAGGCGACAGGCCACA
The DNA here is from genome assembly GCF_040938485.1 of Diadema antillarum. Classification (NCBI taxonomy): domain Eukaryota; kingdom Metazoa; phylum Echinodermata; class Echinoidea; order Diadematoida; family Diadematidae; genus Diadema; species Diadema antillarum. The sequence goes on from NW_027271337.1 coordinate 706,043, forward strand.
ACTTTATTAGGATCTCTTTGTTTCACCTTGTTTTTGGATATCTCAGCCATTTCAAAACCGATTTTCATCAAATAAACTTTTGATACCCTTTAGAATTGCATGCTCCTTGACATCTCATAGAGTGGTTTCTGAATATCTCTCAAAACGTTAAAAGCTAAATCCTCACCTCGACCAGAACTGTACACACCCTTTAAGGAAAATGTGTTGCCATGGTAACCACTCATTTTTGTATCAAAATAAACCATTCAAGCTATGAAGGTCAAATTTGGTTTGTATGATGGTCTTTAAGTGTAGTGATGCTGGGGGAAAGCATGTTTCCATTTACTGTAAGTTTTATACTCAGTGTCAACTCTGTAATTGTACAGTAAACTAAAATTATTCTGTTTCCAATTTGACAAATGCACAAACTTGGTATTAACGTCATTGCCCTCATGACATCACATACTACAAAGCAACACTAGGGGCGGGGGTATTAATCACCTTTATCGATAATTCTAGTTCAGAGGGGTGAAGACATGCTTACTTAATTTACAAATCAGTAGTTTAATTTGTAGAGGGAGACAAATATTTATTGAGGAAACTCACACCTGAAACCCATGTTTTATTAACCAAAAATGCATTGCCAGTTTGCTTCTTCATTCATTCATTCATATATACTTATGCATATATACATTATATATATATTTAAATATACTTATGCATATATACATTATTTATATATTTCTCCTCCCTTTCTCATATATATATATATATACATATATATATATATATATATATATATATATCAAGTGTAAAAACAGTCGTATAAACAACGCAGGAGCCAAAAAATTGGACTGACGTTTCGGTCAAAGACCTTCATCAAAAGGTCTTTGACCGAAACGTCAGTCCAATTTTTTGGCTCCTGTGGTGTTTATACGACTGTTTTTACACTTGATATCTATTTACTACACACCGACGCAGAACTTTCATATTTTGATTATATATATATATATATATATATATATATATATATACATTTCATGGAGCCAATACGTGAAATCTAAACATGTATACATATATATATATATATATATATATATATATATATATATATACATATACATTTCATGGAGCCAATACGTGAAATCTAAACATGTATACATATGTACAGAACATACCATTTTAAAAGGAATTCAAAGTTTATTTCATGAAAATCGGGTTTGGAATGACTGAAACATCCAAAAACAAAGTAAAACAAAGCGATCGTAATAAAGTGTGGGTCCCACACTTTATCAGAATCGCTCTTTTTTGGATATCTCAGCCATTTCAAAACCAATTTTCATCAAATAAACGTTGAATTCCTCATAGAATTACATGTTCTTTCATATTTCATAAGAGGTTTCTCATTTTCTAATCAAGAAATGTTAGAAACTTGAAATCAGGTCTCGACCAAAACTATATGTTCCCTTTAAAGGTGAAATGGGTCAACTAAGTTAATATTGAGTTTTTCATATTTTCTGAAAGAACTACCCTTCTTCTACATTATTCTTAAGTTTGGGATCACCAAATGAAAGGAAAAGTGCATTTTAAGCAGTTTTTCTACAACTCTTTTTTACAGCAGCGAGATCAGGTAGGTCTAAGAGGCCCCTTAATAGTTTTCATTTCTTGATAAACCCTTGAACACTCTTCACTTTCAAGTCTGATAACTTTTGAAGGGATAAGGCTACTGCTTTGAAAGTTGGCATTAACGATGGTCAGAATGTGTTAATAGAGCATGCCTAATGTCAACTTAATCTGATAATCCCTTCATTGTTGTTGTCTCAGTGGTTTACATCCTTTTTTTTTTTGTCCCATTCATCGCACAGCTAGCACGGTTTGGTAAAGATTAAGCGCTTGAATAGACGGATGGACCCTGTACTTCAGAGCCTCTTTTCTTGGTTCACACTTTTCAGAGTGTGTCTTTCTTTCCAATATTTAGATAGGTTAGGAGAGTCCATTTCAATTGAGCTTACATCATTTTAAAGCTTAGACTCTGCTCTTTCAGAATCTGCCCTTAAAATAATATAAAGTTTTGGTACCTCAAAAGTTTCCCTGAGTTTCCTTGCCTTAGTTTGTGTTTCAGGTTAAAGTACCTTTCATATAACTAACACTGTGAGACTTACTCGCCGCAAAGTGCTCTCATGTCTTAGTAATCATGCAATAATGGTTTTGTACCAGAGCAGAATGGGCTCTGCAAAATTCGAACGAGCCGTTAGTTTGACTCGACGCGGTACCGCGAGAATCAATATACGACGTATCGTAGGAAACCATTATTGCATGATTACTAAGACATGAGAGCACTTTGGGGTGAGTAAGTCTCACAGAGTTAGTTATATGAAAGGTACTTTAACCTGAAACACAAACTAAGACAAGGAAACTCGGGGAAACTTTTGAGGTACCAAAACTTTATATCATCTTTAACTAACAAGAGACCCGCGGGTCACGCGCTCACCTGAGTATCGCAATTTCACCTTCCATGCATTCTTGCACACTCTTACCTGAGAACATTGGAAACTTTAGGTCTGCATATGGATCCCCCCCCCCCCCCTCAACTCGGGGGGGGGGGGGGGGGGGGCAGGCAGTCCTGGATCTGAATCTGCAATTAACAAACTTGGAACTAAAGTCATCAATGTACAAACTCATGGTATTAACTTTGCTTTATCATTTCTGGTTCTAGAGCAGAAGATTTTAAATATTCCTTAATGTGGGGGGGGGGGGGGGGGGTGGGCCCCCTAGGGGGCCCCCAAGAGGGACATGGTGCCCATTTGAAGGAATTGAGATTCTATCCCCCTAGGGATGCTACCTGCTAAGTTTGGTCAAAATTCATCTTGAGGTTTTCAAGAAGAAGATGGACATGCACAATTCAGGCTCCATTACAAGTGTAGGACTTCTCCCCAGCCCTCTCCTGGGTCCCAAGGGCGTGGGGGGGGGGGGGGGGGGGGAATGAATCCGCCAACCCCATGAACAAACTTGAAACTACAGTCATCAATGTACTAACTCATAGTATCATCTAAGCCCTATCACTTCTGGTTCTAGAGAAGATTTTTACAGGTTCCTTAATTTTAGGGGGTTTGGCCCCCTAGGGACCTCCCAGGTGGGCAATGGTGCCCATTTGAACAAATTGAGATCCTATCCCCCTAGGGATGCTAAGTACCAAGTTTGGTGAAAATCAGACATGGCGATCTCAAAGTGAAGATGAAAATGTACAATTTAGGCCCCATTAGGACCCCTCCCCACCCCCCTCCCCTGGGTCCCAAGGGGGGCACCCCTGATTCCCCCATGAACAAACTTGAAACTACAGTCATCAATGTACTTACTCATAGTATCAATTAAGCCCTATCACTTCTGGTTCTGGAGAAGAAGATTTTTAAAGATTCCTTAATTTTAGGGTGTTTGGGCCCCCCTGGGGCCCCCCAGGTGGGCCATGGTGCCCATTTGAAGAAATTGAGATCCTATCCCCCTAGGGATGCTACCTGCCAAGTTTGGTGAAAATCGGTCATGGGGTTCTCAAGAAGAAGATGAAAATGTAAAAAGTTTACGCACGACGGACGACGGACAACGCACGACGGACAACGCACGACGGACGCCGGACGAAGAGCGATCGCAATAGCTCACTTGAGCCTTCGGCTCAGGTGAGATAAAAATCCATGTCTGGCGACTTTTTGTTTGTTTTGTGATGCAGGTATATACATATATATATATATATATACAGTGGAAACTCGATATAACGAGATGGTCGGGACCGAGTCATTTTCCTCGTTATAGCCGATATCTCGTTATATCAGTAGGCATAAAAGAAGGCATAACATAAAGACATTAATTTGCACATGTGGGACTACCCATCATATTTCAATCAATACTGATAACTTGATATTGTGTGTGAGGGAATAACTCACCTTTATGGGTAAGAAGATGTTTTTCGCCAAAAATATCCAATATCAAGAATGTGTTTCTTATTAATTGTAGATGTTTGAATTTGTAAATTTATATAGCTTGCGATTGTATCAAGATTGTCTGTGGATTGGTATGTGGTTATCGTATGAGTGTGTGTTGCGTGGAAAGCTTGAATATGGTCTGCACAATGCTGTGTGTGTATGTGACACATTCTGTATGTACATTATGACTGCGTGTGTGTGAAGATGGGGAATTCCCTACGTAGGAGGCCAATCACAGCATCAGATTGCCTCACACCTGCTAAACGTCATGATGATGTCATGTATACATATGGCCGTCCCACCACATTTTCTGCATGTATCAGTGAGCGCGCACACACACACTTACACGTACAACATGCAGTGCTAGCTGGAGTGCACTGAAGAAAATGATTATGTGTGTACAAGACAGTTTTGGGCGCATCAAGCTTTACAATCTCGGAAGATGATAGCACAGGCGAAGTAAAGCTTTACCGAAGGCATTTTGCTTTACCTCGCTATAGCAGGTTTGATTGACTATGTTTTTCTTTGTTTGGAAGTCACAAAATTTATCTCGTTATAGCAGTTATTTCGTTATAGCCGATCTCGCTATAAGAGTAGCATTTTACATTGATTTGTGTGGAAGGAAATTTGGGACCGAGAAAATGTCCTCGTTATAACCGATATCTCGTTATAGCAGTGTTCGTTATACCGAGTTTCCCCTGTATATATATATATATATATATATATATATGTGTGTGTGTATATATATATACAGCACTCACAGCTTTTAATATGGAATACAATGTACAGTATGTTATTCACATTTTTTTCCCCCATGTACTCTTTGACAGGAAGTATTATGTTTTAATATAGTATTTTTTGTCAGATATGTTTGTTCAACCGCACATTCAAGAGCATGTACTAGCAATGGATGAAATCAAAAGAAAACTATATTGGAATATATGTGACCCGCTACAACAAAATGATCCTAAAGTCGGGCGAGGTCAATTATTTGAAAATTGCATGACACAATTTCCTAATCTTTCTGCTTTAAATTGATATATAACACATCTCACAAAAGTAATTGGCTGCGGAGGTATCGATGTTTAAAAGAGAGCATGTCGAGACGTTTGAGAAATCACTGTTTCGAGAAAAGCGCCCTAAAAGTTCTCCTTGCGACGCAATCACAATAAAGGGACACGCAAGTCAGTATTCACCTCCGGACAATAGAAGGTAAGCCCTAGCAACCCCCGAAATGCTCATTCAAACACAGCGTCGGCGGTCTCCTCACCGACCAATCAGTGACCAGGATGCCAGGAGAAGCGGCTGGGCAGCGCACCCCGCCAGCACGCACCAGTCGACTGGGCAGTGTGCGAGCTTCACGCTTCGGTTAGCGGTAAGCAGCAAACTGACCAATGGGATCACTCTGGTCGTTGTTAGGGGCGGAGCCTATGTGTGGCGCTCAATCCAAATGTTCGAACCAGTTTCTGCTTCGTTGAAACGCCAAAAAACATGGCCTAGAAAAACGCTGTTTTTTGGTCTTTCCTTTCATCATTTTGCTTCAAAATTTCGACAGATGATAGAAAACATGTCAGACTCTAATAATATGTTAAATTCAGAAAATCGTAAGTTTTGACCAATTTTGATGCTCTGACTTCAAACTCAATCTTCACGGCTTCGACCTTGCGCGACTTTAGGACCATTTTGTTGTAGCGGGTCACATACGTATCGCTTAAATACGCACATATGCACAACACATACACAAATACCTGATGTGAGCCATCAATTGATGTCCAGTACAAGAGTAAATTTTAATGAAATGTCCATTACTTTTTATGTGCTTTATGAAACAATTCATGTCCCATAACATTCCTGATGAACAAACAGGACGACTTTGAAGTTTGTGGCGTTTTGCACAACTCGTACTGCCAGGTATATACATGACTATATCCAAACAATACACACAAACACACACAAAATGCTTATCTTATGCTGCTAAGATTTTGTTTGTTTCTTTCTCTCTCTTTTTTTTTTTTTGAACATTTCTAAATGCCAATTAACAGTGCCTTTAAATAACATTGATTTCCTGCAAGGAAAAGGAAACAATTTAGTTCTGGCTTGCCATGGGAGATCAAACAGGAATGACAACCACTGTTTTGTTCCAGCTAAATCAAATTACGTACATGAATAACAAAGAAAATCAGTGCTTGCGCTAACATGATTCAACAATCACCCTCCCCCCCCCCCCCCCCCCCCATCAGCAAGAGTACAACAGCACACCAATCCACAATGTACAGAATAGAGGAATAAAAAAATTCTTAATTTCTTCCAATAACCTGTTTGTCATTGTCAAATTCAAGAAATTTGGTCACAAAAGTTGTGTGTATGAATAATGAAGTTCCCTCTTCTTGAAATAAGACTAACTTTTCATAACAAAGTACAATGTACACTGAAGCACATAATGTTCCTTTGCAAGTCTGGCGATACAGTGCAACTAACTCCGCTTCTAAATTTGTAACGGTCATCGAAGTACTGTGCGAAGCGAAGGACAAATTATCTTGAAAGTTCACCTCCTCGTATCTCCCTTATTTTACCACAAAATCCTTTGAAACTTCACATATGTATCTAATATGGATATGTCATTCTTCATATGAATTATGGGCAAAAATGCTGATGTATCTTTCAAGATGTGTGTTTTTCTGTTTGAGTCGACAGTGGGAAAGGGTTACGATTATTTACTAACACAACTCTGCTACAGCAAGAATATGCATTTGATTAACATACTGCTAGTCTGTATAACCCAGTCTCCCTACCTGCGAAGTTTTGTGCTTGTGCAATTACATGTAGTAGTTATGTTAAAATTAGAGCAAATAGACAACCAAATTTTACAAAAAATACTGGACATGCACAACTAGATCATCCTCCTGCGCATGTGTTCTCTATTGGTCCACGCATGCAAGCCAATCAGCGGTTGCAGGTTCGGCGCAATGCGACAGGGTTCGGTTTTGGTCCACAGGTGAGAAACGAACCCTGCAATGTGCTTCAGCTGTTTCATGCAGCACGAAACTGATACATCGGATTGTGTAACGCTTACACTATGGATTTTACACGGGTACGAATGACAGTGGTCTTGGTTTTTGCCCCGACATAATCGTGTGACATTTAAGTGACTGGGGCATTAAAGCCAGATTGTAATTAGCTTGTGTGCACATCTGAACAAATGACCTTTCTTTTTTCTTTCCCAGTTGGTTGGGCACTTCACTCGTCAAAGCTAAACAATGCATAACCTTATCTGACATAACAGTTTATGGGATGCAAGTTCAAACAAAGAATGAACCTGCATAGACCTGGTAACTAAAATGGCCCATTAATCTACACTTGGGGAAGCATCCATTTCATGTTTTGCACTGAATGCAGTAACTAACATTTTCTATTACTGTTATAAAATACAAGGCTTTGTTGCTTTCACGTGGAAATGCTGGCAAGCACCATGAATAATGACATCACATGTTTATTCTTGCAGCACTGGATGAGCTTACAAGTAAGTGGGGCAAAACCAGTGGCTCTCTGCAGCCATCCTTAGTATGTACACACTGCAGGGCACAAAATGAAGGTCACCATCTTGGCCGAGAATAGTTTGAAGTTTTCTCACACACGAGGAGCCAAGAAGAACATGCTTCCTTAGGAATGGTCTGGAGTGGCCTCCACAGTTGGGATCTGGAGCAAGGAAGGGATAACTGTAGCCTACAGCAGAGATTAAGAGTGTGAGAGAGAAGACGAAAATATGAAAGTATGATGTTTGAAACATTCAATACACCAATATATGAAATATTTCTAATGTGACTACAAGCTGCAAGACTTAAAATGTGCAAACAACCAGCTGCATGATAAATCATATTATTTTCATTATCATTCAGTTTTCAGGTAAAGAGAAGATCAGGATACTATCTATTCCCATTTGCTTTGCTGTTGTCGTTTTTGCTTCTTCTTTTTTTTAGTTCTTGCAAATAAATGCATCTCTCAGAAAGCCTCGAGTCAGGTGATTACTGTAACACATCATTACTGTGTTGTTCAGACAAGAGGTGTCAGAAGAGTATAGTATCTCATCATTCAACAAGACTTTCTGATGCCTTCACAACTCAAGTTTATAGGATTCTCACTGCCTTGATTCACTGCCTCTAATGAGCTTGGAGACATGTTACCATATGGAACACACAGAGATGAAAAGTTGTTATCACAGCCCAGGAGTGATTACATACTTTTGGTAAATTTTGTTGAAGTTTATTTTGAATGCGAAGACAGAGGAGTACCATGATCTCATCTGCTCTCACATGGTTGACATATTTAGCCCTACTTCATTCAATATTTTTTTTAAATTAAACTATGAAGTGATACCCTCCCACTCCATGAAATATACAAGCATATGAAGAGTTTGATAGCAAAAAAGGGTTAAGCACCATTTTCAAACACTTTTAAATCAGTCCATCATCAGATAGAGCAAAATAAAACCTTTCTAATGATATCTCATTTGTTGCATAAACACGAAAAGTCTTTATATTATGGATAAAAATATCCCATATTTTGTGTGTGTTTTAGCAGGTTTAATTGCTAATATCTCAAATCAACAAGAAAGGAGCTAAGTTATTTTGCGATTAAACTCTTCATATAGATCCCTACAGAGATAAATGAACCACATATTTACCCGAGAGAATTCCTCCAATCTAAAACCGCATCAACCACCCAGCTCTGAAGGAGATCCTCATTGAAGCAAGACAAACAGACTTTTCTGCCAGGCATCATGACGGTTTGGGCAGCCCCTCCTATGCAGAAAATTTGAAACGCGACATAAACATGGTCAATATATGGGAATTGAATTTGTAGGATGCACAGATATGTATTTGTCCTACTATGTACAAAACCAATTGACCAATAATACTTTCTCTTTTTACCTATCTTTCTCAATCAGGTAAAATAAAATGAACAATTCCATTAACATGCCTGCTTCACGGCCGTTGTCTTCTACACATGCACAGCTAGTAGGTAATGGACATCATCAGGAAAAACTGGTATTCTGCTGTACATTTGTGACTAGATCTGACTTGAGAAAAAAAAAAAAAAAAAATCAGCATGAAACAGATTTCCAACAGCAAATCTTTGGCTGGAAACCAAAGCATAAAACAAAGGTTGCTGATGAACAAGGACACTCATTTTTGTGCTCTGATCTGTTTTGTTTGTTTTTAAGTATTCCATATTCTTTCACTCATTCTCACATAAAATCAATCTGGTGTGATTATTGGTGACTGTATGCCTGCATCATTTGAAGTGACCTGGCCCAACTGATACAGCTGGAAATAATCGAACATGAATTGAGTCTGCAAGAGATGATCCAAGCAATGTATCAGAGAATTACTATAGAACATCAGTGTGATGTTATCAGACAAGAGGTGTCAGAGAAGTAACTCATCATTTACAACTTGGATATCATCCATGCCATCTCTTCTCTTAGACCAGGTTTACTGTGGTAGCATTAAACTAGAAATGTCGCTATGGCGACTGATGCCTCCGCCATAATGCATGATTCTCCCAATAGGTGTATGGTACAATGTCTTCACAATGTGTGATGACTGACAAAATATTGAAATGTCAGGTTTGTCAGAAATATCTTGAATGTTCACATTCCTTGAACTAGGTTTGCTCTAATTGTCTAAGAGTGCAGGTACACGCATTTTTACATGACTTCTGACCGACCCTTTTGTAAAATTATACATTGAGTAATTTTCAAGTTATGAAGAAAGAGTGTAATTACAGTATAAAATTGATTTTTTTTTGCATTGTAACCTGGCCTTTGACCCTTAACCTTTGACCTTTGAGAGATTCTACATTAGGTAATACATGTATGTATCAAGTTTTAAAAATGATAATGCAAGCATTGCATATAACACAAGTTAATGGGGAAAATAGTTAAAGTTTGAGTTGACCTTGACCTTTGACCCTGACTATTGACCCATGACCCCTACATTCCCTAGATAATCCCTGCCAGTCAGTACATGCGTAGGCCTATGTACCAAGTTCCACGAAGATACACTGAACCATTTGCAAGAAAGTTAAATTGTAACATTCTCACCTAACCTTTGACCTTTTGACCTTTGACCTTATGACATGAAACTCTCTCTGGAGAATCTTTACGCAGTAGTACATGTCTACACTAAGTTTTAAACAAGGAAAAGTAGAAATTACGCGGTGCGTAATATATGTCCCCGCCGGAAGTAGCATTTAGTAGCAAAATGTACAATATAGGTAAAAAATCAAGGTCAAAGGTCAAAGAGGTCAAAGGTCAAAATTCTGTGTAGAAGTTTTGAAGCCCTCACCTAGTGCCATCACATAAAGGAAACAGAATCAAAATCGGGTTAGAAATGGCGAAGGAGTAGCATTTTGTAGCCAATGTACAATGTAGGTCAAAAATCAAGGTCAGAGGTCAAAGAAGTCAAAGGTCAAAATTCTGTGTAGAAGTTTTGAAGCCCTCACCTAGTGCCATCACATAAAGCAAACGGAAGTGAAATCGGGTTAGAAATGGCTAAGGAGTAGCATTTTGTAGCAAAATGAACAATACAGGTCAAAAATCAAAGTCAAAGGTCAAAGAAGTCAAAGGTCAAAATTCTGTGTAGAAGTTTTGAAGCCCTCACCTAGTGCCATCACATAAAGCAAACGGAATCGAAATCGGGTTAGAAATGGCGAAGGAGTAGCATTTTGTAGCAAAATGTACAATATAGGTCAAAAAATCAAGGTCAAAGGTCAAAGAAGTCAAAGGTCAAAATTCTGTGTGGAAGTTTTGAAGCCCTCACCTAGTGCCATCACATAAAGCAAACGGAAGTGAAATCGGGTTAGAAATGGCTAAGGAGTAGCATTTTGTAGCAAAATGAACAATACAGGTCAAAAATCAAGGTCAAAGAAGTCAAAGGTCAAAATTCTGTGTAGAAGTTTTGAAGCCCTCACCTAGTGCCATCACATAAAGCAAACGGAATCAAAATCGGGTTAGAAATGGCGAAGGAGTAGCATTTTGTGGCAAAATGTACAATATAGGTCAAAAAATCAAGGTCAAAGGTCAAAATTCTGTGTAGAAGTTTTGAAGCCCTCACCTAGTGCCATCACATAAAGCAAACGAAATCGAAATCGGGTTAGAAATGGCGAAGGAGTAGCATTTTGTAGCAAAATGTACAACACAGGTCAAAAATCACGGTCAAAGGTCAAAGAAGTCAAAGGTCAAAATTCTGTGTAGAAGTTTTGAAGCCCTCACCTAGTGCCATCACATAAAGGAAACAGAATCAAAATCGGGTTAGAAATGGCGAAGGAGTAGCATTTTGTAGCCAATGTACAATGTAGGTCAAAAATCAAGGTCAGAGGTCAAAGTCAAAGGTCAAAATTCTGTGTAGAAGTTTTGAAGCCCTCACCTAGTGCCATCACATAAAGCAAACGGAAGTGAAATCGGGTTAGAAATGGCTAAGGAGTAGCATTTTGTAGCAAAATGAACAATACAGGTCAAAAATCAAAGTCAAAGGTCAAAGAAGTCAAAGGTCAAAATTCTGTGTAGAAGTTTTGAAGCCCTCACCTAGTGCCATCACATAAAGCAAACGGAATCGAAATCGGGTTAGAAATGGCGAAGGAGTAGCATTTTGTAGCAAAATGTACAATATAGGTCAAAAAATCAAGGTCAAAGGTCAAAGAAGTCAAAGGTCAAAATTCTGTGTGGAAGTTTTGAAGCCCTCACCTAGTGCCATCACATAAAGCAAACGGAAGTGAAATCGGGTTAGAAATGGCTAAGGAGTAGCATTTTGTAGCAAAATGAACAATACAGGTCAAAAATCAAGGTCAAAGAAGTCAAAGGTCAAAATTCTGTGTAGAAGTTTTGAAGCCCTCACCTAGTGCCATCACATAAAGCAAACGGAATCAAAATCGGGTTAGAAATGGCGAAGGAGTAGCATTTTGTGGCAAAATGTACAATATAGGTCAAAAAATCAAGGTCAAAGGTCAAAATTCTGTGTAGAAGTTTTGAAGCCCTCACCTAGTGCCATCACATAAAGCAAACGAAATCTAAATCGGGTTAGAAATGGCGAAGGAGTAGCATTTTGTAGCAAAATGTACAACACAGGTCAAAAATCACGGTCAAAGGTCAAAGAAGTCAAAGGTCAAAATTCTGTGTAGAAGTTTTGAAGCCCTCACCTAGTGCCATCACATAAAGGAAACAGAATCAAAATCGGGTTAGAAATGGCGAAGGAGTAGCATTTTGTAGCCAATGTACAATGTAGGTCAAAAATCAAGGTCAGAGGTCAAAGTCAAAGGTCAAAATTCTGTGTAGAAGTTTTGAAGCCCTCACCTAGTGCCATCACATAAAGCAAACGGAAGTGAAATCGGGTTAGAAATGGCTAAGGAGTAGCATTTTGTAGCAAAATGAACAATACAGGTCAAAAATCAAAGTCAAAGGTCAAAGAAGTCAAAGGTCAAAATTCTGTGTAGAAGTTTTGAAGCCCTCACCTAGTGCCATCACATAAAGCAAACGGAATCGAAATCGGGTTAGAAATGGCGAAGGAGTAGCATTTTGTAGCAAAATGTACAATATAGGTCAAAAAATCAAGGTCAAAGGTCAAAGAAGTCAAAGGTCAAAATTCTGTGTGGAAGTTTTGAAGCCCTCACCTAGTGCCATCACATAAAGCAAACGGAAGTGAAATCGGGTTAGAAATGGCTAAGGAGTAGCATTTTGTAGCAAAATGAACAATACAGGTCAAAAATCAAGGTCAAAGAAGTCAAAGGTCAAAATTCTGTGTAGAAGTTTTGAAGCCCTCACCTAGTGCCATCACATAAAGCAAACGGAATCAAAATCGGGTTAGAAATGGCGAAGGAGTAGCATTTTGTGGCAAAATGTACAATATAGGTCAAAAAATCAAGGTCAAAGGTCAAAATTCTGTGTAGAAGTTTTGAAGCCCTCACCTAGTGCCATCACATAAAGCAAACGAAATCGAAATCGGGTTAGAAATGGCGAAGGAGTAGCATTTTGTAGCAAAATGTACAACACAGGTCAAAAATCAAGGTCAAAGGTCAAAGAAGTCAAAGGTCAAAATTCTGTGTAGAAGTTTTGAAGCCCTCACCTAGTGCCATCACATAAAGCAAACGGAATCGAAATCGGGTTAGAAATGGCGAAGGAGTAGCATTTTGTAGCAAAATGTACAATATAGGTCAAAGGTCAAGGTCAAAGGTCACGACTGAAATTCTGTGTAGAAGTTTCAAAGCTCCCATGTAGTGCTATCATATAAAGCAAACAGAATCAAAATTGGCTCTTAAATGACAAAGAAGTAGCAAATTGAAGATTTTGATCACACACGGACACACGGACGCACGGACGGACGGACGGACACACGGACACACACACGTACGGAGCCCATTTCATAGTCCCCTGCTCGAACTCGTTCGGCGGGGACAAAAAAATACCTTCGGACATTGCACGGATATGGGGGAAATAGCAACATTTTTAGCATTTGACCTTGACCTTTTGACCTTTGACCTCTTGCCAATGTCACTAAAATCTACTCAACTGATTGCCCCATCATACATCATCCTTGGACCAAATTTGGTGAAATTTGCTTGATCCAGTCTTGAGTTATCGTGTAAACGGATACAATTTCATGACTTGACCTTGACCTTTTGACCTTTGGCCGATTCTACCCAAAATCTAATCAACTAATTGCCCCATCATACTTCATACTTGGACCAAGTTTGGTAAAATTCCAGTCAATATTACTCAAGTTATCGCGTAAACGAATGCGGACGGACATACGGACAACCCGAAAACATAATGCCTCCGGCACCACTTCGTGGCGGAGGCATAAAAAGAAAAGTCTATGTTGATAATGATTGTTCATGTAAATTCGTATAATGGTCCTATTTGGCTAGCAATGAATGAAATAATTGCCCACTTTAGCTCCCCTTTCCTACCACCTAATCTTAGTTACCGAGCAGCATATGAATAGAGAGTGGTAAAATTGCATGTCCCAGTCCTGTCGAATTTGGCCAATGACCCAAACTATCCCTCCATCATCCCTTCCCTCTTTCAATGCCATCCCAGTAACTACTGGTAATTTCACAAAGACGGGGGAGATCCTCAAGCAATTTCATAAAGGAGCTTCCTAATAGCCATGTACAGTCAACCTTGCTTAAGTTGACCTCGCATAAGTCAACAATCGTCTATTAAAAGTCAAAGGTCTTTTCAAGTCGTCTTCTCTTTATATTCTATTGATTTTAATCCCCATAAGTCGAATTTTCTCTAAGTAGAAGCTATTTCTCCAGTCCAAATAGATCTGACTTCAGCAAGGTTGACTGTGTTATATACCAAGGCTCTGTTTATTTATAAAGAGTTAAATTTGATTATATATAGTTGATTTCAACTGTAAGTCTATGGCAGCATGTGTGGTAAGGAAATTTAAAATCGAGTTTATCTTCTGATAAAGCGCGGCCCAGGAGACTTCATGTAAGGTTATTATGACGACTTCATGATACAATGAGCCTTCTTCGGTCAAACCCATCTGCAATGCTGTACCTTTGAATATGTGGATCCTTGCTCCTTATGGTGTCCACTTCAGTCACTGATGTGAGAAGACACTCTCTACTCGAGACAAAGTCGAAAGGGGTACCTGCAACAGCATACAAACGAATACAAGCAAGGTTTGATGAGACAAGACTTGCTCATACAGAATAACAAATAAACACAGGCATTCAAACACACACAGACACAAAAGACAGTTGCAGTGTTTAACTAAAGCAAGGACATACAAGTGGCCTTTAAAAGCAATAAACCTCTCCCCATGGGCAATTGCGAACAAATTTGACTACAGTTACAAGAAAAAAATTTCCCTGAGGAGATGAGACTACAGATGCTCTTTTAAATTCATAAATGTCTCTTTCAGACAAGAGAAGCTTGGCCTGGGAACTGCAGATGTGCCTCAGGTGAGTAAGGATATCTCCAACAAACATGTTTGTCAGCTCCGTCTTGAAACTAGTAAGGTTCATCATCATTGGCACATATAGCTGCTTTTGACACAGCACACTTAGCACATGTAGTAAAGGTAAGTGAGCAATACACCAGGTTAATCTGACTAACCACGCTAAGGCTCCTCATTTTCCAATCATGTCTCAGCTCTTGCATTTCACACAAAGAATTCACACGGAAGTATACCTACACTTTATACATTCCCCTTCACTTCTAATATGACATTTGCTGTAACTATGATCTTTCTCTCTCGACAGAAGGCATGTCCAGCCAAAAAGAAGAAAATGCAAAAGACATTTTTTTTTTAAATTCATTTATGTTGCAGAAGCATTTCTCCCACTTCGCAAACTAAAAATCACATGGCAAAATATCAGCCCACAATTCACGATTTAAGGCTTTTTAGGGGTACTTTGATCTTACTCATTGCAATTTTGACCTTGCCAAAATATGCTCCCCAAGCAGGAGATGAGCAGGTGGTGTGATCTTTCTGCACCTCTCATCTGCACTATCCAGCATCCTGGGAAAGGTCAAGAAGCATAACATTTGAGAAAAAAAGTTACAAGGAGAAAAGTGATATTGGTAGGGCATTTGGGGGGGGGGGGGATGCGAGAGATATTTACACCATAAGCTGGATTAACACATTGGTTTTTAGTGGAACTGCTGCTATCACACAAATATGGAAAATTGCAAATTTGTCCACATCCATAATCCAATATGTGAATATTAATGAAACTTCTATACGGTTTGGCCTGATTTCTCTCTATTCATCACAGTCAAACTGAACATGGAACAGCATTGCACTTGAAAGTCATTCAATGACTGTGCCAGACAAACTGGTGACTTCAATATCTCCTTATAAATAGCTACTTCTTCAACCATGCTCAATAATCCAGTTCCTGCACTGCTCAAAGCTCTTTTTCTATGGAAACACCTAAATAAAACACAAGAAATACTCGTCTGTCAAATGTTTAGCATGTGACTGCCTCACAACCAATACATCCAATAATAATAACTAATACCACCACCATTAACAACCAATAAACGAGCTTTAAAATCTAATTTCACTGCATGCAAGTCTCAGTGGTGTCCTAGTGTCGCCATTTTGCAGTCGTGCTGTAAAGGGCAAACAAAACAGCTGAAGACTGCATCGGACAAAAAGGCTAACGTCTTGTGACTACATCACTGACTTGCGCAGCATTCACTATCAGAGAAACAGGTTTCCACTATCAACACAGCTTGGCTTAGATTGATGAAGACCTTGTACATCTAGTGCTGTAACTCCAACTACTTTCAAGATGCCCTTGATTATCTCTGCCCTATTTCATTGCCCTCAGTTATTTAGTACACGGGAATCACGACCAAATTGAATTGACTTACAGCTGTATCTTACCAGGCCGCTAAGGAACGAAGGAATGCTTGTGCGTAAGCAAGCAAACACAGACCAGCAGCTTCCCCTCCGGGAACTGAGCAATGACGATCCAAAGTGCCTGACCATGGGTCACAACTGCAGCAGCCGATGGATTTGAACCAGGGACCTTGTGTCTTGACACTCTATGATCTCACTGACTGAGTCAGAACAGTTCCTCAGAACACAATGATGCATGATGCCAGGGGTTTATCCCTCTCCTTTCATGTCCAAGAAGACAGAATAGTCTTTCTAATGATGGCCTTGAGGTAAAAAAAAATAGATATAAGATCACTTGGCAAAATGTCTACTCATTCCTAATAATTGAATCATTTGTTCACAGATCCTCCTGAGTGGCTAATTGGAACATACTCAACTTTAAGTGAGAACACTGTACCAGGAATTACATTGAAGAACACTACGTGCCCTACCACCATATGCATGCAAGCTAACAAAAAACACCTTCCCAACAGATAATTTTCATTTGCCCTATTAAATCAAAAGGCATGGGTGTGTATGAGGCATTACTATGTTGCAAATAATACATAACTTTAACAGATCTTTAAAAAAAAGTATGCTGGTTTTATTTCTTGGCATTTGTTCAACTTTCTACTTCAGCTTCCCCATACAAGAAGGCACAGCATCAATGTGAAAATCACTGCCATTTAACATAAGACATGCCAGCCAAGACTAGGGACAGCATATTGTATGGCTGTCAAAACCAGCGAATGCATGATGTGCCTCAGAAACATTCAATAAGCAGTCATGATAGCGGTAACTTTTGAGAGGATGGGCATTTTGGAAAACACAAGCTGGGGCTCACCTCGTGGTCACATGGCCAAGAGTCACGGAATTCCACTACTGCCCTCATTGGTCTGGCTGTTGACAGGAACCAGGTTTTCTGCTCTAGGAGGGTGAAAACAAACAAACAAACAACAGCTTAAAGGGATCGTACAGTTATGGTTGAGACCTAATTTCAGGTTTCTAACATTTTTTGGTGAGATAATGAGAAACCTCTTATAAAATGTGAAAGAGCATGTAGTTCTATGAGGAATTCAACGTTTATTTGCTGAAAATTGGTTTTGAAATGGCTGAGATATCAAAAAAACAGCGATTCTAATAAAGTGTGGGACCCACACTTTATTACGATCGCCTTGTTTTACTTTGTTTTTGGATGCTTCAGTCATTCAAAACCCGATTTTCGTCAAATAAACTTTGAATTCCTCTTAAAATGGTATGTTCTGTACTATATCATAAGTATTTTCTTGGTATCTCGCAAAAAGTTAAAAGCCAAATTCTCATCTCCACCAAAACTGTATTATCCCTTTAACTTTAAGTTTGCCATCCCTTAAGTCACACCAAAGATCCTACACACTACATAAGATGGTCAACTCTCAGTTGAAAAGTGAAATGCTGCCGCTTGGAATTGTGGGATTTTTAAGGAGTGCGCCAACTAGCGTTGAGCAGGTAGTTTTCAAGTGAGCTGTACTTTCCCGATATGTTTGTGTAGGACCGAGACAGGCTAAGACAAGAAAGAAGGAATTTTCTGTAAAGAATCATGAGTAAACCTAAATATTGGTGTGGTGCATTAAACTGCATCAGTAGCTACACCAAACCATCAGCAGGTTCGATTTCCAAAAGACTGTGCACAGCAAGTTTTTGTCTCACCTCCCTGGTCACAGCGAGCGGTAGACTCGCACACAGCTTGCTCAGCTCCGCTCGTAGGTCCCTACACTCGCTGTGACTGTGCATGTCCACAAATTATTGCAAGCTGCCTTTGCAAAAGGCTAACGCTTGCTCGATCTATACCTGCTCAATGCTAGCAGGTGGCAGCCACTTCTGTTTTACCAGCGGCTGTGTAAAATCGGGAGAGTTGACCAGGTTATGTAGTGTGTAGGATCTTTGGTCACACCCCTGTTTTCAGTAAATTGAAGTGTCTGGATTTATATGCATGCATGAAGAAATGATTTTGTACACTTGATTCAAACAGAATACAGACTTAGGGTCTCTGAGATTATCTATTCACTGGCAGCGGATCATGTTGTCGGGAGCAAGATAGGTGTTTTTCTTCTTCCACATTGCAATAAGAGCCCATTTGATACCATTTTTTGATGTGTCCCAGCAACATGGATGAATCGCAACAACATCATTCATTCTATGGTTTGGACCACTTCATCAGGTTTTCATCCTTGTAGAGATGTTTTTCATACAAGCAGACAATGAAAACGTAGAGTTTGTTCAAGTGGATTATTTGTTTGTACATTGTTCAATTACTTCAACATACATTTAAAATTTATCTTTGCAAGATTTGAAACACAAAGGCTTCAAAATATTGACAAGTCTCAGTGGTGTCCTAGTGTCGCCATTTTGCAGTCATGCTGTAAAGGGCAAACAAAACAGCTAAGGACTGCATCGGACAAAAAGGCTAACGTCTTGTGACTACATCACTGACTTGATCAAATTTTATGCCATACATGAATTCTATCCACAAATTTTGAGGTCTCCGAGTATGACTAACCTGATGTCGGGAGCCCCATGCATGCTTCCTGAAACAAGAGAGTGAAAATGGGCGTATAACTGGTTTTTAGAACTGTAAAATGAGGAATGCACATGAAAGTTTTTGTCTTAACTATACGCATTGAATGTTAGAGGCAACTCACCAAAATTTCATGCCGCAAAAATATGTTTTACAGTACTCATACAGTTCAATCTCACATCACCTTCACAGAAGTAACAAAATTTCATATAGACAAGGCTAGAAATTTCCCTTCCTCAATAAATTCTTTCAAATGGTATATAACACACATTTTACTATCCAAAAACTGAAAAGAAAAAGAAACAATGTGGTTCAGCATACACTTACCCATGCAAGATCCCCCCCCCCCATCATGCAGTTCTAACCATACACACCAGTGTACATGATCTTTGTATGGCATCTGCAACTGTTGCAAGGTTAAGAGATTACAGTAACCATGGCTACCATACCTGCAACTGAAAGGCTCTTTCCCAACTTATGCAATTTTGTAAATGCAATTATCGTAACTTGCAGTAATGGCAATCCCTTTTATTAAATATAGCCCCTATCTTTTTCAAGCATTCCAAGCAAATCCATGTGTGTTGGTTTTTTCTTCACTTAGCCTTGTGTAAAGAGGATCTGTCATTCAATGTTGTAAGATCTTGCCGGATAAAATCAAAGTCTTTCTCCTTTCAAAACCAATGGGAAAGGGTATTTGGGGGAGTTCTTCCATCACTTGAATAAACTGATAATAATATATTTGTGGGTAGTCTCAGTGGTGTCCTAGTGTCGCCATTTTGCAGTCGTGCTGTAAAGGGCAAACAAAACAGCTGAAGACTGCATCGGACAAAAAGGCTAACGTCTTGTGACTACATCACTGACTTGGCCACATTTCTTTTTCCTTAAATCCACACTGTTTACGCTCATTCATATGCCTCTGAACTTACCTGACCTTGAACTCGAGCGTACACACGTCGGTAATGCCAGGCTTCCTGAAACGAGAAAATGAGAATGAGGACTTCTAAAATATAATCACATTAACTACTTGGAGTCAATTCAGATATACCCTAGTTGTACAATTACATTGTTATCGAGATTTGGTGAAACATTTAATTCCTACACGTATGTCAAGTGACCTAATAGACTGACTCCCTGAAAGAAATGAAGCCTTGCACCATCTGTGTATGAAACTATTCTGACCATACATTCCTAATCGGGTTTTTCAGTTATTCAAAATGGAGTAAGATGATATCTTTCTCCAAAAAGTCACCCAAGACAGAACTCATTGCTACGGCAACACAGATGGTTCAAAGAAAACGCTTCAGTCCTATTCACTTCCTTCAGAAGAAAGCAGCGAGTGTTGGCAAACGGTCTCAGTGGTGTCCTAGTGTCGCCATTTTGCAGTCGTGCTGTAAAGGGCAAACAAAACAGCTGAAGACTGCATCGGACAAAAAGGCTAACGTCTTGTGACTACATCATTGACAAGCCAACAAACTGATTCTTCCAAGTCTGTCACAAATAAACAAGTAAACTATACATAGAGCGACACCGATCAACCTCCCACCAGTTGAATATTTGGGAAAAACATAAACAAGGTCAACTCTAGAGGGAAGAAATTTCATATGAAAATCTTCAAGTTCGGCAAACTTTTGACAATTGCTGCATTACAATATCTGTATGGTACATTTATAAAGTGAATGTGGGAATACTGCATGTCCATATTATTTACTCCTAACTTGGCACATGTCATCAAACTCTGAAAGCTGAAACAGCTCAAGAAAGAAGCAACAGGGGAGGAAAACCAACTTTCAGAATCAAAGGGTGGGGCTTTATCCATACAACAAAAGTGTTCAGCAAGATTTCAAAATCAAAATTTTGCCACATTTTGTAGTGTTTCACATCTTTCACATCAATCATTTTACTACAATATGCAGCAGGGCTCATTTGACTAGCAGACTTCCACAGACTGACTGATTGTAATGATTATGCCAAGTTGGCATTCAAGCACATGTGTCAACAAGATTTTTTCTAAATCAAGTTCTAACTAAAATGTCTTCGAGAACACATACCTTGCTCAAAATGTGATCCCGGTTTGATCCGTGTTCCATCATCCAGTAATGTTCCTCCTCCATGGCCGAGCACAAGTGGGTACATATCTGCAGAATAGCAAAAAATAAAGTCAACTGATACAAACTGTGATGATTACCTGTTGTCACATTGAAAATGCATTTCCAGGTTGTTTCATGTACATCACCTATCGGTCATTCAACTAGACAAACATGTTTACGGGTAGGGATAACGAGACAAAGAGTGCGAGTGAGGGAGCGAGAGAGAAAGCGAGAGCGAGAGAGAGAAAGTGATAGGACAGGTGTAAATGTTTTACAAGTCGCGCCATCGATGACCGAGAGGAGTTCATTTATTTTTGCATGACAATTAATGTAGAAAGAGAAGACAGGAAATAGCTCCAGTTCCGGGAGAGTGCTGTATAGGTGTTTTCGTTCAAGTCCTTTTAGTTGTATCAAATATTCCAAATGCCTCGAAAAGGAGTGTCGTAGTCGAGTAGCAATTTAACAGGAGAGTTGGATCTTTTCGTGGCAGACACCATTTTGATTTCACCGAGAGAACATTGAGTTAGCTCCGTGATGGCAGAAAACCAACCTGCCACACCCAGGCGCCAGTTGGCAAGATAATTTTGTGTCTAAGCCCAATTTCGTTTGCGGCCAGGAGCCATCCGTCCACCTTACCGTCAGCCTGTATACTGGCTGATTTGAGTTCAGATTTTGTTTTGCTGCCAGAAGGCATATTCCAACAGCCTTTGCAGCCTTCCAGTAGCCAAGAAGAAGAGGCATTTTGGTTATATTACACCGGTCATTGGTAAGTTAAATTGCGATTTGATTTCTGCTTTGTCGTGTAAAAGGATGTGAATGTGTTTCAGGGCACCACATATAGCCCCGGAGAACCCCGTGAATAAGTGATAAAGTATATTATAATGGTGTACAGTTTTTGAAAACGATGCGGTGATGTTTGATAAGCTATGCACTGTTATATTTCCAATGTTTGAAACATTTCATTATGTGAATTTTGTATGTTAATCGGATGATAATGCAGTTCTTAAATTTTCGCTGTGATGTCAGGATTTTAAGCTGATAATCTTTTTGTGTGTGTGGTTAGAACACACCCCATTGGTATGTGTTGCATTTAAATAATTTTGTAGATGGCGCCGAGGCCGAGGTCGAATCTACTCCCAGGCCGACGCATTCGCAGCAGAGCGACTGTGCCCGCCCCTCGCTAGGGAGAACTTTGGACGCCAATGAATACGGAGCGCGAGTCCCTCGCGAGACTTTGGAGCTGGAACAGCAACCTCGCATACAAGGACGCTCCACCCACGAATCAGTTATGTTCTGGAAGCGAATAGTTTGACACTTAAGGTGACTCTGTGGACAACGCAGGTGAGCGATGAACCTGGCGGGTGCATGACACCCTGTAGATATGATTGGTTATGACGTGGAAGTGTCGCTGAAGTAGAGAGATGAAGGTCAGGTTAAATTGGTAAAAAGATGAAAATAATGTGCACATAATTCGAATATTGGTAGTTATACACTTCATGATAATTGCGGGTTAGCACAGAACCCGGAGGTAAACGGAAGCAGTGTAATTGAAGACAAGTGTTATAACCGCGGTAAACCGTCGTGCGTGCAGGCTGGTCATCTCAGGATCAGCACTACGGTGGTGTGAACCAAATAGTGTTGCGCTTGATAGCAGATAGCAGGGACAACGAATTGATAGTGAAGCTGTTATAATTATTCTGAACAAGTGTCAAGCCAAAATTACAAGTGGAACCGGACCAAGGCAGGGTCCCGTTTACATGGTTGTCGAATATAAGAGTATTGTAATTTAATTTATCTCACTCAGAATTTTGATTTTGCATTTTTTGTTGGTCACAACTCCTTGATTTCAGCCTTGTAAATATTCTACAAATGGTTTATTAAATTGTACATTAAAGTGAATGGCACGAGTGTGATTGAGTATTATTTAAGTCCGCCCATGTGACATTTTCTGGGGGCAAGTCCGGGAGTATAACTCGTGCCATTCGAAGTCACATGGGTATATAAACGGAGAAAACAGAGTAAAGAAAAAGGTTGAGGAAAACTTGTGAATTTTTTTGTTTCCTCTACATTTGTATGTATGTACTATCTATGTATGTATCTATGTATGTACTATCTATAGGTGCACCGTTGTATATTCATTGTGGACATGATCTGAACTGATCTGAATACATTTTGTATTATAAGTGCTCAGGTGATTCAGAATGGAGCTAGCTAAGTTAACTGAAATTGGAGAAAAGTTCGGATTCAGTGGAGAGGAGCTTAGGCAGTTTGTTACAGACGAGCAAAAGAGACTCAGAGAGGAAAGAGCGGACATGTTAGAGTTAAGGCGACAGGAAAGAGAAACAGCCGAGCTACAATTGGCGATAGCGCGTGAAAAGCAAACCAAAAGCGAATCAAGTTCTAATGGGTGCAAAGCTCGATCTCCAAAATTGCCTCTATTTCAGGAAGACAAAGATAACATAGATGCCTATCTACAGCGGTTCGAACGATATGCCAAAAATCAAAACTGGCCAACTACAGACTGGGCACTCAACTTAAGCACACTGCTTACAGGTAAGGCTCTTGATGTTCACTCTAGATTGTCAAGTGCGGAATCCAATGATTATGACACTTTGAAACATGCACTCTTGAAATCCTTTCAGCTCACTGCAGAAGGATTTCGCTCCAAGTTTTTTTCAGGCAAACCGACAACAGGAGAAACGGCATCCCAGTATGCAAACCGACTAGAGAACTACTTGAGCAGGTGGGTAAGCCTCTCTGGTATAGAGCACACCTTCGAGGAGCTGGCAGATCTACTCCTCCGGGAGCAGCTCATCAGTGGGTGTCATCGAGAGCTGGCCATCTTCCTGAAGGAACGGCAGCCCGAGACTTCGAAGGACGTGGTGAAACTAGCTGAGCAGTACTTAGACGCCAGAGGAGGCACCTTCAAACCACCCCCACCGGCACAAAGGAACATCCAGACACACGTGGGACAGATGCCACGGAGCAACACCAGACCTGAAGGTAAAATCCCTCCAAATAACATTTCAGGAAATAGGCCCCCATCTCAACCCAAATGTTACAACTGCCACCAACACGGTCACCTTGCCCGTGATTGTACAAAACAGGGAAACAGAGGCAGAACGTGTTTCATATGCCACAAACCAGGTCACATTGCTAACTATTGTCCTTTCTCCCCCATGAAATCGGCAGGTCTAGTCCTCGCCCAGGATCCAGAGCAAGGAAACCCCCCTATCTCGGAACACAACCTGGCTTCATTGGAACCCGATCAGGTAGAACCAAATCCACATACTCCCTGTCAATGTCCAGCTTGCACTAACACAAAGGTCAAAATTGAGGCTTCTTGTATGATGGTTCGGATGCCACTCAATGCCCCCAAGCTAGAATCCACCACAGACCATATCCAATTCAAATGTGGACACTCCTTGCCGTTGATGAGTGCAGCATGCACCAAAGAACATGTGGTCAGACAAATGCCAGTTACTAACGGACTAGTCAATAACAATCAAATTTCTGTTCTCAGAGACAGCGGCTGCAGCGGAGCTGTCATTAAACAAGATCTTGTCCAGCCAACCCAAATGACAGGTGAAGAAAGTACTTGCGTGCTGATTGACGGCACAGTGAAAACTCTCCCCGTCGCTAGAATAGATGTAGACACTCCCTTCTACGTAGGAAAAGTTAACGCATTGTGCATGAAAACTCCACTCTATGACCTGATTTTAGGTAACCTACCCGGAGTAAGAGAACCAGACAACCCAGATCCTGACTGGACGGCTACACCAATGCCTGTCGGCGCAGTACAGACGAGAGCCCAGGCTCAACGAGACGGTAAGCCATTTCGTCCTCTCAGAACCCCACACCCAATGGAAGATATCGTGACTCCAACAGCTCTCAAAGAGGCACAACAGAAGGATGAAACATTACACCGCCTGCGAGAACTCGCCGATACTCGTTCAGAGAAGGTAAGTCGCAATAACGGTCTCTCTTCCTTCTTTTACAAAGACGGAATGCTGTATCGCTCATTCCACTCTCCCCAAATGGACCCCGACACAACAATCACACAAGTGGTAGTACCAAAACAATACCGCAAACAGGTTATGCAAACAGCCCATGAAAATATACTCGGAGGGCATCAAGGTACCAAAAAGACAACAGAAAAGATACTTACCAATTTCTTTTGGCCCGGTATGAACTCTGACATTACCAGGTACTGTAGATCGTGTGACGTCTGCCAACGTACACTATCAAAAGGTCGTGTAACCAAGGTCTCACTCGGAAAAATGCCGCTCATCGAAGTCCCCTTCGAACGCATTGCTGTAGACATAGTTGGACCAATACACCCAATGACTGACCAGAAAAATAGGTACATACTTACCGTTATTGATGTTGCTACTAGGTACCCCGAGGCAATCCCACTCCCAAGCATCGAGACAGAAAGAGTTGCAGAAGCCCTAGTGAGCATCTTCACCAGAGTCGGAATCCCCAAGGAAATGCTGACCGATCAAGGGACTCAGTTCACATCTGATCTCATGAAAGAGGTAAGCAAATTACTCTCCATCAAACACTTCACTACATCCCCATATCACCCTGCCGCGAATGGACTAGTTGAGCGCTTCAATGGCACTCTAAAACAAATGTTGAAACGTATGTGCGCTGAAAACCCAAAAGACTGGGACAGGTACATTACTCCCCTTCTATTTGCAGTGAGAGAAGCACCACAAGAGAACATGGGGTTCTCCCCGTTCGAGCTTCTTTACGGCCGGAAGGTACGCGGACCCCTCGACATCCTGAGAGAACTCTGGACAGGAGAAGCCGAAACAGGTGAGACCAAGTCTACTTACCACTATGTACTTGATCTCCGAAACAGGATCGACGAGACATGCCGCAACGCCCACACTCAACTTCAGAAATCAGCAAACAGGTATGCAAAATACTACAATCAGAAGGCAAAACACAGGGAGCTACAAGTCGGAGACAAGGTACTCCTACTCCTACCAACTGACAGGAATAAGCTCCTTCTACAATGGAAGGGCCCCTTTGACGTGATCTCCAAAATCAGCTCCATGGACTACAGGATCGACCTCAACGGGAAACCAAAGGTGTTCCACATCAATCTTCTGAAAAAGTATCACGCTAGAAATGATGTTCCCTCTATTTCAGATGCCGAAGCTGCTTGTACCGCCGTGATCGAATGCGAAGAGCAAAATGATGAGGAAGAAACGCAGCAACCACTAACTAACACATCTCTCCTACAGCCTTTCCCATTTCAGGCGAAAGAGTCACTCGACGATGTCTCAATTAACTCAGCCCTTTCCTCCCCACAGAAAGAACAGGTCAACGAACTCCTCAACGAGTACAAAGACGTCCTGTCTGATCTTCCCGGTCGAACCACGTTAGGCGAACACCACATCAAACTCAAAGGAAATGAACACCTGAAGAGTAAACCATATCCCATTCCCCACTCTCTTAGAGACACAGTCAGAGAAGAGGTAAAAACCATGCTATCGCTCGGAGTAATTGAGCCATCAGAAAGCCCCATTGCCTCCCCCATAGTACTGGTTAAAAAGCCCGATGGCAGCAACCGGTTTTGTGTAGACTTCAGAAAACTCAATAAAGTGACTGTATTTGATGCTGAACCCATACCAGATCAAGATGAACTCTTCACAAAAGTCGCCCATGCAAAGTTCTTCACCAAAATAGATCTCAGCAAAGGATACTGGCAGGTACCCATGGCTGCCGAATCCAAACCACTAACCGCTTTTCTTACCCCCGATGGTCTCTTTCAGTTCACAATGATGCCCTTCGGCTTAGTGAACGCTCCCGCCTCCTTCAGTCGACTGATGAGGAGACTGCTAGACCGACTCGGAGGAACGGTGAACTACATCGACGACATCCTCATCTATTCGACCACGTGGGAAGAACACCTACGTACACTCACAGAACTCTTCAGGCGACTACGAGCCGCAAAGCTCACTGCTAGACCAAGTAAGTGCTTCATCGGACAGACAAGCGTCGAATTCCTAGGACATGTGATCGAACACGGACAGGTAAGACCCCGCCCTGAAAAACTCAAAGCCATCCAAGAGGTAAGTCAGCCTCAGACCAAACGAGAGCTCAGATCCTTCCTAGGTATGGCGAACTACTACCGGAAGTTCATCCCGAACTACGCCGCCGTCGCCGCACCACTCACAGACAGGACCAGAAATGCTGAACCAAACAAGGTAAAATGGGAAACGAGCCAAGAGCAGGCCTTCACAACACTGAAGGAAAAACTTTCTAACCCCCCTATCCTTCATTTGCCAGATTTGTCACAGGACTTCATCCTCAGGACAGACGCCTCCAACGTTGGACTAGGAGCAGTCCTCCTCCAAACACACCAAGACGAACGATTTCCAGTCTCCTACGCGAGCCGAAAACTGCTTCGACGAGAACAAGCATACTCAACCATAGAACGTGAGTGCTTAGCTGTAGTTTGGGCAGTAAAGAAGTTCGAACCATACGTGTACGGCAGACAATTTGTGCTAGAAACCGACCACCACCCACTAGTGTACATGAACAAGGCTAGCCCTGCAAATGGGAGGCTAATGCGTTGGATTCTGGCTTTGCAACCCTACAGATTCCGTGTGGAAGCTATCCGCGGCAGCGAGAATGTTGGCGCAGACCTACTAAGCCGGCTGTAGAGAGAAAGATAGTGTTATAAGTAATTTCTTTTAATTATGAAATGCATTTTTCGAAAGGGGGAGTGAAATGTCACATTGAAAATGCATTTCCAGGTTGTTTCATGTACATCACCTATCGGTCATTCAACTAGACAAACATGTTTACGGGTAGGGATAACGAGACAAAGAGTGCGAGTGAGGGAGCGAGAGAGAAAGCGAGAGCGAGAGAGAGAAAGTGATAGGACAGGTGTAAATGTTTTACAAGTCGCGCCATCGATGACCGAGAGGAGTTCATTTATTTTTGCATGACAATTAATGTAGAAAGAGAAGACAGGAAATAGCTCCAGTTCCGGGAGAGTGCTGTATAGGTGTTTTCGTTCAAGTCCTTTTAGTTGTATCAAATATTCCAAATGCCTCGAAAAGGAGTGTCGTAGTCGAGTAGCAATTTAACAGGAGAGTTGGATCTTTTCGTGGCAGACACCATTTTGATTTCACCGAGAGAACATTGAGTTAGCTCCGTGATGGCAGAAAACCAACCTGCCACACCCAGGCGCCAGTTGGCAAGATAATTTTGTGTCTAAGCCCAATTTCGTTTGCGGCCAGGAGCCGTCCGTCCACCTTACCGTCAGCCTGTATACTGGCTGATTTGAGTTCAGATTTTGTTTTGCTGCCAGAAGGCATATTCCAACAGCCTTTGCAGCCTTCCAGTAGCCAAGAAGAAGAGGCATTTTGGTTATATTACACCGGTCATTGGTAAGTTAAATTGCGATTTGATTTCTGCTTTGTCGTGTAAGAGGATGTGAATGTGTTTCAGGGCACCACATATAGCCCCGGAGAACCCCGTGAATAAGTGATAAAGTATATTATAATGGTGTACAGTTTTTGAAAACGATGCGGTGATGTTTGATAAGCTATGCACTGTTATATTTCCAATGTTTGAAACATTTCATTATGTGAATTTTGTATGTTAATCGGATGATAATGCAGTTCTTACATTTTCGCTGTGATGTCAGGATTTTAAGCTGATAATCTTTTTGTGTGTGTGGTTAGAACACACCCCATTGGTATGTGTTGCATTTAAATAATTTTGTAGATGGCGCCGAGGCCGAGGTCGAATCTACTCCCAGGCCGACGCATTCGCAGCAGAGCGACTGTGCCCGCCCCTCGCTAGGGAGAACTTTGGACGCCAATGAATACGGAGCGCGAGTCCCTCGCGAGACTTTGGAGCTGGAACAGCAACCTCGCATACAAGGACGCTCCACCCACGAATCAGTTATGTTCTGGAAGCGAATAGTTTGACACTTAAGGTGACTCTGTGGACAACGCAGGTGAGCGATGAACCTGGCGGGTGCATGACACCCTGTAGATATGATTGGTTATGACGTGGAAGTGTCGCTGAAGTAGAGAGATGAAGGTCAGGTTAAATTGGTAAAAAGATGAAAATAATGTGCACATAATTCGAATATTGGTAGTTATACACTTCATGATAATTGCGGGTTAGCACAGAACCCGGAGGTAAACGGAAGCAGTGTAATTGAAGACAAGTGTTATAACCGCGGTAAACCGTCGTGCGTGCAGGCTGGTCATCTCAGGATCAGCACTACGGTGGTGTGAACCAAATAGTGTTGCGCTTGATAGCAGATAGCAGGGACAACGAATTGATAGTGAAGCTGTTATAATTATTCTGAACAAGTGTCAAGCCAAAATTACAAGTGGAACCGGACCAAGGCAGGGTCCCGTTTACATGGTTGTCGAATATAAGAGTATTGTAATTTAATTTATCTCACTCAGAATTTTGATTTTGCATTTTTTGTTGGTCACAACTCCTTGATTTCAGCCTTGTAAATATTCTACAAATGGTTTATTAAATTGTACATTAAAGTGAATGGCACGAGTGTGATTGAGTATTATTTAAGTCCGCCCATGTGACACCTGTTTTCTTACAACTGAGTAATCCCTGATGAGGGCATATTCGGATTATTTCAATATTCACAATATCATTCAACTTAGTACAAAAAAATTTCAAGTCCTTGCGAACATGGTGTCAAATCAAGTGAATGCCACAGAAAAGAGAATACTGCATCAAATTGAATTATCTATTTATTTTAATAGCATTTATAATGCAATGCTAAACAAACACCCACACCCACAGATACAGACACTAAACAAACTGAATAGCTGCTATGACATAGTCCTCTCAGACAAATGCCTCGAAACTGGCATCACAAAGCGACAGCACTTGCATGCTGCCAGGGCAACGCACTTCAGCGCCGCATAAGACACACGGCACCGACATTGCCATGGCAACAGAGTGTTGTCTTCAGCCTCGTCATCAAAATCGTCACCGAGGACATTGTCATGGCCCTAACAACGTAGTAATTCCACACTATGCTCATGTTAGCTTTGAATTTTTTTTTCTTTTTTAAAGACAAGAAGGGGAGAAATTCCTACAAATATGGAATTAACTGTTTCACATTTTGTGCTTGTAGTGCTATTGGCTGGAACAATAAGATGCAAGCTGGAAGATACTATGATGTCATCACTTTACAACTCTCCATAGGTTTGTACACAAAAAACAGCATTAATATTGTCTTGACAGTTATGAAGCTACAACCCCCTTCCCCATCAGTCACCATTGCTAGCGGAAATAAGTGACAAAACTTCTGATGCGAATCTTAAACTTACTTTTAAAAAAAGTCTAAAATGCATTAAACTGTAAGTCTGAACAATAGCTTCAGGCCCCTCTGGGCAGAGTAAAAACACCTGTAATCAGATTGAACTCTGAACTCTCAAATCCCTTGTGAAGGCCCTCTGTCTCTTGCCTTTCCTCACCTGCTTGAGAATGTTTGCTGAATTATACTGGCAGATGTGTCCCAATAGATTTGCTGCTTCATCTGAGGTAAATAAAAAGAGAAAGCAAAATAGTAACTTTTAGCACAATGAATGAAGTGCACATTAACCACAGCTTGCATCTCTAATGGGATTTATGCATGTAGAGAAAATGTGCACTATCAGCTGACATTTCTTCCACTCATGTGCCCACTGGCAACAATGAGTGTTAGGACTCGTGGATAACCCGGCAACAAATGGTTTGCGGTGAATGGCTCATTTCACCAAATTCTTCTTTTGGGTGAAACTCTGCTTCTGCACACTAATTCACACAATGTGAGCAAGTGTCATCAATGCAAATTTCTTCTTCTTCTTTACTATTGACAAGGTTAATCACAGGTATGTAGACTTCCTCTTACCAATCTCACGTAAATGATGATACATGCTCTACCTCCTCTCAGACAAATGCCTCGAATCTGACATCAGTCGAGAACAGCGAACGCCTGATTTCGTAGGGACGAACGAGCAACATAAGACATGCCACTCACAAGTCCAGAGAAAACGGGTTGCTGTAATCAGCCTCGTCATCGAATCATCACAGAGGACTCATTGTAGCCTAATATTTTATTACCAAACTGATTTCATTTCATTTAATTCAATTTTCATTAATGCACTGATACTGTAAAAGTGGAAATTTTCACGGTGTTGAAATTTTTGCGCATTTCGCGCGAAAAGCATGTGAATATCATTGCGCAGGATTCCAACACTGAATTGATGGCCAGCAAATGCGCACACAGACAACTTATCTGGTCAATGGATTTGAAATTTGTGCGCATGTGATGTGTGCGCATGCGCTGGCCATCAATTCAGTGTAGCTCTCCCAGGTTCCTCTTGACAGAACAGAGAGGGACTATTCGCAGAGCCAAACTACATGTACATGCACGCTATCTGTTGTCAACACTTCAACTTCACCTGTAACGTTGTCTTCAAAAAATCAAATTGAAGAAATATTTCGATTTTAAGTTGATATTTATCCGCGATACTGCTC
This sequence comes from Diadema antillarum, assembly GCF_040938485.1. Lineage (NCBI taxonomy): Eukaryota > Metazoa > Echinodermata > Echinoidea > Diadematoida > Diadematidae > Diadema > Diadema antillarum. The sequence goes on from NW_027271337.1 coordinate 737,574, forward strand.
CTGTCATGATTTGAATGCTACAATGCGCAACCCCACTACGCTACGCGTTGGATGGGGCTGGTCGCAGTTTGAGCATTTTCTATGCAGAACTTCATTATTGCGCAGAGATGCACGCATCCCGGGTTACCATGCTCTCATATAATGCACTTGTCAATGTAATGACGCACCCCACTACCTCCAGACATGGGTGCGTCATGGTCATTTTTTGACTGACCACACGGGGTTTTTGACGCACCCCCACAGTCACTTTTTGACGGACCACACGGGGTTTTTGACGAACACCACAGTCACTTTTTTGACGGACAACATGGGGTTTTTGACGAACACCTAGGTCACTTTCTTGACGGACATCCTCGGTACATTTGACGCACCCCGTAAATACTGAAAGGATTTTTGCATACGCTTTATTCACACAATTTCATTTTCTTTCGGTTCGTAAACACAATTTGTCAAAGTTTCTGCAAGTTTCCCTTACCCTGGCCCTGTAAGCACCGTACCGTCATTCACCATACATCACTCTGCTGCTACGATATTCCGAATGTGTGCATGCAATCCAGTCACCTGGCCATGACTTGTCTGCAGATGCGCTGTATGTGCGCGGCCATTTCTAGTCCGGTTGAATGCAACACATGGACGATGTACGTTCGATGAGGAATAACGAGCACGCTGCTCACTTGCGAATTGCACAGCCATGACAGCGTTAGCGAGCGAGTCGCGCACCACTAACACTCGACTTGCCTGCTACTATACTGCTGCGGCAGGTATGCGCAGTACGCACCACGCAACGGTATACCAAAGATCGTATACGGAATTCCGTATACGATCTTTGATTTTACTATTTAGTACTGTGAGGTTGAAATCGTTATATCGCTAAACAGTCCGTCTGGCTTGAGATTGAGTATGCGTGATTTCATGAGTTTGTTGGAAAGAAAATGTGAGGAGAAAGGGTGGCTTTTAAATCATTTGCTTGCCAGATTCGAGCAAGCATTTTTCCCTCTTAGGCCTACTCCAAAACGCTTCCCGACTTTGATTTTCACTTGCCGCGGGAAAGCGCTCACTGTAAATTCACTTGCGGTACGTACGTGTATCCGGTACTGGTAGCGTGCAAAAATGCGTGCAGTTTTCCATAGCCAAGTGCATATCATGACGCACCCCTCGGTTCAGAATAATGCGCGTTATTTTCCATAGCCAAGTGACGTACCATGACGCACCCCTCGGTCAAAAATTTGACGACAATGATGGGATTTTGACACACCTCTCGGTCAAAAATTTGACGGACATAGCTGGTAAAATGACGCACACCTGGGTCACAAATTTGATGGACCAAACGAGGAAATGACGCACCCATGTCCGGGGGTAGTGGGGTGAGTCATTATGCACTTGTCAATGTAATGACTCACCCCACTACCCCCGGACATGGGTGCGTCATTTCCTCGTTTGGTCCGTCAAATTTGTGACCCAGGTGTTCGTCATTTTACCAGCTTTGTCCGTCAAATTTTTGACCGAGGGGTGCGTCAAAATCCCATCAATGTCGGTCAAAATTTTGACCGAGGTGTGCGTCATGGTACGTCACTTGGCTATGGAAAATAACACGCATTATTTTGAACCGAGGAGTGCGTCATGGTACGTTACTTGGCTATGGAAAACTGCACGCATTTTTGCACGCTACAAAAAACGCGTCCCGGATACACGTACCGCGAGTGAAATTACAGTGAGCGCTTTCCCGCGGCAAGTGAAAATCAAAGTCGGGAAGCGTTTTGGAATAAGAGGAAAAAATGCTTGCCAGAATCTGGCAAGCAAAGAATTTAAAAGCCATCCTTTCTCCTTACATTTTCCCTCCAACAAACCCATGAAATCATGCATACTCAATCTCAAACCAGGGACTGATCAGCGATGTACCAACTTAGTTCAGTCTTTTCTGTCGAAACGGCAGCAGAAGAACTGCCTGCCGCATGCTAGTGCTCGCGGGATAGCCCGACCAGCTGGCCAGACGCGCGCGCGACGCTGTTAGCTGTGCGAATAAGATCTCAACGTACCGCGACTAGGCTGTAGTTACGCAGTACTCGAGCGGGAATATGAATGCCGTGGCGTGGTGTGTACCTACCTGCGCTGCAGCAGTATGCATCCACCGCACTAGCAATGGCCGCGCACACACAGCGCATTCTGCACACATGGGAACATGTGATTGTCATGTATGGATTGCATGCACAGAATACATACAATAATGTACTACTGTTCGGAATATCGTAGCAGCAGCGTGATGTACGGTGAATGACAATACGGTGCTTACATGGTAAGGGAAACTTGCCGAAACTTTTACAAATTATGTGTACGAACCAAAAGAAAATGAAATTGCTCGAATAAAACGTATGCAAAAATCGTTTCAGTATTTACGGGGGTGCGTCAAATGTACCTAGGATGTCCGTCACAAAAGTGACCGAGGTGTGCGTCACTTTCAACGTGTTGTCCGTCAAAAAAGTGACTGTGGTGTTCGTCACTTGCAGCGTTATGTCCGTCAAAAAAGTGACTGTGGTGTCCGTCAAAAACCCCGTGTGGTCAGTCAAAAAATGACCATGACGCACCCATGTCCGGGGGTAGTGGGGTGCGTCATTACATTGACAAGTGCATTACATTGACAAGTGCATAAATTACATATTTTGTATAAATTTCTTTCCAACCTCTTTTTCGCCAAGCCTTCTTTCCACCACATCTGCGCCAGCATCATCGTATCACACCTGTATCACTGATCAGACACACTGTCACTGACACTGTACCACACGCGCTTGACCAGCTGTTGACCGAAAGAGCGGTCTGGATTGGGTCTTCGGGGATATGTTCCACGGAGACTGTGTCTGGCTTTATGAATAGCGATAACGTTAAAAAAAATAATAAGACTCCTCTGGACAGCAGATCTTTCTGTCTAACGTACACACGCGCATGTTCTTCTACGTCAAGCATTGTCAAGTGACGATCAGCTAACGTTACATGATATAATATAGATCTAACGTTAGATGGCCTTTCCAATTTCCTGTTCGTGCTGTAGGCCTAGATATCTACTAAATTCAACGACAACGCCTGCAGGACAGTACAGTACGCACAAAAGGGGTTGTAAACTTACTCCCTTTGAAAACCTGCTTTTATGCTTGTCTTAAAATATATTTAGAGAAGTATGCAGAACTACCCGCCTTTATTTTGCGTAGGATACCAACACTAGTCTATACACTACGGCTATTGCACACACACACAAGGAAGTGATTGTTGCTTCATGTATTGCCAACCACACCACACCATTCCATGCCAGGCCCAGCCATGGCATGCGGCATGACCATGCTGCTTTCGAACTGATGCGTTTTAGGAGTAGAATCTATGTCAGACAAAGAGCAAGTTAATATGCTTACTCCGAATCACACATCAGAGGAAAAGAGACAACCCAGTAAATAATACAAAACATCAATTAGCATGTTCAAACCAATGAAAATTTAGTGAAACCGATATCTTACCGCGTCCTTCACATACACAGCTTGTCGCTTTTGCTCGTTAGCGTTATATGCACGTGGTCGGTGTGCCAGTGTGACGTGATTCGCCAGCTACTAACTACTAGTAGCTAGCTAGACATTCGCGCGCGCTGTATGTATCTCGCTGCTGGTGTACAGTGTGTGAGCATCGAATGCTTACGGGACGAGTTCGCATAAAACGCGTGCATTAAATGTTCACGCCCAATCTCGACATCGTTGTCCCCTGTGCGTTGTCCACCTGAAAGAGAGGGGGGGTGATAGAGGGACGGGTGGGAGGGACCAAAAAGAAGTCCTTAGTTAAAGTCATTTATTTGATTAAATTGGTTCAACCACAACACTCTTTTATGTTCGTATTTTGAATAGAATCTATACGCTATTTTTGTTCTAAAAAAGTAGTCAAAGCATAATACATGTATATCTCATTCTAGCAGCACATCACATCGCAATACACCAGTCTTAATGGAACATACCAGGTTGCGTCAACGAACTTCAAACGAATCATAGAATAGCAGTGTAAAATTGGCGGAGATGTTCGTTCTTTGTAATTCCTTTGTCCCAGTACTATTAAAAAGTCTGCTGGAAAACTAAATCGGCTACACATCACCGGACTTGAAGGCGTTTTTTTTTTTTTTTTTTTTTTTTTTTTTTTTTTTTTTTTTTGCCCTTCAAATTAAGTGCGGGTGGTAGGTGAGAAGAAAAGTAATATTTTCACATTAACTATATTTTCATGAAAAAGATTTTTCAGGCAATCAGACCTCTTGCCCTACGCTAGCCTGATGCTTGTGCCCAACCTTAAGTAGAAACAATTGATGCATACAAAGTGCCTGCCAAACATTAAAATGTGTTTAGTATGTACACATACACGGTAAAGCTTATTAAACTAGGTTCTTAGATTTATGGATTTTTCGTTTTGTGGTGACTTGTTAAAAAAGAAAAGAAAAAAAAAAGAAATCCATGAATTTGAAGATGTCGGTACCCATACTGACCTACGTTTGAAAATTATATCAACAGATTGCACTTTTCAGCACACATCTTCTTTGCTCATAAAGAGTTTGTTTCTATATTCATCAATGCATAATGTCCAGTATATGCAATTTGACTTTTATATCAAATCTGGTCAGTTTCTGCCAAAATGTATTGGTCGCTTTTAAGAATTCAAATTTTCACAACTCTCCTTTTTTAAAAACATTTTTTTTAAAACCAATTTAGATGAAACCTTTTTCTTCTGTCCTGATTTATTCTATTTGTTACATCCAACTACTTGAAGAACATGGTCTGGAATAAAATATACATTACATAATAGAATACATAAACATAACAGTGATAAAGCAGAATTATCATGTGTACGTTTTTCATCATGCAATTTTTTTCCTTGCCGCATTTCACATTATCAGCATTCACTTACTGTGATGTGCATTTTTGTCTGGTTGTAGCCAACTTGGGCCAAAAAGTTAAAGGGATGGTACAGTATTGGTAGAGATGAGAATTGGGCTTTTAACTTTTGGCAAGATACTAAGAAAACACTTATGATATAGTACAGAGCATACCATTTAAAGAGGAATTCAAAGTTTATTTGATGAAAATCGGGTTTGGAATGACTAAAACATTCAAAAACAAAGTAAAACAAAGCGATAGTAATAAAGTGTGGGTCCCACACTTTATTAGAATTGCTCTTTTTGAATATCTTGGCCATTTCAAAACCAATTTTTATCAAATAAATGTTAAATTCCTCATAGAATTACATGCTCTTCCATATTTCATAAGAGGTTTCTCATTATCTCACCAAAAAATGTCAGAAACCTGAAATTACGTCTCAACCCAAAACTATATGATCCCTTTAAGCTGCATGCAAGCTTTGGCTTGTGACTGATTTTTATTCATTTTTTTTAATGTGTGAATACTAGTCAATAATTCTATGTGTTACAAAAACATTTCCCACTTTTGATCTTTGATAGTTCAAAAACTATATATCGGATAACACTGACATTAATATGAGCACTAGCTGAATAGTGTACAATAACGTTGGAGGCAATTTTTCACAATGACAGTGTAATTCAGTTTCCTTAAATTAAACATTGAATTTCAGTTAGGTTTCAGATTTTGCTCTATTTTCAACTCTCTGTACAAAACTTCAACTTTGCACAGAAGTCAATTGGTGTGTATGGGAGTGTGTGGTTGACACCCAGACAATGGCCCTGAAAGATGGCTAGGTTTGGAATGGTCCATTATTTATTCATGAGGAATTCCTCTATTACGGTTAGTCTTTATTCATTCTGAAATGTGGTGTATGCAAGCACATGGAAACAATATGTGCTCACGTTTTTCATGTGCATGCATTTCACCCTTTGCCGTGAATTCAGACTAGCAGTGCCCAGGGAAATCCATCGTGAATAATTAATAAAACATTCATGTGCCTTTGAGCAGAGATCTGAACAGGCGGCATCCAGGTCCATTGTCCAGGGTCATTGTAAGTACACACTCTCATACACATCATTAGTTCCGGTGTAAAGTTCAGATTTTGTACAGAAGGTTAAAATTTGACCAAAATCTGGAACCTAACTTTGAAATTAATCACGGATTTCATGAAACCAATATAGGTTTTCATATTCAAATCAACTCCAACTAAAGTGTACACTATATTCAGCTATTACTCATATAAATGACAGTTTCATCTGATATACAGTTTTCGAACAATTATTAAGCATCAAAAGTGGGAAATATTTTTTTTTGTAACACCTAGCACTTGTAGAACTAGTCACTGGTAGTAGTCAGAGCTCTTTCATACAAAGAGCTCAATCCTGTACTAGTCAATAGCGCCCTCAGGTGTCCATCAGGCTACATGATGGTAGTGGCATGATACACAAACATCTGTGGATTCACAGGCCAGTGATTTATGTTCCCTTCGATTGTGCATGTGATTCTTTCAAACTAATAAAAAGAAATGAGAGGTCAGAAGACTTTCTTAGGATAGTAGACTATTTCATGATTAATTTGGATTATCAGGAAGAAAATGAAGAGTTTCTAGTGTGATAAGTTACATCATTGTCTGAGATGACTTTATTGACTTCAGTTTATAATCAATCAGATCAAAGCATACATGAAAGAACACATTTTACAGAATCTAAAAGTTGCAAATTTCTTGTTGATAGTAAGATAATTTAACAGCAATTTAACATCATAATTGCATTCATTATAAAGAGACGGTCTAGCATTGATGAGGATTGAGCTTTTAATTTTTTGCAAGATATTGAGAAACCATTTGAAGAGTTTGTTCGCAAAAACCTATAAGTCCATATTTGCCAGATGGAGATATTTGCGATTAAAGGTCAAGAAAAATAGTGAGAATAATAAGAAAAATTTTGCTTCTTTTGACCATAACTTAAAAAATGTACCTTTATATGTAATGACCAATATATCATTTAAAAGGTATTATTTTGTACTTTATGACAGAGACCGTACTTCAAAATCTTCAAAAATGGACTTATTGGTTTTTGCGAACAAACTCTTCAGTTATGAAATGTTACAGAACACACCATTCTAAGAGGAATTCGAAGTTTATTTGATAAAAATTGGTCTTGAAGTGGCTGAGATATCCAAAAACAAAGTAAAACAAAGTGATTCTAAAAAAAAATAACAAGGGTTTATCGCTTTGTTTTGGATATCTCAGTCTTTTCACAATCAATTTTCCATCAAAAATAAACAATGAATTCCTCTTATAATATTACATACTGTTGTATTGTACATATTGTTTACACAATCATTTCTGAGGCCATTGTCCTCGTCAAGCGTTTGCTTATGATGATGGTCTCCTGAATTTCTGTACATCATGAGTTGCCTAATTTGTCTTTGAACAATAGACATACTGTACTTATGTTTGCACAAATGTATGCACCAAATAGTTTATTTCCATTTTGCATTATGTCAGAAAAAAAGTTTAATATTTGAATTAATCATTTATTTGTTTTAACTGTCAGATTCAAATTATACTGTGCTCAATTAGTTCATTCAATTGACTTTGTATTTCATTTATGCATGAAAATGAAATTTAGAAATAAAATCAAAATCAATCAAATCAATCAATACTCATTAGAGGTTTATCATGATCTCTTTAAACAAGTTAGAAACCTGAAGCCAGGTCTCAACCAAAACTTTATTATACCTTTAATACATCTACCATATCCTTAAGTTTGTTACAAAGTTGAAATACATTGTATTATTATGATATCATAATTTCTACAGAGGTGCCATGCAGTTGATTGATAGTATATGATGGTGAGTCATCCCAATGGCACCCTAATACTGTAACACGAGGAATGTTCGCGCGTATTTTAATTTCGCGAGCACCAACATTTGCGAAATGAAAATGCACGCTAAAGTTCTTGCCTTGGATGCCAGAGGCAAACTCACGAAAATTTCATGCTGCAAGAAAGGCCGTCGGATCCAATTCGTGAAATTTTCGTGCCGCGAATATGTTGTGTTTCACAGTAGTATGGCATGCCCAGGAGCAGAGAAAATATCAGTAAGGTGTTCTTGGTACAAAGAGAGAGGGAGAAAGGGAGGGGGGGGGGGGGGGGGGAGGAAGAGAGAAAAAAATTGTGGTTCCTTTGAATATCATTATATTCATTCTCTTAAGCCTTTGTGTGCCACGTGTATTTTCTGTCCATTGGTTTGTGTTTTAAATTTGACAAATGTACACATTTGACCCATTGTAACAGAGAGGGTTAACAACCTCATGCCCAAGTCTCACACTATATACAGTAGGCCTATATGGTTTTGTTTGTTTGTTTGTTTTTTAATGACGAGATTCATCCTAAAATGTGTACTAGTATTGCAAAGTTGAACTTGTGCTGCCCGCATGCTTGACTAATTTGGTACATCCACGGAGGTGGTAAGCTTTTATTACTGTGTCTATGAGTGTAAGGTTTTGTTTATAAAGTGAGACAAACCATAATTATGAAGATTTTATATGTAAAAACAATAAATATGCCAATTTTTATCCACTTGACGTATCTGAGATTAAAGCTGCTGAACAAGAAAGAAAAATGCATCTGATTATTATAATTATGTGATTTTAACAATATCTTCAAAAATAGCAACAATTGCAGCATCAGTGAAGAGATTTAATTTTTGTTGGCCTTATATACTTAAAAAAATAAAAATGGCTTTTTCCTCTTTTTCTCATTCAAAATCTTTTAACAATAGTACATTATAATGGGAATTCAAAGCTTAGATTTTTGAAAATGTGTAAATAACCAAATCTTGAAGTCAGCATACTGCAATTAGTGACAGGCTTTTGCTTTGATGTGCATCGATGATATTCTTGTTTATGTTGTTTTTGTGTTGTGTTCAATAGAATTCTGCAATATATCGCTCAGACAAAGTATTGTTTTCTTTACAAAATTTCATTCGGGAGTTGGTACTTGGTCTTTGGATATCATCATAAAAACACTATTTATGGTGGTGAGATATCAAAGTTGTATATGAGTTCCCTTTTTTTATACCCAAGTCATGTAATCTTTTGCCAGTTATCTTTTGACATGATATCCAATGAGTTAATCAGATTAATGCTGTCTATAATAATTATGACACTGAGTACTAGTAATTGGGTAGTCCGTACATTGTGGCAACAATCACCAATGAGTAACAGTTCCAAAAGTTACATGCTGCCCCCTATTGACGAAGCTGGAGAGAAACTTGATGCTTCCTTCCATCCAGGGAGGGGACCACTGACCGTCCTCCCTGTTCCATCAATATCCATGTTATGCGATATGCAGCTTTACACCATTGCACCTGTGAGCTCGCCCAGCCAGGTCCCTGGGGATAAGAGCTACCGGTTTCTACTCCTTGGGAAAACGATCTTCCGGGTTTCTTCAGAACCAACAGAGGATCATTGCAATGCTTATTAACGTATTGATGTATCAAATATTGCTATCCCCAGGCCACAGGTGAGACTAGAAATGTCGCTATGGCGACTGATGCCTCCGCCATAATGCATGATTCTCCCAATAGGTGTATGGTACAATGTCAATGTCTTCACAATGTGTTATGACAGTTTCACAAAACTGACAAAATATTGAAATGACAGGTTTGTCAGAAATATCTTGAATGTTCACTTTCCTTGAACTTGGTTTGCTATAATTGTCTAAGAGTTGCAGGTACCTGTATTTGGGGAATTGAGAATTGTCCTTGACTTCTGACCGGACTTCTGACGGACAACGCGAAAACATAATGCCTCTGCCTGGCGCCACTTCGTGGCGGAGGCATAAAAAGGGGATCCAATCTCAGTAAATTTGCTTGGTTTGGTTAGAATCTTTTCGTCACAGTTGAAAGCCCACATTTGATTTTCCTCTCTGTCAGAGAACAAAGGGATTTAGTGATAGGATTTCAGGATCGAGTTGTAGAGTGCAGGGTCTCGCTCAGGATTTGATAAGATAGGGTTTACCCGATGTTGGTCAAACACTTCTATTGTGAGAGTCAGTATCAATAGGATTACATCTGCAAAGGCCCTTTCATTTAGCCTTTGGCCCTATTTGTAACACTCAATAGAAGTAGAATCACAGATAGGGAATTCAGGCTAGAGAGGATTTGATTGTGTTTGTAGCAGAAGCCTTCCAACTTCTCACTAGTGCTAGAGACAGGTGAGAATTTTAGTGAAGTGACATTTGTAAGTAATGATAAGATCTACGTTCTGAATGCAAGAATGTGATAATTGGCCTACATATAGAATAACATTTGTGATAAGCTGCCCTCTTGTCGAGTCTTGATCAAGTAAAAATATTACACTAGTTGTGTTCACAAAGTGTTCCTCACTTTCAAGTTCACGCGTAAACTTTGATGATAAGAACTTGCCCCCTTAACTTCAGTGCGCGTCCACATGACAAATAGTGGATGGTAGCTAATTATCGATGATAAGTTCCTGCCTGATTTAAACTGCGAGTGAGAGTCCCAATCGATGAGTTAATCACAAAATTGGGTTTTTTGCGATGACCCCAGTATGAGGACCAGCTAGTGTATTTACGTTTGGGAGGTTAATCCAAAAGCTGAGGTGAATTGGGGGTCATGGAGAAATCATGCTTACCGTCAAGTTCATTGATTCTCTTGTCCACACAATGCTTGACTATGAGTGGGACCCTCATCCCCCCCCCCCCCAATGGCTTGTTGGTAGAGCATAGTCCCTGAAAAATTTTGTGGTTCTTTCATCATCTATTGGCTAACTTGTGTACGGTACACTGAAGTTACCTTTAAACTTGAAGTTGAGGAACACTTTGTGAATGTACCCTCTGTTTGCAATATATTAGGACAAATGAAAGCAGAATTTCAGTAAAACATTCTTGCATATTAGGACAAAGTTAGTATTTAGAAAGTTATATCAGAACATGATTATATGGATATCACTTGGTTAAGAAATGCACCGTTTAACTTACCTGGTACCACACTTTTCACAATATCAATAGCATTATTGACAGAAGTGAATGCTATTAACATTTTTGTTTGCATTTAATTGATTCTTTAATTCTTGTTCCTATGAATAGACATTTCAATAATTATGATTCATGGTTGCACATTACCTTGCACATCAAAAAGAAAATAGAAATGACAAACTCACAATTGTGAGGTCATTACACTATAGAAATTTGCGTCAGTAAAGAGAATATCCTTCAGGAGTACTCTTTGCTTGGTATATATATATATATATATATATATATATATATATATGCCTGTAATAGCCTCTTTTATGGCACACAGATGTAACCAAAGGTGTAAAACTCATTTACCTTTTAATGAATTGTCAAATTTTCCTCAAACTGCACTGATGTGTTCTGCTAATTACTTTAATGCATGGCACTGACTCGCCATATATCATATTTCAAAGGATTCCTTCACACTTTATTTGATATTGAAAGGTCTCAACTGAATGGTTGAATTTAGTCCTCATGCAGTATCATCATTCAATTATTTGTTCTTCATTTCAGGATTTATGCTCTATCACGAGACAACACTGACAGCTTTATCCTGTCGTTTACTTTAACATACCAATATGAAAGATTAAAATGTAACTGGATGATGTATAATAAGGTTTTCTCTTGTGAATTGTGGTTGGACTTAAAAAATGCAGTTGAAATGAGGAAATGAATCTAGCCCTGAAATTTTTACTGTGTAGTGCTCCTTTTATATGCAGTGTTAAACAGCATGTTTTCATATTTTTCAAAGCATATTCATGTCATAGAATACCCAGAAATTGCTGTGTTTGTGTAAGTGATACCTGAATGATGTCTTTGCACGCATCATTGGTGACGTACACACTTATATTCACAAATACCAGCATACAAGAACCCAAACAATGAACCCTGTGAAATGATTTCTAGGATTTAGTGCATGCTGTGGATTATATGATTTCCACAAATCCTTGAACTCAAAGTCTCAGAAAGCCTTCCGTATTTTTTAATGATCTACTGTGAAATAGTCAATTGCATGTCCTTGATCAAGCTTCTCCATTGAGTTCTAGTGTGAAATTCCTGGAGCTCCTTTTACACATCCTGTTTATTTATTGTGTAGTATGCATGACCTGCAAATGATAAAAAGAAACAGAAGTTGATTAAAGGGATAGTACAGTATTGGTGGAGATGAAAACTGGGCTTTTAAGTCTTTGCAAGATGCCAAGAAAACACTTATGATATAGCACAGAGCATACCATTTTAAGAGGATTTCAAAGCTTATTTGATGAAAATCGGGTTTGGAATGACTGAAACATCCAAAAACAAAGTAAAACAAAGCGATCATGATAAAGTGTGGGTCCCACACTTTATAAGAATCGCTCTTTTTTGGATATCTCAGCCATTTCAAAACCAATTTTCATCAAATAAACGTTGAATTCCTCATAGAATTACATGCTCTTTCATGTTTCATAAGAGGTTTCTCATTATCTCACCAAAAAATGTTAGAAACCTGAAATTAGGTCTCAACCAAAACTATACGATCCCTTTAAAGTAATATGATATTGGGTATTATATGCAGCATTTATATCTGAGAAAATATCATGGTATGTTGTTTGTTCATCACCTATACAGATTGTACCAGTATATACTTTATGCTTCACTAATATAACAGATGATAAAGAGATGCAGGTACAGTTTTGGTTGAGGTGGGATTCAGTTTTTAACTTTATGCAAGATGTTTAGAAATTAAATATGACATATGAAAGAGCATACAATTCTAAGAGGTGTTAATTCAAAGTTTATTTTATGAAAATCAGTTTTGAAATGGTTTAGGTATCCAGAGGTCCTAAAAAAGGTGGGACCCACCTTTTATTAGGACCACTTTGTATTACAGTGTTTTTGGATCTCAGCCATTTCATATCTGACTTTCATCAAATAAGCTTTCAATTCCTCCAGAATTGTATGCTCTTTGATACTTCAAATAAGTGGTTTCTAATTCTCTTGCAAAAAGTTAAAACCTGAATCCCCATCTCGACCAAAACTATACCACCCCATGCACAATATTTGTAGAGCTGGTGTACCTTTTTTTAAAAAAACAACAATACCATGCACTCTTGTTGTTAAGAACGTGGTTTGAGCAAAATTTTGTTTCAACGAAGTAAAATCTCTGTCCCAAAATTTATCTCTACATCTTCAGTTTATTTGTTCAGCTGTATTATGAAATTTTGATATGACAAAAGGAAACTACTGGTCCCGAGACACTTTGTTCTAACTGGATTCGGCATTGAAGTCGGGGCTCAACATTTAACTGGTGGTCCGGGTCTACTGAAAATTTATGTCGAGAAAACCAATTTCCCAAAAGGCTACCTTTCGATGGCCCAATTGAGCACTTAGAAAATGAATTGTTGTGTTTTGTTTGGGGGGGGGGGGGGGACAAAAATTTCAGATGTAAAGATTGTAGTTGCCTGAGTAGACTACCTCAGAAAAAAAGGTTAGTTTTGAGCACGGTTGTTGTCCATAGGTTAGGGAACCCTCTTGGAACAGATAGATATCAAAGCTAATATTGGATGTGTCTCTCAAACGCTGGGGTCAGGTGATCCAATGTCACACTGGGTACTTGATTGATATGACCCATCAATCTGGCAATCATCCATTGTGGTTTTGATTTCATATTTTGATATGTAGAAGTGACCAACAAATTGACTAGTCTTTAATGGCTTGCTAGACCGAGACCCCGTTTACAGTGCGAGGCTTGGCCGCGGCCGAGCCGCGGCCATGCCCAGCCCCGCTTCAGTGTAAACGCGCAAAAGGCCAAATGCGAGGCCAAAATTGGCCTCGCATTTGGCCTCGCTCTGGAGGTGGTCTCAGCCGCGGCCGAGCCTGGCCTTTTCTCAGTGTAAACGTAAACTGGGCCAAATGCACGGCCAATTTTAGTCTGGCTTCCAAACTCCCTGCCTGTACTATTTCGCTGTTCAGGATATTAACCCCCTCAACGTCGAAAACTAGTATAGTTTAAGGTGGTTTTGTCCTGCAAAGGATTTTTTCCTTCGGCAAAGGCCTTTGCCCGAACGGCGACTTCATCGCCACGAAATTCATTTGGCAAAGGGTCTGAAAACCAGACAATACCAAATTGCATTTGTTTACAAGCAGAGCGCCACTACGACAAAATATTGAAAGGTTTGAATCAAAAGCGCGGCCGAGCCCGGCAGCGTAAACGGACAAAATTGCGGGGCCCAACCTCGCAATTGAGGCTGGGCTCAGCCGCGGCTCGGCCGCGGCTCGGCCCAGCCCCGCACTGTAAACGGGGTCCAAGTTTCACCCAGAGAGTTACTGGTATAGTAACATGAGAATTGAGGTTGTAACTATTCCTGTTTATGAAAGGCCAAGATAAAAAAAAAAAAAACATTTCAAAGTTTGCTGACATTTTTTTTTCAGAGAGTGGATGTACAAGTTGTTGCTTCCTTGTGGAAAATCTTGTAAATTGGAGAAACTGTATGAAACATAAAATTGATTTTCTATCACATCATAAGGAACACTTTAAGATTTTTGAAAGCCATTTCATTTTCTTGTATCATTTTGCTACTTAACATCATGAACTGGACTGAAGAGTACCCATGCATATAGAGTGGCTCATGATAGATTAAAACTGTAAAAATTCATAACTTTTGAATAGATTGTCTGATTTTCATCAACTTCTCATTGAGCATTTCACCAATCTTTCTGCATAAGCTAAATCCACAAATTTATATGAATCAAATGTGCAGTGAATCTACCCAACTGGCAGCTGATTTTTTTTTTCTGCATGCCAGAGTAGATTGTACTTATAGGAGGAAGCTGCTCCGGAGAGTGGAAGTCTAATTGATGTTGACAAGAATAACATTACCTTTACCACCTTTGAACCATTTCAGATTGGCAAGAACTCTTGTGTACTATGTTTCAAAACACATTTCAATGTTAAGTCCCCATTTTATGTAAGTTTGAAAGCAACTTGAAAACTTGAATGAGCTTTCTTCAAAGCCCATTTCTCATCTCATGCTTGGTCAGTTATGGTCCAGAAAGCTTTCCAATCACATTTTGTTCAATTCCAGATGCGTGCTTGTTTGCAGCCTGAATGCCTTGATGATGCAGTGACACATGAGTGAGCGGACGGAGCTTTCGGTAATTGGGTGTATTCACTTTCACCATGGTGTGTTCATATTCACGTAGATGTGTACTCTCTGCATGTTTGTGAATTCACAGTTACACGTTTGATTGAGAGGCTGTTGATTTTGTGACACATATTTTGTTGGATGGAATGTCGTTTGGAGATGATGGCGATCAACAGGGAAATCATTACAGCATCTGAAATCTCTGTGCCGGGAGACACATTTAGAAACGTGGTTACAAACAAGTTCCCTGCTAGGTGTGAAGGTCCTGTCTGCTTTTAATCCTCTCTTACCCCCTTGAGGAGAAGATTAACTTTAAAAAAAGGACAGAAAGGAGTAGAGACATGGTTTTAAATATCATTTCCCACAATCCTGTATCCCTCACCCCGACCTCTCTCTCTCTTTTTTTTTAACTGTGCCTGTTTCTAACGTACATCCCTCTGCCTAATTCTCCATCCTTGTGTATCTTTTGAGCATCTCCTCCTGTTTGCCTCCATACAATGTAGACAATCCTCTCTATTCTGTCAGTCATTCCACACTATTAATTTGAATTAACTTTTGCCTGCTGACACTGTAAACAAGTCTTACTCCTGTACAGCCTCAGTTCTTTTTAGGTGCACACCTGATCCTGAAGGACTGAAAGCCCTTTGAAGGGGGCTTAAATCTCTTGCACAAGAGTTTTTCTTTTCTCTGCTACTTAGTAGGAGCATATTAATTCACCCAAGGATGAAAGAAACGTTACAGCACAAATTGAATCTTGTCTCACTATTGTGTACAATCTCCCTCCTGGACATTTTTATCTTTGAACAGTTTCTGTTGCTGCTGTCTTCTGTTCAAAAGAAATCACCACATTGTACTTTAATTGCTCAATATATGCATAAATGAATATTGCTTAAGTTATTCTTTTGGAATTTTCATTTTGTAAAAATGCATGTTTTCACAATTTTTATTTTGTGTTGCTTTTTATGGGTGTTTGTAAATCATGTTGTACCATCTTGTATGTCAAATTACTTCATTTCGCAATGTTATTAATGTGAAATGTGTTATGGCATGACTGTTTGGCATATGTTTGCTTATGTTTAAAATTTGCTTTGCTGCACGTGAAATAAATGGCAAGATGATCAACCCCCAGTCCCCAAAACAAAAACAAAAACAAAAACAAAGTAAATAGATTTATAAATTGATAAATAAGAATGCAAATTTGACATAATTGGACAGGAATTTCAGCTCCAGAATGTGAGATATACTTTCCATGTCAATTTTATGATTTATTTGATGCATTTGATACTTTAATGCATCCCATAATTATGAAAGTTGTTCTTGACTACCAAAAAGCTTGCCTGAGGCCTGCTTGACATAGCACCAAATAGTGCATATTTACTGGATTCCACCTGGTGAAGTGCATTGAACATGAAAGGCTCACCCTCTTTTGCTTTATTCTAATGACAAAATTTGAAAATAAATGAAGTTAACTGATGATACTTGATTTTCTCACCATTTTAAGTAAAGTCTGAACCTTGAATGGTGTTTGTGTGAATATTGAATATGTTGCAGAAAAATCAGTGGGCTTGCCACCATTTTGAAATCTGTTTTAATTTAAATCAGCTATAGTTTTTTCCATTGGTAATAGAAAAACAAAATAAACATACATTTTGTTTTCATATCAATTAGTTCCCTACTTCTACTATAAGGCGAAATGTGTCTATAAAGTTAAAGGGCTACATCTGTGAAATACTTTTACAGATGACTTTTTCAGTCATTAGTACACAATAATGACTGAAATAGGCCTTGAGGCTTGTCAGTATAGGGCTTCTTCATGAATCCCATTCAGCCAAAACTAATATTAACATGCTCTCTTCAGATATCACAACTCAATAAGGTTCAAAACCACTAAATATGTACAATTTAGTGAAATACTTGTCGCAATAGTTTTACCAAAGAAAAAATAAAGCAACGACCGATTGTCATAAGTTTCGGGTAATAGTTATCGTTAGTACATTGTCAACTAGAACTGCCGAGAATTTGAACATCCAGTTATGATTCTTTCGGAAGTTATGCATTCATAAAGATGGTAAACCCGCCAAAAACAGCATGTCGCAAATTAATAATTTTGCCGATATGTTACTATTATGCAAATGAAAGCATGATCTTTTCTCATTATAACTTGTTCTAAAGCAAATTAAGCCATTTGCCTACACGTTAGAATAAAAAGAAATATAATTGAAAACTATTCAATTGAATTATTTTACAAGTCAAATTTGTCGCAAAGGCCTGTGAAACATACGTTACCTTGATTTCAAGTTTTCCTTTAAAACATTCCCTGGGGTTGAAATTTTGAATTATCCGTCCTAAAAACTTAGAAAATGTCTCGTCCAATGCTGTAAACAATAGTTGTGCCACCTGGTTATCTGCTGCAGAGAAAAAGCTTCACGTACTAACACGTTTCAGACCGTATGGTTAAGAAATGAAACATACGTTACCACCGCTATGGAAAATTACAAATGAAAATGTTACAAGGAAGTTACCAAACATAGGCATACGGTACCCCAATCTCTCCACTGAGTTTTCAATTATGAACCATTACTAATCGCTTGAAAAAGTCACATCGAAGGTCAGATGTAACTTACGTTACCGAAACATACGTTACCCCCGAAAAAATAATCTTAATTAGATTCACTAACATTGCAACCATTCATCGATAACAAGTGCTATCTAGAGCCATCTATACTCCATAGTTGCTTAGAAACAGTCATTGCGACAAAATGGCGCATTGCGTTGACGACTCACAGGGAATGGACTGCACGAGATCTTTCTCAGTATCTGAGCGAACGGTATATATATTTTCAAAGTTATGTTTAGCGTAATTACATTCAAATATTGGTACTTTTTTACTATAAGCAAGTTCTTTGGTGTTTGTTTTGTCGAGGAGAATAACAAGTTTACATCTCACTCAGATATTTATACCACATTAGGGTACCTAAACATAGGGTCAATATTGTAACGTAGGTTTCACTTAAGGTAACGTAAGTTTCAATTTCACATCTGCATGTTCACTGTCGTACTTTTCACCAAAGCTTTATCCTAAAAAAGACTAATATCCATAAATAAACAGATGAAAAACATATTTCGATTTTAGGCTTGCACTAACCATTCTTTTTGGCGATAATCATTGTCAATGAGGCCCTGAATACCCTGGTAACGTAGGTTTCAATCACTCTAAATCAAATCAATATGTATGTTAATATTTACTTAAAAATTATGAAAACAATGGTTTTCATTTTAATTATCATATCATTTACTTCAAAGTTATAGTGATTGTAGTGTACCAAATTCATTATGTGACACTTCATTCCTTGTAATTAGAGGTAACGTAGGTTACGTAATTATGTAAGAATATCTTATTACGGATTTGCAGTATGGATGTTCTTATTTCTTTGTTCAGGGAATTTTATCATTACTCCTTAGGTTCCAGGAGGTCAAAATGGGAAAATCAAGAGCCAAGATTCAGGCCGATTACTGAAGAAGGAAATAGGAAGAGATTGGAGAAGAAGCCTTCCTCACTCTCTAAAAAAAATTGAGTGAAAATATTCACTCTTAATGGAGTGATTACAAAAAAAAAAAGGAATTAAGAGCAAAATTGGAATGAATTTTTAGTGAAAAAATTCATTTTCACTCATTTTGGGGTGAGCTCAGGGATCACTCGAAGAGCTAGGAGTGATCCCTGAGGTAAAGAGTGAAAATGAACATTTTCACTCTAAATTCACTCTTTTTTGTATTCATCCCATCAAGAGCAAATATTTTCACTCGACATTTTTTTAGAGAGTAAATCCGAGAAACAACGTGTAAAAAAGTATTACGTTCCTGTGGAAAATCTTAAGAGTTGGGAAAAACAAGAGCGCAGAAAAAAATGAAAGAGTCAAAAAGCACAGAGCCTTCGGCAAGAAAATAAAAGAAGGCTTAAACCGATCTCAGCAAAGGGTGAATGAAGGTGATAATGTCGACTTGATTGACAAGGATTGACATGGAAATTTATTCACAAATTTAAAAATTTGCTAATGATGTATACTTATGTATGCTGTACAATGAAAGGTACTGGATAAAAGTGTTGGCTTGTAGATATCAAATTGAAAGGATGAAATGTATGTAAATTTCCTTGTTTATGCACCGAAAATCATCCATAAGAATTTCTACCCAATCTAACTCTTCCGAGATATTAATGAAATTATGAAGTTTAGCCAAGAAAATAGAAGAAAGCGTTATACTAACGCTCTTATACCAACTGTTATATCATTTTACTTTAATACAACTCGCCACTTTTGCATTCTTCTCTCCTACATTGGCTCTTACTCAATATCTTTTATTGAAAGTTGCCTTTTGCAGAAAAATACCAGATTGTGAGTCTACAGTTGTCTTTTACAATGATGTAATATACATCAAAGACATTTTGTATGTCACCGAACTTTTCTATGTAATGGAAATAGAAGAATTGCAATTTGTTCTTCTTACATTTCCATGCCTTTTCCATTGCCTTTTTCCAAAAAAGAAAAGAAAAGAGGGGGCATCCAAATTATGAAAGGTGCGCCTTTTTGTGTTTATCATTGTTGTGTTTATAGACTAGTGTGTCATATAGGTCAGTTATACTCTCAATCTAAAACCGTGAGAAAGCTGTCTATTTACGTGACCACTCTTGAATTATTCTTAATTCTGTATTTTTGTGACTATTACCCAAAACCATGCATCATTGTTGCTTAAAACGTACAGATTTCTTGGCACATTATGGAATAATGTGCCAAGAAATCTGTACGTTTTAAGCAACAATAATGCATGGTTTGCTCATTAATGAAACTCGTGATAATCATGCATTATTAATCATAAAGCAGTGCTGGTGTTTGCATTTTAAACTTCATAGGCTCGCTGTGATTTATTTCACATTTTCACTCTTATGCCTGATGTACCTTATTGGTGTAAACTTTAATATGCTAAACAGTTAAGTGCTGACCAGTCTGAGCACTTACACTGTGCAATGTTGTTTAGCGATGTATCATTCCTTTTTAATGCATTTTCCAATGCATCTCCACTTTCGAGTGATTAATATTTCAATCTGGAAACATGTGAAACATACGTTACAATTGTTTATACTACACACTGATACATTTTACGGCTTCTTGACAATGTCTTTTGTGACTCTTATATAAATGTATTCCTTGGGTTTTGAACACGGCACTTCAACAGGTAATTTTGCAGTGAAACTCATAATATTCAGACAAAATAAACTCTTGAAATCTATATATTTTATTCCAATTTTTCATTTAAGGCCAAATGTATATACTATGCGGACGATAACATCAGACGACAATTAAATAAATCTGCTTCCAGAAGTACTGAGGGTCTTGCAACGCTGGTACTCTTGATATTTATTAGATTTCTTAATATTTATCTTCTTTTTTAGTGTTTAGTATATCTATGTAACATACGTGACTCATATGCGTAACAAACGTTACCAAGGTTTAAACCGTCACATTTTCATTTGTCATATGGTGACTGAGATTGTTTGAGAATATGTGTAGGACATATCCATCTAAAATGATTTGGCATTTATCTGCAAGTTCTATGTGTCCGAATAGAAAAAGTATAGGAAACAATCTAACTTCACATGGTTAACAACCTCCATCATATCTATCAACATCTTAAATCACGGTTACAGTGCCTCATCAAATGAATGAAAAAATATAGAAGGCACATTGAAATAAGAATGGTCATATCTTCGAAACTATCCACCAATAGAAGGATAGTTGCATTGTCCATCCCTAAACAGAATGAATATGGTCAAAGAAAAATAAGCGCAGTAACGTAAGTTACAGTGGTGAAATTTTCATGTTCAGCTTCAAATATCAGAACATAAAAAGTTTGCAACATTTGTTGCTCATTTTTGTTAGAGTTGAAATTCAGTGTATCCTCTTGCAATTTTACGTTGTTGGAATGTTTTTGAGAAAACTTTATTTTTTCAAAATTTCAAAACCTGAATTGTACATTTTTAATGGTTTTGGGCCAAAAGACCTGTGATTAGTGAAGTTAGTGAGTAAAGACAGTCCTGTACATGGCCAAAATAAGTCATATATATTCAAGATACAAACCGCCCATATGCTGTGTTATGGGTGCATCTTTGCAACCCAACTAGTATAGTAAGTGCTTCTTAACTGTGGATGCAAGGAGTAAACAAGTCAAACGAGAGGGCAGTATTTATCCACAGAACCAGCTTCTTGAGACTGGGCCAGAGGCTGTGTTGGGCCAAGTTTTTAACCAGCGGAGAAAGTAATAAGATAGGCCTGGCTGCATCCCATCGGCGCCTCTTCTTTTTAATTTGGGCCTTTGATCATCACAATCAATACCACATTTGTTATGCAAATGCCGCTGTGGTAGGGAAGCTTCTAGCTTTGCAGCCCCCCGAATGGGGGAGACAATGAGAGCAAATAAAAAATTCATTACGTTCAAACAGTTTGTCGCCTGCCCCACTCTCGTCTGGAGGGGTGTCGGCCAGAGCAGCCTTCTTGAGGAGCTAACTTCGTTTAATTCCAAACCACGTTTTCTTCCACATCTCTTGATGTCCATAGCCTTGGAATCATAATCTCTTTACTTCCAATTTGCTGTGGATCTGGTAAAAGTTCCAAATCTCCTTGGAAGGGTTATAAGAGGGGTTCTTGGAGGGGCTTCCTTTTGTGATTATCCCTGAGCATCGGAGCATGAAAACCTCCCTCCAGTCACATATAGACCCTTCCCTGTCATCTCACAATTGTTGATTCTCACACACGTTTGACGTGGAGTTGTGTATCAGAGTTTTACACCACTGCTGGCATCTTCTGCTCCAGACTTTTTTGTGAGAAAATCGCAGCAAGTTTCCAGTTCTCTCTCTATTGGATGTACATTACTGTGGATAATACTATGTGAATATATTCTGTCCCAGAGTTTGTTGTGAGTATTCAAGATTTACTATGTTTTTGTTTGTGAAGATGTCTTAAGTCTCGGTCAATAACATGCATTCTTTCTTGATGTGACATAACTACTGGCCGTAGTTCCTGTTGTGACTGCTGCAAGTTAGTTGAAGCTCTGAGAACATAAAACTCATCTAGATGGCAAAAAGAAAATGTTAAATTAATGTTGCAAGATATAATGCTTTTATACAGTATCCAGTGTGTAATTTCTTTCTGATTTGATTTCAGGGGCTTGCAAGAGTTTTACGTAACTGCCTTGCAAGTGCATGTGTTTTTGGATAGTTCACGGAGGGATTTCAAATTTAAAGGACAAAGGAGGATTATTGATTGGACGCTGAATGGGTACAAGACCTAACGGACAGAGGCCCTCACATGGGGAGTCAGTCATCATGGCTGACTCGGGCAACACTAGCTTCACCAGTGAGTACGGCTCCAACCACACTGACTCTAGGGCTCTGGTCCTGCAAAGCCAGGGTCAGAACCATGTCGGGTCGAACCACGTTGGGGCGGGATCCGTCAAGTCCTTCCACTCTTCCACGGAAGTCTCGGTCCGACAGGTGCTGACCAAGCGCCGCCGCCTCGTGGAGAAGAGTGGTCACCTCAATGTGGAGTTTGACACCAAGGTGACCCACTGGTGGATCAAGTTTGTCAAGGATGTCTTCACCACATCTGTGGATATGCCGTGGCGGTACAACATCATCATGGTGTGTCTTGGATTTCTCGTTAGCTGGCTCATTTTTGCTGGAATATATTATGCCATTGCCTGGGGAAGGGGTGACTTTGATCACTTGAACAACGCAGAGCACACTCCTTGCTTTAGAAACTTTTACAACTGGAGGTCTGCCCTTCTGTACAGCATCGAGGCACAGACGACGATAGGTTTTGGATTCCGGTGTCCGACGGAGGAGTGCATTGAAGCCATCATAATCCTTGTCATCCAAGTCCTGCTTGCCAATTTCTTGGAGGCCTTCATCATCGGAGCCTTCATTGCCAAATTCTCCCGTCCAAAGATGAGAGCAAATACCCTGATTTTTAGCAAGACTGCCTGTATCACCAAGCAGGATGGGCAGCTCTGCTTCCTCTTCAGAGTCGGGGACCTTCGCGCCAACAGTCCCATCGTTGAGGGCCACATGCGCCTTCAGCTAATCAAACACTATGTCACGCAGGAAGGTGCCTGGTTGCCTTACAAGATCTTTGACCTCAACATTGGCCATGAGTTTGGCATGGACAGAGTCTTCCTGGTGTGGCCGCTTGCAATCTGCCATGTAATAGACAAGAGGAGTCCCCTATACAACCTATCGAAAGAAGGCCTCGATGGCGCCGAGTTTGAAATAGTGGCCATCCTGGAAGGGATCGTGGCGTCCACAGGGACCACGACGCAAGCGAGAACTTCCTACCTCCCAGATGAAATTGCCTGGGGCCACGATTTCGAGAACATCATTTTTGAGAACGAGGGCACACACTATGTGGATTTTGAGCGCTTCCACCATACGCAGGAGGTACCCTCCTTCCAAGGGATGAGTGCGCGGGAGACAGATGAGGAGATGAGGCAGCAGAATCCTTCCGGACAGGGGGATGGACCGATCTGGACGGAGCGCAAGGAGAGCGCATGCAGCACCACTAGCACCCCAATCAAAAAGACATCATCTTTCCGGAGGTCGCGCCAAATGGAGATGGAGTCCAGGCTGTGACTAAACAGGGGAACATTCTAAGCGGTGGTGAGTATATTTCTGTCTACAATTGAAGCAGCAAGTTTATCCACATCTGAGAAAAATGTCTTTCTTAGCTTGTAAAAGTTCACATTATTACTGTCACTTCAGTAAAATGAGAAGATTTATGCAGGCCTATCCATCTGATGAGATAAGATTTGAACAGAGTATTTAGGCTCACATGTAACTATCAGCTTTGTGAAAGAATTAGTAATTTCAGTTCAAAGTGTTGTAGAGATATGTATATTGTATACCAGTATAAGTTCCACCAATACCAAAGTATGTTCTTGTTATCTATGGGCATTAGAAGATTTAATCTTTAGTGTAAACAGAGGCAGAAAAACCCAAGGTACATTGTAATGACAGCTCTCTCTGCAAGATAACCATTCACTTTTCCAGAGAGTCGCTCTTATACAAGTACAACAGTGATGCCAAGCATTTCATGATAAATATTGTTTTTCTAAATTTGTATTTAATACAGTACATGTATCTATTGCAAGACAGGTTAAAATACTGTTTTTCCACCAAAATATGCCTTTTCAGACCTCAGAATACTGGAATGCTGTTTTCAAGGTTGGCATCCCTGCATATAATGGTTTCTTTTTGAGCAAAAGCATAGATTTCATTGCATCGTTTTGATCCACAACTATGAATAAAATGGGAATAATAGCTAATACAGGAAATTTGAGAACAGACACAAAAATCACATCCCAGAATTGCTGGTAAAACGGAGATGCATCCATGATATATGTATAGATAATGAACATTTATCAAGGTGACCCTGCAGATTTTTTTTTTATTTTTTATTTTTTGCTACATGCTAGTTGTTACCTATCCACACTGCAAAATCACATCTCTCGATAACATGAATATTCATACATATTTTTTATGGCATTTCTTACAATTAAATCATATTCATTTTTTCTGTTCTACCTTGACATGATTATGTTTCCCATATTGAGCCGTGTCCTACTAGGGGTCTGCAATAAATGGTAGTTGTACCTATAGTTCTCGGAAGGTGGCTAAACAGAGAATTAATTAATTGACTTAGTCACAGCTCTCTATTCAGGGCTGATGATTGCAGAGGGGAAAAAGGTCAAGGAGGTTTGGTCAAGAAGATTTGACAAGGTGGTACGAATGTGTGTTGTCTGTGATTCAATTAGATGCTTTTGGTGACAGAATGGGATCACTAGTCTAGGTTTCAGACCTCTTTTTTGAATGAAATAATAATGAGAGGAAGAACGTTATTGGAGAAAATCATAGAGCTCTGTCATGTCAACCTTGATTTTAGGAGGTTTTGATTATTAGGAAAAGGACAATGTACAAATGCAGTGTGTAAAATATATGCAGTAAGTGTAATCATGTTTCTATCTATTTATCGTTTATTTATTATCATTTTTCAAAAAGTGGCAAAAAGATATCTCAAATATTGACATGTCTTTTGATAACAAGCAATGATGTGATTTGTTGTAGGCCTATTTCTGAAGTAATTAAGTAGAGGTCTACCATTCACAACCACCCTTGTTCAGTGGCACTATGGACAGTTTAAATATTACAAATGAAAAAAACAAACAAACAAACCCAACAACAATGCTGAACATAACACACTTGTGCAAGAAGAAAAAAAAAAATCCTCTTGTAGTGAATCTGTGAGAAATGTTTTGTACCTTGACTTATCTTGGCATTTAATGTCTAAAAAATAGTGGTCAGTAGACCCATGCTTATGAACATGTGTCTGTTTTCTCAGACTAACTGTATGTACTGATATTACCATGAGTAAATGAAACAGTCTGTAATTGCCCAGTTCTACAAGCTGCTAATAAATCTGCCAGTTACATGCTAAATGCCCTTTAGGTGATGTTGAACTAGTACTAAGAATAGCAGATGAGGCAATGTTTGTCCATTCCTAAGATTTTGCCCCCTTTCATCAAAAGGGTATTCAGTGAGTACACACGATGAACTAGCTTGACATAGTTCAGTGTCTGATTTTTTTGATATTTTTTTAATGCTGCATCATGGTTAGCATGACAGTATCATCATATGTCAATATTTTCTCTTTGGGCAGTGTTCTTTATCCTTTATTTTTTTCATATCTATGCATCATACTTTATCTATCTCTCTTTTCCTTCACACTGTCTCTCTCTCTTTCTTTCTCCTCTCTATGCATGTATATGTACAGGATATACAAAATGTTTAATTTATAAAAGTATTAGTCATATACTTATTCATCTGTCTAAGATCTTTTCTTCTGATTCTACTTACAGAAGATTGAATTTTTATTTTCCTTTTTCTACGTGAATGTCAGGTCTTTTTCTTTCACTCACCGCTGGTCAGACTTAACTTTTAATAAATCTTTGGGTGTTTTTTTTTATTGGTATATAATTCAGAGGCAGTATATGATGAAGTTTGATATTTGATATTACTCAGAATTTCAGTTTTATCTCCAGATAAACTTGGATTAAATTTTTCCAAAAATTCTAAACTAGCCAAAAAGAGTAGACTGCTTGCAATAGATAAGAAACATACAGTGTATATTAGTATAATTATAGTATATGTAATATACACACACACTCAAATGATTGTACTGTAGTAATTTCTCAAACAGCAGAAGCCGTAGATCGATGCATATTATGATGAAGCACTACGATAATAGCAGGGTGTCAAAATCTCGTCGCACGCTGTAGGAGTGACCTTCAACGTCTGTGCACTGGAGCATTTGTAGAAAACAAAGAACCTGCCGACAGGGGAAGTAACAAGTATAGATAATAGGAAACAAATAATATTAAAGCACACTAAACTGAGATTCTATTTTTGTCATACAAGCAGCATGCGTAGAAATGACTCGGTGTGAATGGTTGATGCAAAAGGAGATGGACCGTGTGATTTGAAGTGTGATGTACATATCATCTGTGGCATTGATGGGCTGAGGCATATAAGCATATTCCAGTTCTCACACTGGGGGTTCTGTTAATGAAAAGTGTCGTACAATGCCTTCATATTTGCGTGGGATAAAAAAATAAAACAAGCAACTTCTTATTTGCAAATTGTTTGTGCTGAATGTTAGGAATTGTTTTTTTGATGTGACATCATCACTTGTTTGTTTTTCTAGTACTTTTAATGAATTCTGGACTATATGTGGTGTATGTTATACACTTGTACCATAGATGGCTGTTGCTTGCACAGAAAATCAATATTTCCGTATTTCATGTGGTACTGTGCCCTTGAATGTACAACTAACACCTTAATCACAAGTGACCAAGGAAGGGGATAAACCTTGTAGCAGGGAAACATTAAAAAAAAAAATGTTTTTACAGCAAACATAATACAGTTACCAGAGCTTGCATGTGCCAGGAAAATGATTAAAAACATATCAGAATAAGATAGCTTGATCAGTTAGTGACCTATATCAGATGCAATTCCTTTGGTTTTGTCTATGCCTTTCCATTCTGATTTGTGTGTTTGTAACTGTATGCCTTTCTCTCTATCCCTCACCCCTGCTCTTTCTACATCAATGTTTTTCTCTCTATCTATCTCTTTTTTTCCTGCAAAGTTCTGTAATTACACATTTGTGATATTAACCTTGTATGAATATCCCCAGCTTTTGCATGTATTCCTTGTGCCATCTGTGCTTACGGTTTAAGTTATACTCTAAATTCCAACTGAAAAAGTTGTTTGTGATGCTGACACTTAGGCCCGAATTCACGAAGGTGGTACAAATGAAACCATGGTTTAAACCATGGAGAGCCAAGTGTCGCATGGAATATTTCGTTACGAAATCAGTCATTTCGTCGATGAAATTATTATTTTGTAACGAAATGACAACACTTTGTAACTAAATGAACATTTCGTCCACGAAATGATAATTTCGTTAACGAAACGGTCATTTTGTCGACAAAATGACCAATTTTGTAACGAAATATTCCGTGCGACACTTGGCGCTCCATGGTTTTTGTCCATGGTTTAAACCATGGTTTCATTTGTACCACCTTCGTGAATTCGGGCCTTATAGTTTAAATACAGTGTATGTTTCATTTTTATGAACCTACAAAGTCTCTGCACCTTTTAATAACCAAACAGGCTCATTCTTCTCCAATATATGTTTCATTCTTATTGTCAGTATGATTTTAATTAAAATCAATACTTGATACTTTGCAACACTATCATTTGCTATCATCATTAGCAATACATCTTCCAGTGTTATTGTTTCCATAGGTATCAATTGCTACAAGTTGTGCAGCATTTCATCATAATTCGTACCGTGTTTTCACCAGTCTCATTGTCATAATTGAAGTTGACATAACCATTGGGAGCAGCTTAGCTTTTGCTGTAACTGTGGAAATATTAGGATGAACAGAATTTCTGAATATGATCAAGAGCCATGCCATATAATTGAATGAACCAGTTTCCAATATGAGTTGCAGAGGGCTTTCCTATGAATAGATGATGCATCTATGGTTTCCTGTCAGCCTGCTGAAAAGAAAAAAAGACTGAAAGAAAAAGAGGGAAAGGAAATTGTACTCTCCATGAGTCCAAGTATCATGTATTACATGTGGTTATTGTAGCAGGAATTAGAAAAGCAGAACAGAATTTGTGACTGGCTGTAGGCCAAGATGAACTCTGTAACAGTGCCAAAATACACTTAAAGTTTTGAAATCTGTGATGTGTAAATTTCCAGAAATATGGCTGGCAAGCATTGAAAAAAAAAATGTGTTGGGCATGATGTGTCATGTTATGTGGATATTGCAATGTGCCATGCCTTGTTAGTGACCGCATAAGGACATAATGTAAATTGATTTATGTAAAATGATTTATGTAAATTGTATCATAATGCCAATTGCATGATACTGGATAACAGTGAATGAAATATTCTGTGGTATTTTGTGAAGTAAAGTCATCTAATTATCGTTCTATATGCTCCTATACTCATTTTCTAGAGAAGGCATAAAACTGTAAAAAGTAGTTACTATAGTCTAAAGTAGACTCAAGCTGCACTAGAAATAGCAGGGAATTAATGTGTTAGCCTACAATGTATGCATTAAATAAGCTCTGATATTACACTTTAGGCAAATCAAGTGGACAAAAAGTAATGTATTTATTGCACTGCTAAAATGCCTTATTGATAAAAATCATAATTATCATAGTTATTGGTGTCATCTGCAAGAAAGAGTCCACCCCACAGGTCCTCAAAACCACATTCCTTTTTTTTTTTTGCTTGATCCATTTTGTTTTATTATTATTTGTTGTTACAATTTCATATATTCAGGAATCCCCATTACGAAACATGTAAAACTTTATCACTGATCTTTATGTAAATACACACACACAGCCAAAGAATTTTAATTGGAATCAACCATTAGCAGAGATCATACGATTTCTGGTGGACAGCAAATGAATCGGGCGATGCACCCACGAATTGCCATGCTATCAGGTCTTTAAGTGGCTGTATCTACTTACTGTTTGCTAGTGATTTCATGTGATGTCCCAGTTATGAGCGAGTTCCCCCCACGAATCTGTATCTTCCCAGCCAATCTTCATATCCCAAATCACGTTCATCCATGCATGAAGTCACACTGAAGTCACATGATGTCTGACATCCGAGAACTTTAGCAAGACCTTTCACAATCTCTGTCTATGCTCTATATAGCTACAGTAATGTTCTACTCGTGGGATCTTGGAGTGACATGAATTAAATTCTATGTGAAATTAAAGGGCTCGTATAGTTTTGGTTGAAACCTAACTTCAGGTTTTTAACATTTTGGGGTGAGATAATGAGAAACCTCTTATAATATGAAATATGAAAGAGCATGTACTTCCAAGAGGAATTCAATGTTTATTTGATGAAAATTGGTTATGAAATGGCTGAGATACCCAAAGCAGAGCAATACTAATAAAATGTGGGACCCACATTTTATTATGATCGCTTTGTTTTACTTTGTTTTTGGATGTCTCAGCCATTCCAAAACCAATTTTCATCAAATAAACTTTGAATTCCTCTTAAGGGCTTTTTACACTTGTGTTTCTTAACCCCGGACTTTCTCTGACCCAGGACTATCGTTAGTCCCGTACCAATTTTTTCAGCTTTTTACACTCGCCAATTAGTCCCGTACTATCTCTTGTCCGGGGCTAAGGAGAAAACTGACCTTTTTACACTCGTATTTCTTAGCCCCGGACTTTCCAAACCACATGAATATTCATAATTACGTTGTGTACTGTACACGTACACGCACGCACCGGCAGCACTTGATTACCTCGTTTCTTATTGGTCAGTGAGGGTCGGACTTCATCTCCATCGCTTAGCCCAGGATTATTTTTTCGTTCTGTTTACACTCACTTGCTTGGCACCGCAATTGCGGTGCTAACCCCTGCTATTTTGCAGGGCCAGATAGTACCGTACTATCGGTGGGGCTAGCCCACTTTGGCAAAAACGAGTGTAAACAGAAAGTGGGCTAAGGATAGTCCCGTACCAACGGTGGGGCTAAGGCCCCCCCTTAGCCCCACCGTTGGTCCGGGGCTAAGCAAAATTTTACAAGTGTAAAAAGCCCTTTAGAATGGTATGCTCTGTACCATTTCATAAGTGGTTTCGTGGTATCTCGCAAAAAGATAAAAACCAAATCCTCAGCTCCACCAGTACTGTACCATCCCTTTAACTGATTGTAGGCTATTAGAGAACCAGAAGGGTGCTATCACAATTTTGGGGGGTATTGATTTATTGGTATAGCATTGTAGAGCTTGATTTCCTCTACATTATACTATCAATTTTAAATTAATTTCATTCTCAGTAAAATGTTAAAACCACAAGAGTGCTATTTTACCCAATATTTTGAACAATGCTTAATTATAAATTTGCTTTTGAGGAAGTAAGCTTTTAATTTTCGTGAAATTTGATTGTTTCTTTTTAATTTAAAAAATACTCAAATCTAAGAACGCAAGCGCCCTTCTGATTCTCAGCTGACGATATGTCGATGGCATATTGTCAATTTCCTTAACCCTTCTGTTGCCAGGGACTTTGGGTAGTGTGTACAACGCTATGGGGTTTTCTGGGTCAGTCAACACTCCAGCATATGTACAAGGGATTCATTATTAAGACTTTCTGAGAGTATGAGAACTAGGATGTAGAATTTGCTGTTTCTAAGCATGTTTAGAACCCTTTTGTCTTTTATTATGAAAAAAAAATGAAAATTTCAGTTTTCAAGTGGTATGATAGTTAGCATTGTTGTAGTTGAATAACCCCTGTCTGTGGTTAGTATTAATATTTCCAACTTTGAAATTGTAATGTGAAGAAGAAGAAGAAGAAGAAGAAGAAGAAGAAGAAGAAGAAGAAGAAGAAGAAAAAAAAAAGAAAATGAAGAAGAAGAAAAAAAAGAGTGATAAGGTGCTGTTTTGCAGACAGAAGTCATGGCTTGTAGGTTATTAATTCTTCTAATTTCAAGCCTGATTTGCTCTGTTTCAGGTGGCATGCGTGTGCGTGGAATGAGAGCTTTCATTGCAGTCACGTGCATCGTTGCGTGCGAGTTGTGCGTAAAGGCATTGTACCCTTCCTGCAAAGTGTTGATACCCCCGTCCCCTCCCATCCCACCTCTAGATCCCACTCCCCTCCCACCACTAGATCCCCAACCCTGTCACCCCCTTCCCCCCTTCTACCCTGCCCTCCCCACCCTGACTTGACGTCATACTGCCCCCTCCTGTCAAAAGCCGACCCCCCATTTGACCCCCGACACAGGAAGTGACAAATTGCTGTCTCCCCCTTGGGCGGCTATATATAGCCACGGACCCCTAATGTTCCCCTTCCGCAGCGGGGACTGGGACAAAACGCGGTCTTACCTCTCCCCTCGGCTGCAGAGGTTTCCCCGCGCTGTGATCAGAGAGCTGCTGGATCAAATCCCATACCAGTGCCACATTAGATTTTCATCTGCCCTTGTCAAGCTCGCAAACACAATTTGTGAAGATGATCATACATTTTCAAAGAGATCATTTTGCAACCCTGGAGAAACGAATTAGCACCAAGGCACAGACATGTACCTCTTCAAGGAATTGACTATTGTTTCAAACCATTCTTCTTCTTTTTTGTAGGGGGATGGCGGGTTTAAGGGGAGGGGAGGTCTACGCTGCCCTGAGTAACTGCAGCTGCTAAACTCTCACTTGATGTTGCGCACTTTAAAGACGTCGGTTCACTGAAATGACAAGAGAAGCAGACTCCCTGGTTTGTTTTCTAGTTTCAAGCAGTTGTATAGCAGACCAAAATACTTCACGTAATACATCGGCACGACACCGTTTTAGCTGATGATAGGACCCCACCAACTGTGAGCACTTAGCAAATGTAATTGTGTGGTCAGGTCCACATGTCAGGATTTTTTTTAATGCTTTTGTGTACATCAGGTGCAAGCCATGCCAGTTTTTATTTTTTATTTTTTTAACACATTGCACACGTCACATTGATGTGACATGTTTGCTCAGAAATTGATTCAGTGCATTGTTTGATTTCAAATGTGGATCACCAAATGTATATTACTGTCACCTCATATAAGCACCCACCTTGTGTTACTGTTAGCTATGTGTCACTCTGCTGGATCTATATCCATAGGAACATATGTCACATTTCAAACTTTTTTAGAGGTCAGTGCACTTTCTGACATACCATTTTTGTTTTCTAGTTAGTGCATCATTTGCTATGTAAAGTGTATTGATATATAATATACTTAATCTAGCCTGTATTTCCAATCTAGAGCTTTTAGAAAAAAAAAATGTGTGTATCTTCTGTAGGCACTTCCAAAGTCCTTTAGATTGTACCTCCATCTTTTCAGACAAAAAAAAAGACAAAAAAATACCCCCCCTCCCAAAAAAAAAAAGAAAAAGCTTGGCAGCAACTTAATAGCACCTGTGATTTTTCTTTAAACTTCAACTGCCTCTTTGTTTGGCAGATAATAATTCCATTACCCTTGAAATGTCTTTTGTTTGCCAGCACATTCTTTCAGTAGCCTTCCATATGTGTGAAAAAATAATAAACTACAGTGTAAGTATACTTTGATCATGGATTACTGTCCTGGTTATTTCATATGAGTCATTGTGTCATGTCATAGAAACTTATCTTTTGTTAAAGATTCTCACAGCGCCGATGAAAAGGAGGACCGAACGTTTCAACTTTAAATCTGTTTACCACAGGCAGAATAAAAACAACAACAACTGTTACTGCACATAATCCACCAGCAACATCAGCAAAGAAAATTACAGTTTTTGATAGACAGAAAATGCATTGCAAACTGCTGTTCTCGGTCTTGTCGGATATATGGAAACAACCAAAATAACTACAGAAGAATGGTGGCATCCATAGTATGCAGTGCTCTACAAAATGTACATGTCTTTAAAAAGAGTTTCACAAACCTGTCCAAACAGCTACCTTATTCAGTAATCCCTAACTGCAAGCCATGTATGTGCTTTCTTTTGCTGCCCTGCAAAAAACAAAAACAACAAAAACAACAGCAAGTTACAACAATATTCATACCAACAGCCTTCTTTTGTCATATCAACAGCCTTCTTTTGTCATATCAACATTTTTTTTTTTTAGGCAAACAGTAATCTGCATAAATATGTATAGATGATAATTTTTACTTCATTGTAACTAGAATTTCCCATTTTTCAATTATTTGTTGTAATGGGAGTGCACTGTGCTGACATTTCAAAGTCTACCATTGTTTTGAACATAACTGGAATACATATTTGCAGATGAAGCATTTGATGGTCATCATGCTTCCTTAACAGAAACACAAAAGACCTCCTGAAACAAAACAAAAAAAGTTATGCTTTTAAACTAGCACGTGGTAAAAAAGCAAAACCAAAAACAGAAGTTGGCGTCCTGAGAGGTGATGAAGCATGACTTAAAGACATGTGACCATCCATCTCAGATTCCCCACATGATGAGGTCATCGAAATAGTCCCCATCGCTAATCTACTGTCTGACCGCACTCAGCATTCAGAAAGAAAAAGAAAAAGAAGGGTTTGTTTTTTTAATCGCAGAGTGACGACCAAGTCATCCAGTGACTAACAAAAGAGTGGCTCATATCAAACCAACTTTAACATTATCAGCTTAGAGGGAAATGAAACCCATATACACACATGGATTGAGTGAGCACAGCAATATCTATCACATCGAACAGTAAAAGTTTGAGGAAGATCCGACAATCCGTTGAAAGAGTATGAATTTCTAAAATGTTGGTGCCATCATCGCTTGATGCGAAAGCTGCAAAATTTTGTGATTTCACAAGTGGAAAATGATGCAATGAAAATATAAAGAAAATTTAACATATTTTCACTTTTCTACCTAGCACAGTAAAAGTGTATGAGTGATCTCTTAGACTACAGGGGGAATAATATTACCCTTAACTTAATTATGTCAGTAACAAGTCAAATAACCGGGGGGCCAAAAGCTAAAAACAGAGGTCGAGTTGCACTCTCTCTACAAACTAAGTAGACCATGCTTATTTTCAAGTTTTTATTGTAACAAACAACATTCCACTGGTCTACCTCAAAAAATTTGTTGCGAAAGCCTCCAAATCCAAGATGGCGTCCAAGATGGCCGCCATATTTACTGACTTTGTTATTTAAATGATATAATTCGATAGAAACATCAGATTTCAACAAATGTGATGTCATATGAAAGAGAATAAAATTTTCTACAAGTTGATACCATTTTTGTGGGTTATTGTGATAAATGGATTGAGATTTTAAAGAAAAAACCTTCATTTTTTTATATTTTTCTGAAAAAAGGAAAATCATGAAAATGCTTGATTCAGCATAAATCAGAGAAAAACTGAAGGATTATCTTGAAACGTTTCAAGAATTTTGTTTGACATATAATTGATATTTTGGAGAAAATTAGGGGTCAATACCATTTTTGGTTTAGGAGTTATAATGTCTCAAACTTGAAAACTCACTATGTAAAAATGGCCACTTTAGTTGTGACCAACACCTTGTTGTTCGTAAAAATGTCTGCACACGCTAAGACTACTACACGCACCACTGACACTGGCGCTTGAAGCAGTGCCAGTGGTGCGTGTAGTAGTCTTGACAAATGCAGACTTTTTCTTTGATAGACAAGGGTTTGTGCCTGCAAACTAACTTTTCATACCAAGTGGTAGCTCAGGTGATACTGATCGCTATTATTTCAAAGTAGATTGTTCTGAAGCAGATGAGATGAAGCAAAAAAAAAAAAAAATCACATAGAGGTAGTAGCTTGAAACGTGGCACCAATCTTGTTATAGATAGTTAAGACAGAATTTAGATCAACCGCTCAAAAAAAACACTCAAGATGACAGCCATCAAAGTTGACATAGTGTATTGCGCCAAATTCAATGTATTATTTCGTTTTTGATACAAATTTGTCTGTTGTGCTATCTTAAACCGTCTTAAACTTTTATGGACATATTTTTTAAGCCAGTGATATCGACTCTCCGAAAAAGAAAAAAACAAATCGAGTGGAAGTTTTTACTCTTGATGTGAGGAGTGAATAACAGAAAACGGTGAATTTAGAGTAAAATTGGAGTGACTTTTGAGTGAAAATGTTCATTTTCACTCATTTTAGAGTGACCTTAGGCAGAGCTTCACACTAACTTTTATATTTGGTGGCCCAAAGGCAAATATCCGACCTTTTTTGGTGGCCCGATCAGGCCACCAAATTCTTCATATCTGACATTTTGGTGGCCCGACGTGCGTTTTTTGTGGCCCCGGACCACCGGACCACCGTTAGTGTCGAGCCCTGCCTTTATAGGGATCACTCGTCACTCTTCGAGTGATCCCCGAGGTCACTCTAAAATGAATGAAAATGAACATTTTCACTCTCGAGTGATCCTGATATCTAATATAGGAAAGCATCTACCAATGGCATAAGTTCAGATCAATTGTGACACTATAACCCACATGAAATCAGCCTAAAAACAATGTAAGAAAAATCTGATAACGGAAAATACAGTTTCAGCATGCTTATTTGTAAATGTGAATATACAGCACGAATAATCAATTTGGACAATTTTATTCGAACTATATACTGAAAAGTAATTTCGCACAACACATTTAAGAGCAAAGTTGAGAAATTGCCGCCATGTTGGATTTTTTTTTTTTTGGGGGGGGGGGTCGGATCAGAAGGGCTTTCAAGGACATCTACGGATCAGACATTATTACACATAAACCATCATCATTCACGTTTCTACAATAGCAGAGTAACATACAAGTAAAAAAGCATATCTTTGATACAGAAGCATTTCTTTTTAATCAAATATTGGGCCTTACCCAAACACTGGAATGTGCTCCACCCCCCCCCCCCCAAAAAAAAGACCCTCAATAAGGTTTACACTAGTACAATATCGTTCGGATGTATAGAAACATGTAATAGACAGCAATATAAGAAGATTAAAAAAGCATATCAAATTATAAGTTATAAGTTGAGATTTAACTTTGACGCAACACACTAAAGGTATTGTTTATCACATTCGATTTATATGTGCAGGTTAGTTGTATTACAAAACATTCTACCATGTAAAAAAATTATAATAAAGCCTAAAACATACGGAGATATCACCATTTCTTTTCAAGAAACCATAACCATGATAACTGTTGACATAAAAAAAAAACATTCTTATCAGATCTATTTAGTATATCTAACAATATTTAGCATTAATTATACTGATTTAAGTTTGTACATTAATCCCTAACTCACAGTTTAGAACTAGTTTGAGGAATTAAGTAAAGCTGGGTTTTTGTTTTACTTGCACAATGGTAAATAATGCCTTGAACGACAACCTCGATTAATTACCGCCATCTTGAATTTTGTGTGGATACTATTTTTATCGCTAAATATTACACATTGGCAAAATTTGTGCCAAAAATTAAGCTCCTATCTCTTTTTGGAATATACTTTCTGTTCAATCTTATCTGCCGCAGAACAATCTACTATGATGAAATGCTACAGTAATAGCGACCAGCGTCACCTAGCACTTGGCATGAAAAGTTAGTTTGCAGGTACTTGCAGGTCATTAGACCATTACAGTATTACATGTGACCATGTAAACACATTGTAAGCAAAATTTATAATGCATAAATATATTTTTTTTCAAGTTTTAGATGTTAACTTGTCAACAGTGTATGATATTACCTGTAATTCCAGAAATATGAATTATATCTCAATCTCAGTAAATCTCAATCTCAATCGCAGGTTTCAAAATAATTCTTCAGTTCTTCTTTGATAAATACTAAATCATGCATTTTTACATTTCTTCCTTTTTTCAAAACAATATAAAAATATGGATCCCCCCCCCAAAAAAAAGAGAGAAGCAAACAACCCCCCCCCCTCAATTTATCACAATACACAGCTAAAGTGGTATCAACTTTTAGAAAGTTTTACTCTCCTTCATATGACATCAAATTTGTTGCAATCCAATGTCTCTATCAAATTTTATGTTTGAAATGTTAATTTCAATAAAATGGCGGCCCTGTTGGACCGCATCTGTACTTTGCAACAAATCTACTGAGGTGTACTTACGGAACATTGCTTAGTATGCTTAATATTATGTATGGTCTTGATTATAGAGAGAGTGGAACTCGACAAGTAAGCACGATCTTGGATTTGACCCTCTGTGACGTCTTTGGGAACAGATGCGTGTAAATAACATATTATGTAAAATGGGATTTCAAGTTTGAGACATTATAACTCCTGAACCAAATACAATACTGACCTCTAATTTTCCCCAAATATTGATTATATGGGAAAGATGTTAATGTCTGCATGGTTTTCATAAATATTTTTAATTTTATTTTTTTTTACTTTTTAGAGAAATATTCATGGTGCATTCTGAAAATGTCTCCATAAATACCTAACATGGTTTGAAATGGCATTAAAATGTTCAGAATATATAAAAACCATATAAATAGACAGCAAAACAGACAAAATTGTATCAAAATCGAAATGATACATTTACTTTGGCGCAATACACTATGTCAGCTTTGATGGCCTGCAATCTTGAATTTTTTGAGTGATTGATCCAAATTTTGTTTTAAACTTTCTATAGCAAGGTTGTTTCAAGCTTCTACCTCTATTTGAAAGATATTTTTTGCTTCGTCTCATCTGCTTCAGAACAATCTACTTAGAAATAATAGCAATCAGCGTCACCTGAGCTACCACTTGGTATGAAAAGTTAGTTTGCAGGCACAAACCCTTGTTTGTCAAAGAAAAAGTCTGCGTTTGCAAGACTACTACACGCACCACCGGCACTGCTACAAGCACCAGTGGCAGTGGTGCATGTAGTAGTCTTGGCGCGCGCAGGCTTTTTTTACGACCAACAAGGTCTTGTCACAACTAAAGTGGCCATTTTTACATAGTGAGTTTTCAAGTTTGAGACATTATAACTCCTGAACCGAAAACGGTGCTGACCCCTAATTTTCTCCAAATATTAATTATATGTCAAACAAAATTTTTGAAACGTTTCAAGATAATCCTTCAGTCTTTCTCTGATTTATGCTGAATCAAGCATTTTCATGATTTTCCTTTTTTCAGAAAAATATCAAAAAATGAAGGTTTTTTCCTTAAAATCTCAATCCAATTATCACAAGAACCCACAAAAATGGTATCAACTTGTAGACAATTTTATTCTCTTTCACATGACATCAAATTTGTTGAAATTTGATGTTTCACTCAAATTCTATCTTTCAAATAACAAATTTAGTAAATATGGCGGCCATCTTGGACGCCATCTTGGATTTGGAGGCTTTCGCAACAAATTTTTTGAGGTAGACCAGTGGAATGTTGTTTGTTACAATAAAAACTTGAAAATAAGCATGGTCTACTTAGTTTGTAGAGAGAGTGCAACTCACTCGTTAAGTAAGCGACTTTTTGGGGTTTGGCCCTCCGGTTAAAAGGGAATGTGTACTTTTCATAAGATATATAAAATTTTGTGGAATTGTCTTTATATTGTTGGAAATTATAATCATGTAATATGCTACTAAGGGATTCTCTGAGATAGTATGCCAATGTAGCTCTTCTCCATTACAACAGGATGCACTCTATGCTTTCAGTGTCAGTGGCTATCAGCAGGTCCTATCAGGATGTTATCGCAGCAATCAGCAGTCTGCTTGACACTGTGGAAGGGAGGAAAGGGAAGTTATTATCTATTCTTTCTCCATTGACCTTAGGTTGATGTACATACGTGCACAGAAGCTATCTCATGTCTAATCCTGTCTCTCGTCTTTGTCTTGGAGAAGCTGGCTTGTCGTTGTCAGAGTACAGTATCACAAAAATGAGTGACAAAGAAATAGAGCTCAAACCACAATCAATGTACATGCAATATATATCAGTAATGAAGTTTCTGATATTTACTTTAGATTGATTATTTTTTTTTTAGATGAGTTTTGAAAGGGTCTCTAAAAGCACTTTGCAAAGGTTGCGCAATTTGTTACATAATTTCTTGTTCAACATTACCACTCTTCTAAATCACTCTCAGTTGCTACGTGAAGACATGTTCATAATTATGTTTAGTACTCAGTTTCTGAAAACTCAGCAATATGGGAGCATTACCATTTACAGTATATTCTCAAGAGGTATCCCAACATTAAGATATAAATCTGTTTGTTAACCTGCAAAATTTGTGTCCACACTCTTGAAATTTCTCTGATTTTGGAAATACTCTTTTAAGACCTTATAGCGCACGGAGATTCATTGGTTGCCCCATTCATTTCAATAGCCCCGGTCAGTGAATATGGGCATCAATTAAAGCATGTATACACTCATCAGTAACTGTTGACTTTAGTTGATATTCTTCAGATCTGCATGTACTTACACAGAGATCAATGGTTAAGGTACACACAATTCATTATGGGCCAGTCTTTCCACTCCGTATTATATCCCCATGCTCCCAGGTCTTTAAAATGCAATAAAATTCTTCAAATACTGAATCCGATTCTGATTTTGTGTTAGCAAAGAAGTTTTCGTAATGTTTAGACCCATTTCAGTTGCCTTTGCTCAAGTGTTACCAGCAACTCATATAATAGTGAAGATAGAAGAATATTAGTTTGTTTTGTTGTTGTTTTGTTTGTGTGTTGTTGTTTGTTTTTCTTTTGCTGTTGATGAAGGCATGACAACAATTTTTAGTAATGGATATGTAATTATAATATGTATATATGCATGATGTATCCAAGTTTTGGACAGCTTCTTCTCACTTCTGTGAGTCAGGATAGGAGGCAAAAATAATTGATCTTTCACCATGCCTCAAATGCCACTTTTCTGGCTTGAAATACGCTTGCATCATTCCCTCTCGTGTCACTTCTGGTTTCTGCGCCGGGGCATGACAAAAATTTTCCATGACGAAAACTTCTGCTCATTTTTGGGGGAGGGGGAAAAGATTGGGAGGGGGGCAAGCTTGTCACGTTGCCGTGTCCTTGATCGAAAATACATTACTCACCAGGTTTTTCCCTTTTCCATGTCTGCCCTCAAATACCCTTGTCGATTCGAAAATAGGCAAAATCCTGAGCGGCAGAACCGAATGGCGGGAGTCTGCCGCAAACAGTTTGACAGCATTATGAAGAAAATGTCAGTTTTCCTTTTTTCTTCATGTCTTTCTCTCTCTTCCTTTCAAACTGTGTTAGATTGATGTAGAATGATGTGTGAATGAATGCTCTGTATATAATTAGACAGAGAAAAGAAAGTTGATAATGGAAAAGTTACAAGAATTTCTGTGAGCCCTGCCTTCCCCAATCCACTGCATAATGTTGCATTGTCTTGTTCTGTGGAGTTATGTATATTTTAAAGGCAAGTTTTATTGCATGTTTGCATAATAGTTGTTTATAATGGTGTCTATCTCAGTGTGTGATATTATCCTATCTACCAGTAATTAAATGTTAGGGAGAATGCTTAATAGATTATACAACTATAAATACATTGCAAATCTTCACAGTAAAGACTGTTGGTCGTCATCCAAATTATGTATAAATCATCATATTGTATAAGAATTCATAGACTGTAAAACCAGAAATTTTCACGTGCATGAAACTTTTGCAAATTTTGATGGAGCCAAGATTTGCGAGAGTAAAATGCACACAAAAGTTTCTGTCTACAAATTGCATTTAATGCAAGTGGTGATTCTTGTAAGTTTCGTGAAGCAGAAAAGGCTGTTGGCTCTGGTTCACAAATGTGTCATGCCGCAAATATTTCTAGTTTTACAGTATGTGATCCATCACTGGGGAACCTAGTTTTCTGATACCCCTTTCAGGTAATCGCGGTTCAATTATCCGCATCCAAATAATGCGGATGAAGTAATCAAAATCGCGTTCATATATCCCATGAAGTGTGCACTACTTTTACGAGCGCCCGTTCATATAACGGTGCGAAAGACGG
Source organism: Diadema antillarum (assembly GCF_040938485.1). Classification (NCBI taxonomy): domain Eukaryota; kingdom Metazoa; phylum Echinodermata; class Echinoidea; order Diadematoida; family Diadematidae; genus Diadema; species Diadema antillarum. The sequence continues at coordinate 778,739 of NW_027271337.1, forward strand.
GAGTATTGTCATGGTTACTGCGCACGCCTCTATAATGACGTAATGTTTCCGGTGATATATACTCACGTGTATGCACAGCTCTTGCTCAAGCTCAGCAATCAGCGGTTGTGCGGGAAATCGAGTGACCTTTGACCGAACTGTGGAATGTTAGTGCGCATAAGTCGTAAAACGCGTTCATGTATTCTCGATCAACTCCTCATGCTGCAATAATGCGGATAAAAGCAGCATCAAAATAATGCGCACTTTTTTACTCCTCTCCCATTCATGTAATCAAAATTTTACGACTTATTGCTCCTATTATCCGCATCCACGATTACCTGAAAGGGGTATTACTTTGTTACTTTTGTTATCTTGACTGTAGGCTTTCAAAGGCCCTTATTTAATTTTCTTGAATTTTATTCAAGAAACCTCTACTGCAGAAATGGTGAGAAAACAGGTCACCACATATAACGTAGTTATTATTAAAAACTATCATCAATGCTTAGTTGTAATATCAGGTATTCCAACAGTGTTGCTTCAGAAACACCGAAAATAGTTTTCAAATGTGAAAGCATTTGCTCACTTTGAAACTTGAACAGGAGGTGCTCACAAAGACCATTTTTTAATTCACCAATGTCAAATTTAATTCTTACTTTTCATCCAAAATCTCTTTGTACTTTGCCATAATGCTCTGAGCATCAACGTCTGGGACCTTATCAGGATATCTTGATGATGAGTCGTACATGATCATTTGCTTTGGTATGTATTATAAAGTCAAAGTAATTGGTTAACCGACCGCTTCAGTGACACATTTCTTTGAAAAATGAAATCTGTGAATGGCCCAAATTCACCAATCGTCTGTTGAGAATGAGAAGGGCTTTAAGTCTTCTCGAACACTATGGGTTTTGTGGTCACTTAACGCCCTTATCATTCTCAACCGACGCATTGATCTTAATGACCCTATGGTGTCTACAGGTCACGTTTCATTGACATTTTCAGGAACTTGTGGATATCCATGGTCTAACAAACAAAATCTTGTTAAAATTTGAAGGGTTTAGCTAAAGTTCGTAACGATCTTTGCACACAAGTCAGTGCATGTCTGGCATTAATCTCTTGAATGACAAATTTATGACTAAACCTGCAGCTGGAATAAAATATCAATTTAGTCCCAGACACTTTAGGGCTTTTTACACTTGTGTTTCTTAACCCCGGACTTTCTCTGACCCAGGACTATCGTTAGTCCCGTACCAATTTTTTCAGCTTTTTACACTCGCCAATTAGTCCCGTACTATCTCTTGTCCGGGGCTAAGGAGAAAACTGACCTTTTTACACTCGTATTTCTTAGCCCCGGACTTTCCAGACCACATGAATATTCATAATTACGCTGTGTACTGTACACGTACACGCACGCACCGGCAGCACTTGATTGCCTCGTTTCTGATTGGTCAGTGAGGGTCGGACTTCGTCTCCGTCGCTTAGCCCAGGATTATTTTTTCGTTCTGTTTACACTCACTTGCTTGGCACCGCAATTGCGGTGCTAGCACCGCAATTGCGGTGCTAACCCCTGCTATTTTGCAGGGCCAGATAGTACCGTACTATCGGTGGGGCTAGCCCACTTTGGCAAAAACGAGTGTAAACAGAAAGTGGGCTAAGGATAGTCCCGTACCAACGGTGGGGCTAAGGCCCCCCCTTAGCCCCACCGATAGTCCGGGGCTAAGCAAAAATTTACAAGTGTAAAAAGCCCTTTTTTCATCCAGTCATATAACTGGATTAAAGTCCCTGAATTTCACCCCTTCCCACAATGCTTTGCCCACACCATATACCTCACCAAACCAAAACCCTCAAAACCATGTTCTTCAAGAACACTTCATACCGCATTTGTACTGGGAGTCGCTGACTCACAGGCAAAGCTTATCTGGTTCTCTTAACCCGTTGAGGACGGTTTGATTTTGCCACAACACACATTTCCCGTAAATGCTTGCCTGAGTATTATACTCGGGACTCGTCCTCAAGGGGTAAAGTTTAAAATGTCGTAATTAGCAAAATGTGGAACCTTGAGGAATTTTTCTACATTCATTGGAGAAGGCATAAGAAGTTGAGAAATTTCACGGTTTGAGCTCTTCAAGATATCAGGGATTCAAATCTGAAATTGTTGTCCCAGATATTCAGCAGTTGGTGCCCTTAACCTTCCAAACACCATTTAACCCTCTTGCAACCAACATTCTAAACTGCCCATCCAGACATCTTGTACAAAGAGACTGTTAAGGGTAATGACTGAGTTAGACCAGCAGATAATAATGGGTCATTCTCACTGGAAAAGTGTTGGAATGGTAAAATTTTCCAGCATTTGAAGTATTTCAAACTGCAAAAAGAAAAAGAAAAAGAAAGGAAAATTAGAAATTAGGAAAAGGAAATGAATACAACAAAAGAAAAGCGTTGGTGAAGAACGAGCAAGTTGAATATTGCTACAGACAAAAAAAAAGAATGTGTATTCAGTGACATGTGTTAAGATGTCATTTATACATCATTTGGAGACAAAAAAAAAAAAAAAACAGTTCATAGGTGTAAATTTAATGACTTGGAGCTTTTTTCGTCCCAGGTTTAACAACTCTTTTATAGTTTAACAACTATCGATTTGCAGTACCGGTAGTATAAAAGCACTCTGTAAACTGTGTCATAGAGACAGTTACAAGGTATTGTTTGTGTGTCGTCACATTTTTATATTTGCAATATCTTAAGGCGATATTTGTTAACAGATTTCTTTAACACGTGGATAAGTGTTTTATTTGACATTCTATGAAATAAGAGCATAATACGGTCATGGTGTAATCATGACACAGTTTTGTGAATCGGGCGCAGTGTGAACTTTAACACACATATTGTTGGTGGCAATGACGTTCATTGGCTGTGCGATTGCAACTGGCATGTATATGTTTCCCATATAGGTAGTAGTGTAGAACTGTATAGAAGACTATTAGAAGCCATGGGACAGCAACTAGGTAGTTTAACCTCTCCCATGCTACAAACTTTGGACAGTGCATGTATACGACACTATGGAATTTTGTGTGCCAAATGGCATTCAAAGTATGCACAGGATTGTCCCTTCCGCAACCTTCATGTAACCATTGCCTTTTGGCAATCCACGCAAGAAGGCTGCTGGTGGCAACAAGAGGCTTAACTGGACTTCATACCCTCTCTAAACACGTGTGGCATAAGATTTATACAAATATTCCAACAGAGTGTGCTGCTGTCAAGTATATGTGTATGTGTGTGTTATATATATACAATTGTATATATATATATATTTTTTTTTTTGTATGAATGATTTTTTGCTGTTGTTTTGTTTGAAGAATGACTGAAATCAAGATATTTTAGGGACCCTGCACAATCTTCAAGAAACGGTTCGAACAGAATTAGTACAGCATATATGAGTATGCAGTTTGAAATCTGGTTGGTATATTCCTCTGAAATCATCAGGATTTCACCAAACAATCTGACATGGTACATACTTGTAAGATATGATTGTCAACAAAAAATAGTTTCGCCCAGTGCATTCCTGATATTGAATACAAAATGAAGTAATAGAGAGGTAGCTGAATGTTTTGATTAGACAGTGTGAACATACTTGTACTTTCGCATTATGTGTCATGAACACATGATCAGATGTATGTAGGGGTGATATGTCACAGTAATCAGGGTAATAGCATGCTATTGCCGACTTTCAAAGATTGCATTTGTGTTAAACGGATCTGGAAAGGGATCATGCATGCAGAGTGTGTGGATTCAATTTATGCTGTATGCAAGGTACGTAGAGTGTGAGGGGGAGGAGTATCAAGGATTGCCTGTCAAGGGATTAACTTGGGTGTTGTTATATCCCAGGGATAATCTCCTTGATCCTTTGTTAGTTTCTGTCCTGCTTGATATAGATACTTCTGTGCACTTGTGAAAGAGAATGAATCTATAGCATAGGAGGTTGGTGTCAGGGTTTCTTTGTTTGTTTTATTTATTTCAATATTGGTTAAAAAAACACTATGAGGGATGTTATTATTTGCCTCTCTTATAACTGGGAAAGAATTTGAAAGGGGAGAGTTTCCAACTTTTCGCCCCTGCAAAAAGACATGTGACCTAATAGAAGCGTCGAGAAAGTGCAAGATGACGCACATGACTCCAAAAGCGTACTCATTACAGAACCCCTGGCATGGGGCCCGTCAATTCGACTTCACCGCAACATTTTTGGCATCGGCCGAGATGAACACCACAGATCTCCAAAATAGCAAATTTCAGTTTATTCTTAGCTTTAACTAAAACAGCACCATAAATAAGCCGGGGGAAACTTGTGTACTCACATCACATAAAGAAAGACAGGAAAAAACAAAAACGAGATTAGGAATGAGCTTGAAATACTGTATGGCATGAGGATGTCTTTGCTACTGTTTAGTTGTAAAGTTTCATTAACAGGGGAAATCTAACTGTCACAGGCTAGTTATGTATCCCCAGGAGAACTCCCAATGTCACTTGATTCTGAAGTCAATTAGGGGTATGTCCACTGCCTTACTATCCTACATTCACATCCTTTGAGATTTAAAGGTACAGAGTAGAATTCTACGTGTACCCATGCCCTTTAAAGGGTGTGTACAGTTCTGGTCGAGGTTAAGATTTAGCTTTTAACGTTTTGTGAGATATTCAGAAACCACTCTGAGATGTCAAAGAGCATGCGGTTCTAAGGGGTATCAAAAGTTTATTCGATGAAAATCGGTTTTGAAATGGCTGAGATATCCAAAAACAAGGTGAAACAAAGAGATACTAATAAAGTTGGGGCATATCGCCTTTTGTTATTAGCACTTTTTTGGATATCTCAGCCATTTGAAAACCAATTTTCATCAAATAAACGTTGAATCCTTCTTAAAATGACAAGCTCTTTCATATTTCATGAGAGGCTTTTCATTATTTCACTTAGGAATGTTCAAAACATGAATCACTACCTCAACCAGTACTGTACAGTCCCTTTAAAATGGAAGGATTTTAGATTCTCACATCAATCTTGGTATGTCCACTACCTCTTTACCTTATTTCCATGATTTCTACATTTTAGAAGTGCACAATATGAGAATGGCATGAAGTTCAAGGCACTTTTAAACTGAGGGGTTCTAGATTTTGATAAGGGTACTGTATAATAGGTTATAAGCAGAAGGTTGTAAAAATGCAACCTTGTAAGACTCACAGACTTTGTAAATGATAGCCATGCTATGCAGGTCATTACAGTGTACTTTGGGCTTTCAGTTGTAGGAACTGATTAAAGAGACAGATCATCCCGGTCAGACTGAAAGTGTGTGGTTTTTTAGTGATTTATGCGTGATCTTTCCGTAGTTCTTGCGCAATTCATCTGTGATTTTCATTGCGTAAATCAGCGAAAATTCTCGACGGACAAGCACGCACAACCATATTTCTTGTGTGATTCATGCGTTTACCCGACTTTTGGCAGTGTGACCGAGCCCTGAATAATTTCCTCATTAAAAAGTTATTACTTGATACAGTCACCAGATAAGAAAAGAACATTTTGGAAAACGTACTTAGAAATGCATTTCATATAGTCTTTAATTGTTCAGAGGAAACTCGAAACCATGTTTCTTTTGCGTGTGGTAAGGAAGTAAATTTTTAATTGAAATTTGCTCAGTTCTTGACAGGTGTTCTGACCTGAATGGTTTCGACTGAGAAGATGGTTTGAGTAGGTGCTGCTAAAATAAAACTTAATCATGCATTGATTTATGCCATTTAGATATACAAGAACATCTACATACAGACAGACGCATGTATAGGACTGATCATCCATAGAATTTCTGATTTACTTGTTGAAGTTGATGATGTTTGCGGGGCATTAACGGGGCATTCCATATGATTTTCATAATTTCACATTGCTTTCATGAAACTTTGCTCCTCAAGAACTATATGTGAAAGTTTCATGCATGCAAAAAAATTTGGGCTTTAGAGTATATCGGAAATCTGAAGGTGCATGTACTGATGAATATATCTAAACACCATATGGTGCACTTTTAGCAATCTGAGTTCAAGTATATGAGTATATACCCACACCTGTGTTTTTGTTTCCTTTTGCTACACCTTCACAGTCTCTCTGTAGGCCTATGTAGAGAGATTTTAGTATGTATATATACCTGTCCCTTTCACTTTGCTTTCATCCCCCAACCACCGGCCCTCTCGCAGTCTGAATCACACATCAACCCCCATTAGCCTCGTTAGGTGGCAGGAAACCTACCTGACCTCCATATTGTATCTTCGATCAAAGGGAATGGACACGACTGTCATGTGACTTCGAGAGAAGAAGCAGTCTTTTCCCTCTTGAAATATCTAATAATATTTTTCCTGAGAATGAATGAGAGTTACACTGTAACTCTGCCTTTAGTACCAAGATGAAAAAGTCGCATATCCTTTACTTCTAAAGCTGCCCAGGTGCTCATGAATTTTGAGAAAGTGACAGATGGTACAACTAAAATATCTCATACAGTATAAAGAGATAAGAAAAACCTGCTAGTTGCTCACACATTTTGAAGGGTGATTTGTGCACACTGAAAAAACTAGGTGATGCAAAATATCAAAGGCTGAATGAAAGTATAAATGGTCAACATAATTATGACCCCCTGTTAAAACTGTCTTTACCTCTATGTGTCTTATGCACAACAGATTCCTTGGATACTTCTCCAGTGACTATAGTGTACTTTGTTTAACTCTTTATGTGCCACGTTCGCGTGTCCGACTCAGTCGACGGCGTGCCAACTTCACTTATTCTGCTCAAACGCACAAACCCGCCCAAACCGATTGATAAATCGCCTAATGCCGCGGCACAATGAAAGCGTTTCTTGCGCTTTTGTTCTTCTCACATACAGCTTGCATTCTATGTGGTGATTAACTATCAAGCGGTGTTCCCAACTAGACTTGCATGGAAATTCTAAGTTTCTGTCACGGTTGTATGTGCAAAAGTCATGCCTTTGCAGTAATGTATCAACACTGATCATTCAAAAGAAAAATTCAAAATAGATTTGTCATACAATTTATATCAAAGCAAAACTTGGCATTCCTCTTCAACTTTGCTCACTATATGTCCAGCTTAACAGAAATTTGTAGAAGTTTTATAGATGAAATTTTTTCTCAAAGCATGACTACCTTCGTGTCTTAGAATAACGTGGCACACAGGGGGTTTCCACCATGGCACATAAAGAGTTAATAGTGTTTACAAACAGGGATATAATTAAATGAATTGATTGACTTGCTCTGAAAATTGAAACCAAACAGTGTAAACTGTATAATAATACTTCTGCTTTTTATCACAAGAACATGCTTTTACCTAACTGTCAGGAATGATATGCCCAAGGGATATCATGCCAAGAAACTGTTACTGAAAGAATTTTAATGATTATTCTCAGAAGGAACCTATTAATTGCACAACATGTCAACCACATGTTTCACCTTAACATGTTCACACAATGGGGAGGGGGCGGGGGATGGGGAGGGGGAGGGAGATGTTGTAGGTGGGGAAGCCAGAATGAGGATTGACATAATGTGGCAGGCTATACTATTCTACATTACACATCTCTCTTTCATTAATGTGTGTCGAAGAAAACGAATATATTTGAACACAAAACGAAACAATTCTCTTGTCACTGCAAGTAGTGTCAGTTTCACGGCATTTGAGAGAGCATGGTCATTTAAATCCACCTCCTGACTCTTGGCTTTTGTTGAAATCAACTTTGGAACCTGTGTGTGATTAGGATCTCCCCTCATTTCATTGTCTGCTTGAGCCAGGACATGCCCCAACATCTGGGAGAGAAAGTTCACCCGAAAAACCTTCGCCGGCACAATAGTGTGAATTCTGCATACCGGTCCCCGAACAATGGAAATCAATAGCGCTTTGTTGCAGCGCCATCTTAGAAGGGCCTGGGTGGTAGAGTTGATATTTCCCCTGCCCTTTCTCCCCCTCTGTCCGATAGTTCTGTCCGTCTCATTCTTCCTGTTCAGTCTGGATCGTTTGAGATTCCAGCTTAGAGATCTGACCGGTCAGGATCCAGTGGTCAGAGAGAATGTGCGGCGGTCAGGTCATGTAATGTTGGTATGACATGCACAGGGACTCATTGTATGTATAGTCGCTCCCATGATACTGCTTTGTAATGGGAATGGTCAGTGATGCGGTGCGGAAGATTAGAAGTGATGCGTGAGATCCAAACTTTAGGACTATAGGATCAGCAGAGCACACTCTCAGCTGTGTGTCCTTGTATGATATTTTTAGGCTCATCACTTTAAATTTGTCAGCTTCAGTATTTTGTTACTGTTTTTTTTGGGGGGACAGATTCAACAAGAAGAACACATAGGCCTACTTCCCACTTTCATGTCAAAAGATACCAGAATGTGGTTGAGAAACACTTCATGTGGACTCTGTATTATGTCATAGCGCTTTGCATCCAGTGGAAAAGGGGCTCTATAAATGTCTACTATTTTTATTATTATTATTCTTCTGTCTGTGTACCATTTCAGTAGTGTGGCAAAATAATGATGCATAATGAAATTTATGCATTCTTGGTATTTTACCAACTCAGCTATAATTGTTCTTATATCATTCTTCTCGTTTTCATTTTATTATTCTTGCTCTTGACTTGGCCTTGAGTTTGTCATCTCTTTTGAGCAAACAGAAAAAAAGTGCATTTTCTGCTAAACTGCATAATGTGTCAGTCCTTATTTTTAGTGTGAATGACCTTTAAAGAAAAGCTGAGGCAGAAAAGATATTTCCACATTTGGAGCAGTCAAGGTCACTGTGGAGCATGCTGGATTCTTTTGCACACAGAAGCTCTCTTATCAATAATTTCTGTTGGTCTTTTTAGGTGAAACACTCTTTTTTATGGCTAATTTTAGTATAAGCCCCCTTCATGGAATATCACAAAGGTGTTTTTTTCCTTACTTTTAGTTTTTACCTCCATGAAAATTGATGGAGAGATTCACAACAACTGTCTCTTTTTATCAATCTCTTTTTTCGTATCTCACAAAATTCTTTCTTTTCATTCATGAAGATGAAAAATGACAGCATGTACATCACATCAGAGAGGTTCTTCATAAAGTTATTGGTTATTTGAACCCATAAATTTCAATTATCTACAATTACTGCCATAAACATTCTGATATTTACCTGTAGAGTATGTTTATTCCAGGTGATAATAGCATAATTATGTTTGTAAGTGTGTATACCTTTAGATTTTACAAAGAGTGCGAGAAAGGAGAGATTGTTCTCTAGAGAGCATTTGTGTCAAATTTCAATCATAATGTTGTCTACTGTGGCAGATTGGGATTAGATATAGATATGAATACTCATTTATTTTATTTTCAGGCAAAATAAAAGCTATATTTTTGCTTGTTGTGGTATCTGGAAGTGAAATGATTGCTTTTTCTCATGTGAAGCCTTCTATGTTGACTATAATTGGGGATGGTATTGTATACAAACTACTGGTAGATGAATGGTATAGTTTTAACAAACAAAAGAGCCTTCTCCTATTTTTAAAACCCGCTGCCCATCACTAATTGGAAAACAAGAGCAGATAGTGATACCTGGACCGGTATTAAGTGAAGTATAGTCATTGAATGCTAAAAGCAATTATACCACAGTGCTTTAAAGCGAGAGAAGTGGGAAGGGGGGGGGGGGGGGGGGGGGGAAGGTACGCAGAAAGAGAGAAGAATGAATGAGAGGGACTTTGAGATGAATGCAGCCCAGTTAAAATTTAGCCCTTGCACCCTTGCCCAAAATATCATAACAGAGACATGCATGCCCAATCCTGGCAATATCTCTTATCAATAACTCGAAAGACAATGTGTAATCAATTTTTAATTAATCTCTCAGCCTTCCCAATCAAGGGGCAGATCTATGAAATTATAGCTACACGAAATCTTGCAGTGAGTTATTACGATGTAATAAGTTCTCTGAGTATAAAAGAAAAGAAAGATCAATAGTAGTGGAGAAGGACAGAAAGATAGAGAGATGGGGAGAAAATGGAGGGATGAAGAGTTGAGATCGGAGACATGATTTTAAAGACAGGCTGTCAACATTACAATGTGGTAGCCATTGCCGGGTGCTGCATTGTCACATGTCTCCAAGCGTGTGAGATTTGCCGCTTTTTTCGGGAAAGAGCGAGGGAACGATGGCGTTTATGGATCCACCGCCCCATACGGGAGGGAGCGTGACTCTCCTTGTCAAATTACTCACGACCAGGATGTAGAGAAATTAGTAGGGACATTAATTGGATTGTTTCATCACGCACTTGTTAACGCGGTCCGGTCCGCAAATTGACCGCCATCTTCTGGCTGTCAATCAGTCAGACGGTCAGTCAGTTTGTGAGGATTTACTTAGTTTTTTTTTTTTCAGGACCTGGGAAAAGTCTAGGGATTAGGGTTCTGAACCTTACAAGCTGCTTGTTGACTTTCTCTTTTTTTCTGTCTTTATTACCATCAGTATTGTGTCATAATCATTATGTTAAAGAGTAATCATGTGAGCTGTGTGAATTTCATGAATGCATTGAAATAAGAATTGCTGGAAAGATATCATTGAGAATTTTGGTGTTCTGTCATATTGGTGTCATGTTCTGTATGGTGTCATCCCCCCCCCCCCCCCACCCCCAAGGTCGGAGTCAGACGAGTATAAAAAGTAAAGCCAGAAATTATCTGTTTGCATGACACTTTCTTGAATATGTTAGCAACCCAAATTCGTGGAAGTACAAGTAAAATGCATGTGAAAGTCTTAGTCTACACAATGCATGGAATGCCACTAGCAGTTCATGAAAATTTCATGCCATGGAAAAGGACCTCAGCTCCAATTTGCAGGAATTTCCTGCCATGAATGTTTCTGACTTACAGTAACTGTATATACCACATAAAAGGAACATGATATTTTGCAAATCAGTACTTATGAGGCAATTGTATGAGTGGCTAAATATGCAATTAACCCGTTGAGGACAAGTCCTGAGTATACTCGGGCAGGGGTCTATGGAGAATGCGTGTTGTAGCAAAATCAGCCTGTATTTAATGGGTTAAGAACCACAACGATTAAATGAGTATTATTCCTTTTTTTTTATAGAAAAGACTGTGATTTTCAGCCTTTATGATCATAGCATTTTTCTTGCGGAGGCAATATCTTCGTGGGTTACCAATTCTGTAGGTATCATCACTTGATAAGGCAGTTTGCTAGAATAGAAACACTGTGAAACATATGGTCTATTGAGTGTGAATTGATCTTAAGTTTAGTGAGTTCTTACAAAGTTGATCAGTGCCATCCGTTTCATACTTCGTTGAATCACCTGTTCTTTTTCAAACCGTCTTTTTTCCCCTTTTTTTCATACATCATTCTTCTGGGACCTGCTGGTTAAAAGCAACTTCTGAATCACCAAATTCTGTAAATCTAATTACCGTGCGCTGCAAAGTGATAGAGAAAAATGGAATGATGCGACACAGACTGTCTGCCACACTGTTACAATGAACGAATGTTTGCGACTTGTCAGCACATGTGATCCGTGTTGTTAATTGGGAAAGTTCTCGTAATCTCACTGGATGGGAAACTGTCTATCCTTCGTAGGGTCAGCCGAGGTTCAGAAATAAGCAGCAAGGTGGATGGGGGTTGCAAGGAATTGTCATCTTCTTTTTCAAAGCCAGCAGCTCCCAATTGAATACATTTATCATCACATGTTCAATGTTGGGATCTGCAGATGCCACAATGAAACAGAAGAAACGCCCATATTTCAAATACAAATTGTTCTAGCTCTGCGTTTGGAATCATCAAGTTGGTATAAGATGAAAAACCGTCAGGTTCATGTCAACATGTCATTCTTTTTGTGTGTGTGTGTGTGTATGTGTGTGTGTGGGCCTAGATAGCTGTACTGATTTTCTAAATATAAGGTTTTAAACAATGTGAAAATAGCAAAATAATGAGGCTTTACCCCCCCCCCCCCAAAAAAAAAAAAAAAAAAAAAAGGTGTAATGTTGAAAGACAAAATAACAGCATTACTTATTGGTGCATTACGTACATTGTAACTTTGTACCTGTTTCTACAGCAGTAACATTGTTTTATGTGCAAAAGAGAGAAGTGAAAAAAAAAAGAAAGAAGAAATAATAGAATTTAAAGAAAATTGACAGAGAATCTTTGGTTCCCCTGATTGTAGATTAAATTGAATCTTATAAATTTCTGGTACTCCGATCTTAATTCAATTTGATAAAATCTATTGATGTCAGTGTTGGTAAGAAATGCATTGGGATTGCACTTGTACAAGCAGATGCAATAATGCTTGTCATATAATACAGTGTATGATTTAGAGAGTCATGAAGTCTGAGAAAAAACAAACTTATGGATGATATGCTCAATGGGACAATCAGTCATTACAGGAAGTCATATAAATTTCAATTTCTATGCAAGCATTTAGCCTTTTAAGTTTGTTGCCTAGTAATAAAAAGAGTAAAGCAAACCAGGCCCATATTATGTGTATAATAATTCTGGCATTAACTACTTTAATAAGGGTTTAATTGAATATGGTAATATGATTATCACAGGGATATGATTTCTCCATAAAACTTCAATCTCTATCCTCAAACAGCCTTGAATATTCATAGACGTTCAGGTGCTATTGATTTGACACACACTTATGCATACACACATGTTCTCATAGACTCACTACACACTGTTTTGCTGGACAGGGGGTGGTTTTACTCAAAATAGTACCATCAGTGTACCATTGGGTCATTGCATCCCGTATTCTTATTGGTCAGACAGGCACACCCTCTAACGGACAGGCATGACAATAGGCTGGGTGAGAGAAAGCGAGATGGGCATCATTCAATTTTCCACAAATCAATATTCCTTTCTTCTCTCGAGGGGCGAACTCCTCAAACTTTTCTTTCTTCCAGTTGCACAACTAAAAATGCCCTCACCTTGTGTTTATTGTGTTTGTTTGTGTTAGGGTTGGCAAAGTGCCAGAAGCTTGCATGGTCAACACGGAATGTTCTGGAATGTGGGGGGGAGGAAATGAGTTCGAGTCATGAGCCAGAACTTTGTTGATGAAAAGCTGCAATTGATGATCTGGCTACAACGCAAACCTGAAGTTTTCCAACCACGTATCATCACCCCAAGACGACTTAACAAAATAATGTTCTCCCAGAAATGCGTTGATTCAGATTGTGAGAGAGCCCGTACTGCTCTCGATATGCGCCGTTTGTGGAATACTAGTACAGGAGAACGTAACAAGTGTGAGTTCTTGCTGTCGCCTGATAAAGTACCAGTCCTAACTTCCAAGTCCTACTTCTCACTTTCATCATATCGGCAAAATTTCTTGATCCTCCTGATGAAGTTTTACACACCTACTACGTATGTGATCTAATATAGCAAGCTATATAGTTTTACCGTAAGTATAACAGTCTCGAGAAGCACACATTTATGTGTGCATTGTACTGATAAAAAGCCCTGGCTCAACGTTCCAACCAGCTATTGTGATCAAAATATACTGCACTGCAGTGAAAACGAACAGAATAGCGTGCGCTTCCACTCAGCTACCGTGTTGAAAAGAGATAAATTACGCATGCGCACTACCGACACTGAACAAGAAAGAGTTAAACTGGAGATGACATGCTAATAGTTTACACTGCAATGAGAATTACCAGGGATTCCAAAATATGTGATGGTATTTGACAAAATATAACAGACAATTAGCTTCAATAACATTTTAGAAATAGTTTTTATACCTAGTCTGCTATCAAGGTATGAGCGATGTTTTATATCTTTATACAATCAGCTGCAATAACACAGAGCCATGGTTTGATAACTTGACCATCCAAATGCAAATTGCCTGTAAAATTAACTGTATTAAAGGACAAGTTCACCTTCATAGACATGTGGGTCGAGTGAATGCAGCAATATTAGTAGAACACATCAGTGAGAGTTTGAGCAGAATCGGACAATCCGTTAAAAAGTTATGAATTTTTGAAGTTTCTGCTCAGTCACAGCTGGATGTAAAGACTACTGTAGCTTGTGATGTCACACGAGTACAACGATATAAAGAAAGAATAAAGAAAATTCAACATATTTCCATTTTTCTCGCATAACAAAAGAACATTCGACTTCTCTCTTTCAGAAGGCAGGGGGAATGATATTACCCTTAACATACGTCAGTAGCAAGTCGAAGAAATGTGCACTTTTTTCAAAAAGTATAGTTTTGTGAAATTCTCTTTTTATTTTCCTTATAAAGTTGTACGCATGTGACATCATACACTGTAGTAGTCTTCTCTTCCAGCAGTGACTGCGCAGATACTTAAGATATTCGTAACTTTTGAACGGATTGTCCAATTTTCCTCAAACTTTTACTGATGTGTTCTACTAATATTGCTGCATTCTCTCAATCCTTATGTATATGAAGGTGGACTTGTCCTTTAAGTTTGCATTTTCTCTTGTGGAATTCCATTGATTTCTTGTAAACAATATCTTTGTTACTTCTGTTTTACTTTCATCTGCTCCATGCTTTCTACAAGTTTTCAAACATCTTTCCTCTCCCTCATTCATAAATCTAACTTTACTCAAAGCTCTACACATAACATTGACTTTTCTTGTCCAGAGCTACCAAGTTTCACGCATTCTGCGTGAGACTCAAGCATTTAGGGGCCATCTCACGATCTCACGCATGGCACCCATTTTTCTCACGCATCGGGCGAAGTCTGCAACTTGGGCCTATAATAATGAGCATAGCTCAAAATATTAAAGTGATAGTTGCAAATGAAGATATATTTCCCTTTTGTCTTTCAAAATAAGTAAAAAATAGTTACTTAAATATGCACCTGATCGCACCATTAAGAGCTAAAAATTGAAAAAGCCCCCTACCGTGGGAGGCCACAGGGGGGAAAAACCCCTCCCATACCCTCGCTCGCGCGCACATTCGCATGCCGAGTTGCCGAGTCATGAAAATCTCACTCATAAATTTTTTTTGAACTTGGCATCCCTGCTTGTCATTGTGGTTACAAAAGCAGCATTGAAATGCATCATTAACAAAATCAATATAGCATTGATATAGGGCTCTGAAGCCCTGACCCATACTTTTTATTCATACTTTTTTTTTGTATCTCTTCTTTGAAGTCCTCTTGTAGTTCTAATCTTAGATTTGATTCACCCACAAATTTTCTGCAGTCTTCAACATGGTACATGAAACAATGTCATGGGATAAGGACATCATAAGGGAGCATCATGGGGGAATAGCCTTTCTGTGTTTCACCTTGAAATGAAAGTATGATCTCTCAGCCTTTACTCTGTTAACCTCACACAATTATCTTACTCCATCATTCTCATCCACACAGGTGTTCGTGCAAGTCCAAAGAACCCTCCAAGAGGAGCCAGTGGTGGCTTTGCTGTGGAATTTCTGAAATGTGTCATCACTGAGGCTCTGGACTTCAACCTTACAACAGCCATGTTGGAGGACAAGCACAAATGGAGGACTGGATTTTTGTAATGTCAGAGAATAAAGTGAGACAATCTGGCAAATTCACCTCCTGTAATGACAACTTTTCTGGTGGCAAACAGAAGTCTCCAAAGTGTGGAAGTGCTCCAAAATAATCACTATCCTATGACTCTTGGATTTCATATTATGCCAGGATGATGGAAGTGCATTAATCCTCTACGACTCTGATCACCGTAACGCATGTAGCAAAATTTTGACATCTCTTTTGTACAGTCGCACCTCTCAGAGAATAAACTCTCCTTGTAGATATTTTGCAGCAAATGACAATTTCTATTGAACTTCTTCGTCTCTCTAGATTTTGTAGAGGCTGATGACTCTGCAATCATAGATTGCTGTGATTTTTGTGTAAATATTGAACAGGACAATAGAAATCGTTTGTCAATGGTGCTTTCTCATAAATGAAGAAAACGTATGTTCCATTGTGGGGTTATCTCCACAGCAACATGACCCCAAAGTGCCCGTGGATGATGTCCACCACAGTGGGATAACATGAGATGACAGCGGAGTAGCTGATGAGGAGGTACTACTGTCCGTGATTCAGCCCCCTCCTCTCAACTCTCCCGAAAGTAGGGGTGATGATAAAGAGGTACTCTGGTGACTTTACCTCCATCTCACATCTCCTGATAATGTAGCCAGCACCTCCAACATCCTAGATCATGCCGACTCTACAAACTCAGCTAGCGCCAGTGGACATCGCAGCGGAACATGTCAGATTTCCTGAGGAGAGAGCAGAAACAAAATGGAGCGGATGTGTCGTTTGAAGCGAGGTTCTGCATCCCTTTTCCTTGCAGTCATATTTTCAAGGATGGAACCAACAATTCACTTTGTTCTGATTCCAAAGGAGGAAAGGGATGTTTAACATGAGTATCATCCTTTGCATTGAGACCACTTACAGGGAAAAATGGATACATCATTCAATATGAGTCAAGATGAGATAAATACATATTTGCAGAAGAAGAAAGATGTGTGGAGGATGAACCATCAACAATGCATCAGCCATTCATCTTGTAACCAGAAGTTCTGAAACAAAAACAAAACAAAACAAAACACCAAACTGATCAGAGATGTCCTGGAAGACTGCATACTTGGAAGCCACTTAGGCCCCCTATTGGTATCTGTCATGACCAGTATAGCTGGAATCTTAAAGATGGATGAGTTTTCTGTACATCTACAGACTAGACAGAGGGGTCTCCATGACAACTGGTCTGCCCCCAGTGGTCTCAGGATGCAGGAACTCCCATTGCAGGGATGTGGGACTTGGAGTAGAGTGCCAAGGAGTCCAAAGACAGTATAAAGGTAAGCAACATTCATCTTGTTTGTTGTTGGTGTATCGGGGATTCAAAGTAGGCCTGTGTGCCTTGTGTCAGTAAAGATCACTTCACTGCACAATACTTTTTTCCTTAATATTTCCTTGTCTTTTGGTTATCATAATAAATGAGTTGATTCGAAATTGCTAAAGAATTGATCGATCAATGCTTGTATAATCAAGCAACCACATGAACAAGGGCTTAAGGTCCCCTCTGAAGGACAATAGGCAACCAGGATAAAGCCCCTTGCCCAGGGGCACAGCTGCTGTAGCCAGGAGACTTAAACCAGGGACCTTGTGAATGACAGTCCAGGATCTTATCCCTGGTCTTTTGTTAAAAGTGTTCATTTAATTTAAGCAATTACTACAGTACCACATACTGTATGTATGGGTGTGTGTTTTGGTGAAATGTTGTTTTCTAAGTAAAGCTGTCATTGGGATTAGCAAACTTGCTCAAAACATGAATTGCACAATTAGGCTATGCACAATAACCCATTAAGGACAGGCTGATTTTGCTACAACACACAATTCCCATGGACAGTTGCCCGAATATACTCGGGACTAGTCCTCAACAGGTTAAACTATGCACAAGCTATGAGGATCTTTCAATCTTCTCTGGCTGGCAGCACTGTCTTATTTTCTATCCTGTTAAAATTTATTCTGGATATTGGCTAGATATTAACCTAATGATAACTGCCTACTGATATAAATGATAGACAAATAGTATTATCACTAGAGGATGCTTGTTCAATATATCTTTTTTTTTGGGGGGGGGGGGAGGGAACAAGCACTCTGAAAAGATTTCATACTACATAAATACATACATACGGTACATACGTACATAAATTAGATATGTTTTCGCTTTCATGCGAGATGCCTTTGTAGATTCTTCCTCACTTTCTTAAAGTTCCCATTGTCCATTAACTTCTTGAATTCCTGACGTGCCGAGTCTAGCTGGATAAGATTTCCCTTTTCCGTTTCACTGTGCTTTATCGTCGAATTGATCAACTTTCTCCAACTGTTGTAAGCTCTCTGAGATGAAATGAACAGTAGCTGCCACGTCACAGTTATTAACCCCATCCCCTGGCCCTTTCCCCTTTCCAATGGGTCCTTTCCTGTAAAAGATTTTTCACTTATTAGACGACATGATAATGGGAGGCTGATAGAGGCCAGCTAATGAGCTTGCAGACTCTCTGTTTCTGATAAGAGTGATTAAATATCATCTGAACTGTGAACCCAAGGAATGTTGGTGACATTCTGGCAAAGTCTTCAGCTTTAGAATGCCCTTCTCTGTCTGTCTATACACAAGGAATGAAGCCTACGATGAGGCTGCACATTTGCTATCCTGATATCATTAAGAATGAATTATTTAAAATGTTGTCTGTTGTAAAGAGAGGGAATGCTAAACTTCTGATTTGTTGTCCACAGCTTAAATGCCCCTTTTCTTTGTTTACCAAAAGCAAAGTCTGCATTGAGCTTGTTAATTCTTTTACTGATTAGACCAGTAAACTGCTGGTTGTTGAAGGAAGGGGTGTTTATCCTTTAATAACAATGTCTATGCAGAGTTACACCCTTCTGCATCCAAATCAGTGACATGCAAAGCAGTGAAACAAATGAATCATTGTACAGGTGACTCCCATTAGGCCAAAAAAAAAAATGTTGTATTGGCGTAACATGAGATTTTCAAATAGGGTCGGGCGGGCAGATTTTTTTTTTTTTTTTATTTAATTTTTTTTTTTGCTACCTGTATTTTATGTGTAAAACTCATATTTAACAAAACCCCATTCGATAGAGAGGGTCTGTTGCATCCAAAGTTTGTTATATCACCGGTTTAAAAGCCGTCACGACATACCGGTCAGAATATGAACAAACAAATTCCTGGGCTAAATCACCCAGCGCCACAGACAAATCGATTCTCCGAATAATATTAAATAAAATCTTCGAACCAGACTTGCCGGTTGCCAACACGCTGTACTGCACGGCCATTTTCCGACACCAGCTGTTGTTGTTGTTGTTGTTTTTGATAATTTGCAAACCCGTATCGCGCCCTCTCTCGGTAAAAACGATGTATTTCCTTTTTTTTGTTGAAAAGTTCAGGGTCGGGGGTTTTTTAGGGTCGGGCGGGTTACGCCAATACAACGATTTTTT
The DNA here is from genome assembly GCF_040938485.1 of Diadema antillarum. Classification (NCBI taxonomy): domain Eukaryota; kingdom Metazoa; phylum Echinodermata; class Echinoidea; order Diadematoida; family Diadematidae; genus Diadema; species Diadema antillarum. Next base: position 797,702 of record NW_027271337.1, read on the forward strand.
TTTTGGCCTTATAACAAAGTCATTTGAGCCATCAGTTTTCTTTTGTTACATCAAAATTTTGTTACAACTAGGGGAAATTTTGCACCCCAGATGTTGGGGATGATAATTTTGGGACCTGAATTTTTGCTTTGTTGTAACAAAATTTCATTATAACTGTGTTGCTTGTATTAAACAGCTGGAGTGTCCTGTATGCAGAAAAAAAAAATGGTGAATTGCAAAGTGAGAGTGATTGTAATAAGAGTGAGTGAAGAAGTCACTGCAGTAATGGGACCCATTTGACCACAGCGCATGTTATGAATGGACTTCTATGGGCCTGCGACCAGAATCTGCGTGCATGTAATTTGGTTACGATTGCGATTGCGGAATTACTAATCTTATGAACTCTTTATTACAAGGCTGGGGTCGTGTGAAGCGATGTGATACCTCATTGTCAACTTCCATGTACTTACAAAGATGGGAGGGCTTCCTCTTTCTCCTTCAATGCATATAGTGTCCTTTATAGTGTACTTTCATGCGCATTTTAAATTTATGAATCTTACCACCAGCTCACATGAAATTTCGCAAAATTAAAATGTATGCGAACATTTCTGGTTTTACAGTACATTTGTAATATCTGAACGCAATCAGTAAATAAAGAACAAACAAACAAGCAAACTGCATATCAATTCGAAAGGGAAATGGAAACTTTACACTGAGAAAATGAGTGGCCAATTGTAAACTCGATCACTGGATTTAAGAATTAAAAGGCTCGTGCACATGCTGCACCTCATGAAAAAAAAAAAAAACTTCACGTTATGAAACATTAAAAACAAATAATTGAAATTGTCAAACAATACTATTGAGCAAAAAAAACACAAAAATATGGTTTTTAGGACTCGATTGGTTAAGTGATCGTGTGATGCATTTACAACAGGTGAATATTTTTGTCACCGTGACTAATTACTTGAATCTGTCATGAAGGTATAATGAGCAGGAGACGATCACATGTAAACTGAAAGTACCTGGGTATCACTTGTCGATGCATGTGCAGGTCATAGATGGTCCTCACATGGGCGAGCATGACAGCCACAGATTTCTGTAATTAGATAATTGATACGCTGTATTCGCTGACTTCACACGTATCATCTGTAGCTCATGACGTGGGGGTCTGTTTACGGCTTGTTGACATATCTTATTCTGGTCAGATTAAGAAGAGTTCTGCTTGAATCCTTTTATCCCATATCGAAAATAAGATTTGTGAGCTCAGTTTTATCTGCCCTATCTTCTTCCAGAAAAACATACAGAAATGGGATGGAAATGACTAATATAGGAATGTATTAATTAAGGTCTAAAGGTAAGAAGGGTTTTTTGGTGTGTTTTTCTCATTTTTGTTTTTTTTTTTTTTTAAGTCTGGGAAATCCAGATGATTGCCAGAATTACGAGAATCAAGTTAAAACATTAGAAAGAATGATCTGCAAATGTTTTTATCATCAAACCACATTATTCAATAAACTTTTAAAGTTTGTCCTTTCTACAGTTCCAACCATAATTTCAAGGAATTGCATGGCTTTTGTTGGAAAAAAAAAGATTGTAAGCATTTGGAGGTTTTTGTGTTCTTGTTCTTATCCACAGCTGGTGAAATTGTAGTTCAAAATGTGTATTTTGATAACGATTTGGAAACTAATATGCACCACCAGTCTCATTGTACTGTTTTGTTCCAAAACGCTCAGTAAAAATTGATGGCTGTTTTAATAGTTTCTGCGATTGAAGAAGGAAAAAAGCTTAAAATCATTGTCGCCTGTTTCTCATGGAGGAATCGCGTGGAGCACTTCAAAACATCCATTTCTTATCCCACTGCTCACAAACTCTGTAATCTCCCTCATCTCTCCCCGCTTGCCCCTTTCCACACTTCCTAAGTCCATCGGAGGGAAGATGGGGATTTTCCGCGGAGACTTGGCCGCTTAAACTGTTTACGAATTTCCCTGCGAAAGTGGTGGGCATGTCTCGTGACACGTTTTAAAAGGGGAAGGGGGTTGGAAGTGATCGGAGGAAGAGACTTCAAGGTGTCCCTAATCTGTCTGACAACAGCCTTGTTTGCGAGAGACAAGAGTTTCGCGCTTAATAGATTACGGACACAGACAAGAGGCTGGAAAAACTTTGCCGAAAATTCTGTCTCCATATTGATAAACAACGTAGACTTGTTGCCTTGATCATGGCCGATAGCAATGTCAGATAAATTTTTTTTTTGTAGTACAAACTTTGACAGGATATCATTGCGCAATAATATGATTGATACACATTGAATGGGGGGTGTTAGGGTGAATGAAAGACTATTTAGAAAACATAAGAAGAAGGAAAATGATGAAGTGAATTTTATATACATAGTGAGACTAATGCCACACATCGGCAAATTTCAAATGGTATAAAAAATATTACTAATGTCCATTTGAATTTGAACATCATCAAATATGCCATTTATTAAATAGTACATTTTATTGGTAATTTTTGTCATGTGATTGTAACGTCTTTTGTTAATGATGATCCTTACAGTTTTAGATATGAAGAGTTTGTTTGCAAAAACCGATAAGTCCATATTTGCCAAATGGAGATATTTGCGATTAAAGGTCAAGAAAAATAGAGAGAATGATAAGAAAATTTTTGCTTCTTTTGACCATAACTTCAAAAATGTACCTTTATATGTAGTGACCAATATATCATTTAAAAGGTATTATTTTGTACTTTATGACAGAGACCGTGCTTCAAGATCTTCAAAAATGGACTTATCTCTTCATATCTTGTAGGCATACATTTATTTAATGTTTTTTTTTTTTTAATGTGTGCATGTGTTGGTTCTTCTTTACCAAGCTGAAGACGAATGTTGAGAAAATGTTGCCCCAAGACATTTTCCAAAGTAGAGGCAGTTTCTTTCTCATTGCAAATACAGAGGAGAAAAAAAAAAATCACATAGTCGTCTTCTAATCTGTAAAAAAAAAAAATCCAACACAAAGAAGCAAGCAATAGTATTCACACAAATGATGCCTTTTTTGGCCAAAAAAAAAAAGAGAAGAAAAGTAAAGAAATGGTTGTTTAAAGTGCCTGACAGTGCCCCATTATATCCTTTGCACATTGTCATTCAAAGTGTCTGTCAAATGACTTGTTCACTTTGATGTGATCAATGTTTTGTCAAACTCTTTTCTCAACCCCAGTTAACTTGACGCCATATGTCCTGACGTCAGTAACTTCAAAGCAGGATCATCCATTTTCTCTCTTTTTGTGAATTTGCTCTCTAATCATTTCCTTTCCTTCCGGGATCGATCTCTTTAACTACACATAAATGATGAATACAGTTAAGGTTGAGAAAAAAAAAAATATTGACAAAAAATATAAATTACATGAAGCAGCACAATGTGATATTAACCCTTTATTGTGTACATGTACATTATTGTATGTGTCCAGGCATCTAGAATTGTAGCTCAGCAGGCCAGGCCTTTTATTCGTTAATCCATCGAAAATTGACCTAGATGTAGATAATTTAGCAAGCCCAGTCAGGTCTATACAGTGTGCTCATGGTGACTGTACAATTGTAATAGAGATTAGGGGGATTAGGTAATCTCTATTCATTGACAGTTAGTTTCCAGACATACATGCCAATCTCAATCAGTAAAGAAAGCACTCTGGCATGTGTGCTAAGGGTTAAGATGATGCGTAGTCCATTCAGCTTCAATAATGCAACAGCCCAGGCACCCCTCCTATTGAGTGCCATTGCTATGTGAGAATGTCTGGAGGGGGTAGACTTTAATGCAAAAAAGGAGCACATTTTTTTGTGTGTGTCAGTTTCTGCCTGCAGGAATGTTCCAAGGAATCATTATCTTCACACACCTGCCTGGAGAATGAAAGAAAGAGACAAAGATGAATAAGTTTGGTGATTTTTCTGCCATGATTTTTTCATTTCCTGAAAAGGAATTTGATGTATTGTTGTTCACATGGCTCTTGATACCTCTGCACATTTATGCAATTTTGAAAGATTAGGTATTCAGCAATATTTCAATAGGACAGGGAGTGTTTATCAATACCTTAGTTTTGCTCATTTAAAGTGAAATTTACCTTCATGTGTAGATTCTAAATGAGTGCAGAAAAGTTTAGTGAAACTTTTCAGTGAAGCTTGTGGAAAATCAGATAAGGGATTCAAAGTTATGAATCGATGACTTGGTGATGTTACAGTTGTGGAAAGATGTATGAAGAAACTGAAGAGAATTCTACAAATTATAAAATTTCTCTTAGCACAATGAAAAATCAATTGACTTCCTTCCTTCAGAAGGCAGCGGCGATGATATAGAGCCCTGAACATACGTCAATAGCAAATACTAGTAAAGAGAGTGTACACTTTTTAATAAATATATACAATTTTCTGGAGTTTGGTCTATAGTTTCTTTATCATTCTATTATTGTTACATCATGGACAACTGTAGCCTTCATATGGAGAAACAATTGCACATGAATTTGATCAGAACTTTAAAAAGTGTATTTTTTTAAACTTTTAAATGGCTTTAAGTCCCATTTTCCTCAAACTTCACTCATGTGTTCTGCTACTATTTGTGCATTCTCTGAATCTGCAAATATGTTTTGGGTAAATTCCCTTTAACAAAGCATCGAGCAGATATCAATATGCACTAAGAGATTGAAAGAGGGGGGGGGGGGGGAATAAAAGAGGATATAAAAGGATTTTGTTCCTTGTCAGCTATGTTTGGCAGCGTGCATGGCAGTTCAAGATTTTCAAAAGAATTGTGGAATATCAACTCTGACGGAGCACAAAGATTTATGTTGGTAAGCTCCCCGGTTTGGAAATGTTATAGATATAGATCAGTTTAAAAGTAAGAATCTGATAAGAAACATAATTCAGTCTCAAAAATTTTTGACAATGTAATCAGTTATTATTTTTGTTCTTATAAATTCATGAAGATTGGTGCATTCAAAACAAATGCCATGTCAGGGAAGTGGTGTGTATTAAGATATAATTCTTTTTTCTTCAATACTATTAGGCATTTTAGTGACCCTGTCAAAAGACATTTTGATAGTGGTTTTCTCAAAAGACATTTTGATAGTGGTTTTCTCAAAGGCATTTTGATAGTGGTTTTCTCAAAAGATTAAAATGATGATGATACTACATTTACAAAGTGCATTATAAGCATGTGTTTCTCTATGCACTATACAATTGAAATACAAAACAAGGCTTTAAGACTTCACCTTGAAATATCACTTCACTCTCCTAAGTTTATTTGTTGCTACAAATCTGAAATTCTATCCAACTCTTTTTTTGCAAGAGTTATATCACAGCGTGAACACTGTGTGTGTTCCCAGACATTTGCCAGATATAAAGAAACTTTCATTACAATTCACCGAGCAAAAAAAATAAACCCTGGTTAACATAGCCCTGTGCAACTGAGATACTTAAATTCTGGTGGGCTGATCAATGGTACAGCTGGTTCCTTTGACAATGCAGGGGGCAATAATCAAATTCATTTCCATGAGAAGGCTCTTTCCAAATGAATCGAAGCAATAGTTCTCATTATAATTCCATAATATGGTAGCTAGTCTGGTGCAATTCAATATGCTCAGTTCATTCCATGATATTTCATCCCAGAGCATATCTCCCCCCCCCCCCCAAAAAAAAAAAAAAAAATGATTCATGACACACTATTTTAGAAATCCCGTTGATATTGCACAATCATGGAAAAAAAAAAAATCGATTCGATCATGGAAAAAAGTGATCCACTAAAAAGCAAAGCTTGTCGGACGTGGATCGCTAGATAAATAATGAGTGAATGATATACTATTCTATAACAATATACATGTAGTTATTTTGAGATACACAGGTCGGGAAAAAAATGTAGAATACCAATGCTATAGTGCCCGGACACTGTTCATTGAACCACATGTACCGGGAAATTACATGAAGCAAACATTTAAATAAAAAAGTTGCTAAAACTGTAATTTGTTTACTACTTTTTAAAGTACATGTTGTTAACAGTTGACTTGGAGCAGCAGGAATGTCAAAAATTATAGACAGCGCCCTCTAGAGGTTGACCAGTAACAGTGACTATGCAGTTTGATATCCCTGAAAGAGAATGCCAACAATAGTTTCAAAGGAAGCAAAATAGTTTGAAAATAGAACTATAGCTTTGGATGAGATACCAGGATAGTCGAAGTAATCACACAATTTCCCCCAAAAACAAATTGTATGAACCCTTGGACAGGCAGAGAAGCAGTTGTTGTGGTGTTGAATGAAGGAAACTTCTCAGCTGAGTGTTACCGTATCAATCTTCTTGACGGTTGTGAGGAAAGAAAAATGGTTTTGACAGCGAGTAACTATGAATATGATCTTACTTTCTCTCTCTCTCTCTCTCTCTCTCTCTCTCTCTCTCTCTTGCTCTCATGGTGGGGGGGGGGATGATGGGGGTGGTGGTGGTAGAAGGCAGCTCTAAGTGCAACCTTGGAAAATTGAAGATTAAACTGAACATCCTCTCAGCCATGTTGTTAACCCCTTTTGACGTCACAGGTTTGTCGTAAGAGAATTATCGCCAATTATTGTCCTTCCCCTCTTTTTGTCAGCCGCAGCATCTATGCCCTCATTCATTGTTGGCCGATCTGAAAGTAGGGGATGCCCAGGAGGGCATCGCTAAGTTCACAGTGCGCTAATCAGCCTTTGCATGGTGGCTGTCGATTCACATGACAGCGTGGTCAGCTGACTTGTGCAGTTACCTGTTGACTTTGCACGTGATGAAGCAAACTATCAAATGTGACCGTGCACCTCAAAATGAACATAAAGTCGCACACACTGATTTTGCGTGAGGACTGAAAAATAAGTGAAATGGGTTAACCTAGCCAAACTTTTTCATATTTTCTGAAAGAGCGGGTCTTTTTTAACATTATGCTAAAATTTGGTACCATAAAACGGGCAGGAAAGCGTGTTTTTTAGCAGTTTATCTCGAACATTTTTGGTAGAATAGTGTGATTAGGTGTGTCTTTAGAATCCCTTTTTCATTTCTGAAAAACCTTGTCCACACTCTTAACTTTCAACTCTAATAACTTTTTAAAAGATAGTGCTACTACTTTGAAAGTTGGCATTAATTATGGACAGAATGTGTTAATGAGGCATGCTTAATTTCAATTTAATCTGATAATCCCTTCATTGTTGTTACTCTGGTGGTTTACTTCCTGTTTTTTGTCCCATTCATTGCACAGCCAGCACGGTTTGGTAAAGATTAAGCGCTTGAATAGACACTGTACTTAAGAGCCTCTTTTCTCAGTTCACACTTTTCCTGAGTTTGTGCTTTCTTTCCAATATTTAGATAGGTTAGGAGAGTCCATTTGATTTGAGTTATACATCATTTTAAAGCTTAAAGTCTGCTCTTTCAGAATATGGTCTTAACTAAAAATTCATGTCTGGCGACTTTTTGTTTGTTTTGAGGTGCAGGGTCACAAATCATATTAGTGGAGAGGGCTATGTCCAGTTCGCTGCTCCTCCCCCTTCACTGTTGTGTCGTGATGGTAGCTGAAAATGATTGGTATGCAGAAATGTCAGCCGAAATTTGTATCAAATATCTCTCGTAGAGTACCACCCGACTGTAATGTGTTTGTTGGTCTACTCAGTTTTGTGGTACAAAGGAATCGCCAAGTAGGGCAAAGGGATAGTGCAAGAAGCACTCTGTCAGTTCAACCAGTTTTCATGTTTTTAGTTGCAGTACCTAGTGAGTAATGTTGAGAGAAACGTGACTAAATGTTGTATGAGACAGTGATATCAGACACAAAATGCTTAAAATTGAGGTAAGCGTGTTGTTCGACTGTCTTTTAATTTCTGCTAACAAACATTGAATCTGATATCCACTTTTAATGTCGGAATTGCTGCCTCAAATCAAATTCTTCACATTGAACTCTATAGTCATCCATGTGTTTCTGATATCACATTTCATGATCTTGAAAGAAGAAAAAAAAAACTTGTTTTTATAGCGGATTACAATGTGTGTCTCTGGGCTTCAACTCTTGATGAGACACATTCACACGTCTGACTCAGTTGACTGCATGCCAAGTTTGCATATTTTGCTCAAATGCACAATCCCGCTCAAACCGTTCGATAAATCGCCAAATGCCTCAGGACAATTAAGGCTTTACCTGCCATTCCATTTCACAAGGATGTAGCTTGAATTTCCTGGTGTTTGAATAGGTAGCGGTGATTTGAAATGGTTTGAGAGTAAATTGTACTTTTCTGTTGCGGTTGTGTCTGCAAAAGTCATGCCTCCCAGACCCGGAAAAGAACACGGCATAGATACTTCTGTACTGGCAATTTTGGTAGAGAAACACAATCATAGCTTTGTCATGAAATGTGCATTGCAGCAGAACTTGGAGTTTTCTCTCCAACTTGGCTCAGTTCGTGTCTATGATAAATGTTTCATTAAAAAGTTGCATTATAGTTTTGAAAAAACAGAACGTTTATCAAGAGTGGTTGTGCATTGCGATCTCAGAATATAAATGTGGCACACAGGGGTTTATACCATGACACGCAAAGAGTTAAACTCCTTGTAGGGTGAATTTCACTGTGTTATACATGTAGGTTGTGAAAAAAAAAATCAAAAGGGAGTAATTAGTGGGTTTTTCTGTGCCAATCTGCACTCTAGACACACAGAGGGTTTAACTCCAACCCACTATTATCAAGGTAATGATACTGATAATAAAGGAGGAAAATGACTTATTTGTGTCCTCAATTAACTCAAAGCAGTGGACAAGAATGATATAATCTTTCTTTGAAACACTGATAAAATGAAGCAAACAATAATTGTTAGTAGGTGTAGCAACTACTTGTGGAGTCACATGTGATTTATCTGGGGGCGTTCCATGAAGTGCTTTGTCAGATGTTTTTATCTGACAAATTGTTATAAGCTACTGAAGTTCTTGCATCTGATTGGCTGAGAGCAAATCTGTCAGAAAAAAAAAGATTGTCCGATAAAACGCTTCATGAAATGCCCCCCAGATGAACTAGACCTACATAAAACTGGAATCCATGATCTTGATGATATATTGCAAGAGGTTAGTGGGACATGAGAGTTCTCAAACTTTTATGGCTGCATGACATGTTTGTTGAAGAAAATTGGGAATTGAAAGGGAGATGGGTGTATTATTTACATACATGCCAGGCTGTTGATAAATCAAATTGCCACACATTTTTTTTCCCTCTCTGTCTGTCTCTCTCTTTCTATATATGCCTATGTGAATTTTCAAGCACAAGTTACAATTGAGTCCATAATTGCAGTTACAAAAACAAAACAAGAATACAGAAAGTTACTTACGAGAACACATGTCAAAGTGGACTTAATAGTGCTAAGAACAGATGTATATAGTCCAATCACATATACAGTATATGTATATAAATGTATTCATGTGTTTATACCTTTTATCATCTCAGTCTAATTTTCTATCATTCTCGTTATGGATTATGTGTCACTATCCATTCATTTTTGTTATTAGATATCTGTCTACCAATCCATTAATATTCATCCATGTCTTTAGGTATCAAAATGTTAACGTCACGACTTCCTGCTAATTATGAAACTGCATACCACAATACACCAGTGCTTTTCTCACCAGAGATGTGGCAGTAGAATACCACCCTTTGTTTGTTTGATCACAGCAAGTGCTGATTTTCCTGATTTGGAAACAGGGAAATGCAAGTGAGAATACATCAACAGAAAAAGAAAAATAATACAAGGAGGAAATGAAAGGATTTACCCTGATCAAGTGGCAAATAACATTCCACACTGAATTCTCTTTTGGGTTGTAGTCACATGTACAGTGTACCTCACAAAAAAGTGATTGTTGGGTGTATGTGTGTGTTAAGTTTGGTGTATAATTTGTGTTTTCCTGACAGAAGGAATGGATTGCTTCTGTCTTTACGTGTTTGTGTGTGTGTGTGTGTGTGTGGGGGGGGGGGGGGATTTCGTGTGGGGGGAATGCACTCTACAAAAGTACTGCTTTTTAGCATTCCTTTCCATTTCCAGCATTTCCGTATACTTCAAATATTCTGTAAACTTATCTTTTATTATGTATTGTGATGTAATTTATGTATTCAATTTCTGTAGGATATTTTTATGTTTCTATTTGAACAAATGAAAAATTACATGTCTTGGAATATTCAGCATTCACAATGTCCATTATGATATGATATATGACCACAGAAGGGTTTTGCCCCAAATGTTTCATATGAACAAATGTGAAGTCTGTGGTATTTTATGATATAAATCTCTTTATAAAGGAGCAATTTTGGTACCTTCATAATGTTTGAGGTCTTTTGATGGCATGTCTTCCTTTTTTCTGAAATGTTATAAAGCCTGCAAGATGGCTTGGAAATGCATGTAACTGCTACCATTCTTCAGTTCCCAAAATGATTGGTTGCAACATCCTTCAACTTCACCCTAGTTTCTTGTTACTTTAATTGATATCTTATACTGTGACAGTCTTAATGTCAGCAGAATAATTCTTGTGATATATTGATATATTGTTTGTAGTATGATTATCATTTTTTTTTTTCAAAATGACCTACATATATAACCAGTAAGAAAGCTACCCTGTCCCTGGACTTTTAAGAATTATTACCATGACATTTGACCCCATTAATGAATCGGCCAGGGTGTTCATGACTACTTATCAGAGCTATTAAGGTTTTCACACTATTCATGACCCTTACTGTTGGCATAGACACTGATAACTCCACTCCAGTTTCTTGTTACTATGGTTCAATTCATATTTGTAATATACTGTGACAGTCTTAATGTTAGCAGAATTGTTCTTGTGATATATTGATACATTGTTTGTAGTATGATTATAATTTTTTTTTTTTTCAAAATGACCTACATATGAATAACCAGTAAGAAAGCTACCCTGTCCCTGGGCTTTTAAGAATTATCACCATGACATTTGACCCCATTAATGAATCGGCCAGGGTGTTCATGACTTCTTATCAGAGCTATTAAGGTTTTCACACTATTCATGACCCTTACTGTTGGCATAGACACTGATAACTTCACTCCAGTTTCTTGGTACTATGGTTCAATTCATATTTGTATTTTACTGTAAAAGTCTTAATGTCAGCAGAATTGTTCTTGTGATATATTGATACATTGTTTGTAGTATGATTATATTTTTTCAAAATGACCTACATATAAAACTAGTAAGAAAGCTACCCTGGACTTTTAAGAATTATTACCATGACCTTTGACCCCATCAATGAATCGGGTAGGGTGTTCATGACTTCTTATCAGAGCTATTAAGGTTTTCACATTATCCATGAACCTTTACTGTTGGTATAGTTACTGATAAGAGACTGTAAAAGAATACTTAGGGCTTAACAGTTTTATAGACTTGTCCTCCTTTTAGAGTCAGTTCTATCAGAGGGCACTCAATAGAATTATTTCATTTCATAGAACCTCTTGCATTTGAAGATTTTAGGACTTGTTTAGTTTTGCAGCAGTGTGCTCTATGCTAACTGGAGTTGGTAAAATACAGAAAGGGCTCTTGACTCTAATATGTGTCCTAGATTGCGGCAACAAATTGAGTTTTCCGAGCATGATCGATAGCTACGTATATGTGCCAAAAACAAAACAAAACCACAACTGGGTTATGAATGGATGTTGGTGAGCCAACTACGAGTGGCTTTGTAGATTGGAGATGTATGACAGCTCTCTTTGGAAATCAGGATTAATGATTGTTTGCCATGATCTTTCACTTCATGTAATCCTTGACTTGAAGTTGAGTTATGGCTTTTGAATTGTATCGCTGTGGGGTAGGTACCTACACCTTGGCTCTAACACAATGCACACTGTGATACAATCTAGAAGTAAGTACTATCCTCAGAAAATCATCATCTAATCTACAGTTGTAGCCTGACCAAGTCTTTCATGTATATTAACATCAGAGCATTCCGTGATGATTTTATTTTAATATTTTAATAATGTAATAATTCTTCAAGTCGTTGTGACATTCTACAAAATGGCAATAATGGCAAAAATGCCACATATACATGCTATTCTTCGTAGTTGAAATCAGGTAACATGTTTTATTGTATCACGTCATCTGAAATTCCCACTTAATATAGCCGATCGACGACAGAAAGAAAAAGTGAAGTGAACACGCAGAGTGATGATAAACCCTCACCAAAAACAACAGAAACAAAAAGTTAGTGTTAGTGTTAGTGTTAGTGTTTTGTTTTTTGCCACAAGTGTTCTGCAGCTCCTGTAGTTAGTTATAAGTAAAAAGATCATATCTTTAGTGCTACCCACATATTTTCATTTATTGACGGTTAACAACTGATCCCTACCACTATTATTTGATTGCCAGAGTTATGGATAAGAGCACTTTGGCCACAGGTCAAGGAAAACTTGCTGCCTTCAATGTTCTCTGTCAAATGGTTGACCCACCTGTCTGTGTGTTGAAGGGGGGGGGGGGGGGGTAGAAAGGGTGTGAGGACTGGTAGTTTGATGGCAAAGGAGCAGGAACTTCAGATAACAGTGAGATCCTGAATGTTACTCATGTGTTGAAGAGAGCACAAGACCAATCTTACACTTGCAGGTGTTTCAGTGACAGTTGAAAAAGAAAGTGGGGGGGGGGGGGGGGAAACGAAACAGTAGCTGCATTGGCCTTGCCTTGCCTAGCAAAACCACAAACAGGTATGACTTCACAGATGCGAGACAGGGACAGGCATAGGGACACCAAATAAAACAGAATTGATGCACCTCGGGAGGGTCATGGGGGATGTGGCAGTGGGGGAAAGCAGTGGAATAGGGGCTCACATCGCCTTAGCAAAGATGGCGGGAACCTCCTCCCACCCCTCCCCCATCCATGCCAATAAAAAAATTGTCTAATGCTACCATCAGTATGATCGTTCTTTCGCTGTGCCCAAAATATATATCATGATAGTCAATATGCAGGCTTGTGGATATTCCTGTTGCCATCTTTAGACCTAGGGGGCCAAGAATAGGAGATGGGGAGGGCATGGTGCCAAGAGGGAGGGGCATAAGGGTCGTCCTTTCTCTTTCTCCTCCTGGCAGAATACACAGTAGCTCTCTGGCCTAATTGGGATATCCCCCCTTCCCCAGACAGCTTGAGGTCAGTGTGGTGAGCTCTGACACCCTCACATGATTATGACGAGTTTCTTCCTGTTATACTGGGCGCATCGACCATGGGGGGGGGGGGGGGGGGGGGGGAGGGTGTGGTAAGGACACATTGGAGACTACCCCTCCCCCCTTGAATATAGATATTTCAAATCACATATTTTGGGCATCACTTCCTGGTAAGCCACTTTTTTGAAAATGTTTATTTTTTTAAATATAAATTTTGTAGTTTCCCAAAAATTTCTCCAGGCCAAATCCAATAGGCCTATATCAATGTTGTATCATGTAACCTTCCAGTGTTATGGAAAAAAAATCAGTTTTCATTCATTGCATGTTACAGTAGCTAATCATGAATAGCATATACACGATATTAATATATAGTATGTAGGCCCTATATTTCCACCCATGTCCTGGCTCAAGACAAATAATTTATGTGCTTACATTTCAAAGGCAGCAGTTTATACACTTTTCCCTTTCTTGGCACAAATAACCTCCCGCCACCTGATTTATTCCAAAAAAAAGTCACTCAAGCCAAATTGTTACAGAAAGTTCTGATACAATTCATGGAGGATACACGGCAATGACGTCAGTTACCGTGTCTGATCTCTGGTCCAAGAGCATGACGCAGGGCTGTGGAAAGTTTGCACCAAAGCGCTCACTCATTCGAAGAGGAAGGGGTTGGGGAGGGGGTAGTCTTAAAAGTAATGCCCCTCACCCCTTACTCACTTCTCCCCACTCTTGGCTCTCTGTGCGCCTATACATAGCGTATAGGTCCTAGCGCAGGATGTCACGGCACAAAAGCGACAGACTCCGACTTTTTCGGATCATTCGGCTCACTTACTCACGCTGAGGTGGCTGAACTTCAGAAGATCGCAGTGCCAAACTTTTTCCAAGTCTGGAGTTTTCACTACTTTTGCCAAGAAAGCAACCTGTACTGTTCTTTCTCCCCATACCCATTGTTTTAATGTTATTCCTCACGGTGCATACAGGGCTGCTAATCTGCTTGTCTATATTTGGATGCTTTTCAGTGCAGTTTGAGAAAGACTTGTTTATGATTACTCGACAACTTTCATCACACTTTTGTGGACTTTCAGTCACTTGTAATATTTGAATTGCAGTGAGGCGAGACATTTTTTTGGTCAGTTCATCACAATCGGCTGCATCACACTGCAAAGAGACAATCTGTGAGATTTGCGCAGCATCGAATGTGGAGCCATTGAAGCGTGGCATTTCAACAAGAAAATCACACTTCTTTTGTAAGTTTTCTTTTCATCTGCGGTTCATAAGTGCAGCGCTCAGACAGTGAGAACTTGGCCTGTCTGCCGTGAGCATTGTTTGTCTGTGGAAAATATCGGCAAAATCTACTGTGCATTGCCATCAAAGTTTTTCTTTGTTGGAAGACAGTGTGCACCCAGTGTGTGCTCCAAAAGGTGACAGTTATATCTTTATCATATTCGCGGAGCATTTGCCTAAAAGAGGGAACTTGCTGGCTGAGTGGTGGATCTTTGTATTCAGAAGGGGGACCCCCAGAACTCTGGTCTCCATTGACATTGGACTGCTAGTATTCACAGGTGCAAGCTGAATGCATGTGATGCCTCTGCAACAACATCGCTTTGGAGCACCTACCAGAGATTTCTCAGCAAAGAATGCAATCACTGGCCACATTCCTTCTAGTTCTTAGTATGTAAAGCAATTTAAGGAATTTACACCACAAGAATTCAAAAGCCTCATTTCCCCCCCCCCCCCCCCCCAAGAACAACAGGTGGTTTCCCTTGTTTCTCATCAGGAACATTAACCTGCTCAGGAGAACACTTCAAATTCATACCACAACTACTTCTGCTGGCATTGACCCCAAGCTCCCTCAGCTGTTGGTATCTACCTTCTTGAGAGGGAGGGGTAGAGAAAAGGGAAGAATTTGCGTGAACTTTGCCCAGAGTACAGAGGCCCAAAAAGCTGAGAAACTCATAGGCAGCACTGAAAGACAGACCAGTGTTTGATGTGTGACTTGTGTATGTAAACTCACATGTTGGCAGTAAGCTCAACTCGTCCCCTGATTGGCTGAAGCAGAGTTAGGGAGTTTGGGAAGCAGTAGAGTAATCAGATCTCTTTTCTTGGACTGGCTGGTGGTTTCTGTGTGGTGGGAAGCCAGCATTGCGCCCAGTGTATATATAATCAAGGCAGTCCAGGTGTGTGTGTGTGTGTCTTGTGAGTGTGTGTGTATTTGACAGACTTTTTTTTCTCTTCTGCAATTCCCCCTGTGGAGGGAGGCTGGCACTGACACCAGTATGAGTACCAAAAACTGGAAGGAGAAGGAGGCACAAAATGGTGATGTGGTTGGTGGTAGTGGAACAGGTAGTCTCTCGGATTCCATGGATGGCATGGTCTCACACTTGAACATGAAGGGTCCCATCAAGCGCAGACACTCCATCCACAACATTGCGCGGCAATTGAGCCTGCGGCGCAAGCAGAAACTCCAGCGACTTGTCAACAAGAATGGCATGTGCAATGTGGTCCACACACACGTGCCCTCCAGAGGCCTGGACTTTCTGGCTGACATTTTCACCACGCTTGTGGACCTCAAGTGGAGGTGGGTGCTCTTGATGTTTTCACTAGCCTACATTGGAGGATGGGTTGGCTTCACTGTACCGTGGTATGGGCTGATCTGGTACCATGGTGATATTGGGTACTTGTCCAACAATGACACCTTGTATGAAAACTGGGAACCATGCGTTTATAATGTTGAGAACTTCATTGGTGCCTTTCTCTTCTCTGTGGAGACACAAACGACAATCGGATACGGTTACAGAGGAGTGACAGAGGAGTGTTGGCTTGGAGGGACCCTTGTGGTTCTGCAGTCAGTCTTCAGTTGCCTGGTTGATGCTGTGATGATTGGATGCATATTTGCCAAAATTGCGCGACCGAAGAAGCGCGCAGCAACAATAAAGTTCAGTCGGCATGCGGTCATTGCCGAGCGGGACGGCAAACTGTGCCTGATGTTCAGGCTCGGCGACATCCGCCAGTCACACATATACGAGGCCCATATAAGAGGGCAGCTTATAGGACCTAAGGTAACGGACGAGGGGGAATGCATCCCCCTCCACAGCTACCACATGAACTTTGGTAACGACACCGGTGAAGACCGCATCTTTCTCGTCTGGCCCATCATCATCTGCCACGTCATCGATGAGAAAAGCCCGCTCTACACGGTCTCAGCGGACGATCTGCTCGAAAATAACTTTGAGATCATTGTGTGCCTAGAGGGAGTCCTAGAGCAGACCGGTCTGGTCACCCAGGCGCGTACTTCATACTTGCCTTCCGAAATTTTGTGGGGACACCGCTTTAGCAGTCATCTCATCAGCATCAAAAACAGCGAGCAGTTTAAAGTGGACTATCGCGAGTTCAACAGCACCTATCCCATTCAGAACATGCCGAGGTGCAGCGCAGTAGAGCTGGATCGCATGAGAGAGCCGGACTCAGACTTCATAATGGACACCAAGCCCATTAAGTCGCCAACGGTGAAAGTACCTCCTCCGAAAAACTGCTTTCAATCAAACTTGCCTAAATCAACCAACGGTGCCTACAACGGGAACGGGAGGATCCGCTTTGCCGATGAGGATGATGAATATGTGAAGGACCCGGTTACGGCATCCATAGAATCTCTTAGCAATGTTCCGATGATGAATGGTGTGGGCATGAAGCGATCACCGTCCAGAGAATCGCCTGTATAGGTAAGGAAAACCTCATGCTCGGGAGTGATAATTCTTGGCGTGACAAAAGCAGATTTTTAAAGACTGGTGCAAAATCTGTAACCTACCAGATAAAGAAATGGGAAATGTTCAGAGCTTCTGTGAAAAAGAGGACATCATAATATACTTACACAAAAAAGGAGTGAACAGGAAAAAAACAAAGACAATGCAGATGAACTAACCATGTATTATAGAAAGCAACATGTCATAGATATAGATGATGGGCTAGATGTAGAGGAAAAGAAACACAAAAAAGGACAAACAAATGCAATCTGAGATATTTAATGTTTATGATATCTATATCAATTTCTAGAAAAGCAGACTTTCTTCCCCACTGCCATATCTGCTGAAATGTAGAATTTTCAACAAAACTTTTTTGATTGATATTTTGAAATTTTCTCTAGTATTTTTTTTTTTTTGGCAAGATCTGCATTTACTGATCTTCATACTCTGGAGATGTCTTGTTATTTTTGTCAGCATTTTCAAGGTTTATATGAACCTTTTTGATATGATTCAGTGGAACAGAAAATCGTCGCAAAAGTCCTTTCATTCTTTCGCTTAATATTCATTCATGCTGAGTTGAAAATGGACAGAGCCAGGTGCTTATTTGATATCATACACATCAGCGCATAATTATATACTTTTCTGTTGACGTTGTACTTTGGTGATCTAGTTTTGAATGTTGGCTATGCAGTTTTTCATGTGTGAGTTTTCTCGAAAGTATCAACTAACTCTTGTACAATGGACAGTTCGTCAAGTAGACATTGTTTTGCTGGTCCATGCTGGCGCCAATGTGATCTAACACACCCACCAGCAGATTTTGTGTGCGTCTGCCAAACAAGGAAAATATCCCCAATTGGCACGAGAGAGTGAAACGTGATATACACTTTTGAGCAGTTTACGAGGTAACCTAGGAATCTGTTATTCTCAGCAAAGTGATCAGTTGTTATTCACGTTGTTGTGCAGGAGTGGTTTTGACTATTCAGGTGAGGAATGTTTATATTCCACTGACCTATCGCTTTTGAATTTACCCGGTCAGATTTTGTGGTTTGAAATTGTTTCTGGGAGACAATGCGCAAAGGAAGAGGTTAAAATTGATGCTTCATTTTTTCCCATTTCCCTTTTTTCAGGTTCAATAGCAGGGAAAATGCATGTTCCTCTCCATAATGCTGCAGTTTCTCAATCAGAATTGTGATATTATACAGTAAAATCAGTGAATCTCATTACAATGCCTCATTACTTTCTTTAAAAAAATGGTAGTTTATTGTATTCATGAGAGTTGAACCCCCACCACAAATATCTGTTTCAGGTGTGACATATATACTTCAAGGTTGAATGTGAGAGAATCTGAAAAGTGTGGACTTTATCATGAAAAGGTCATGGTTGATGTTTAGTTCAAACATTGAAACAGATTTCTTTACACATTTTGTTTGTTCAACATATATCAGAAAAAGAAAACTCATTATGTAGAACTATTTTTTTTACCGTAGTTAGCTGGTACTTCAAATATTTGATCATTTCTGTATCTGGTGTTTGCTACAGCACTGTTATTTTTTCTTGATGGCGCTGATGGAAAATATGTAAGTGTGGTATGAATGTAGGAAAATTTCTTTCATATGAATGCGTAGATCTGCCTTATACATGATTTGATATAGTTGGCCTATATGTGTATAGGCTCGTTTACATTTTTAGATTTTGTACATTTCAGCATGTGATCAAATTGCACTACTAATGTAGACTTGTCTTTATCCAAGATCAAATATTACATTTGTGGTCAATGGGACATTCAGTGGTTAAACTCAATGTAAAGTAGGGCCTGCATTGCAAGGACTTAAAATCTGTTGAGCACCAGAATGAATAGATGAATAGATATGTCACTATTCTGATAAAGATGGCTAAAACTATCAAAAATGCATTCTGCATTCCTTCCAAGTTCAAGATTTTCTCACTCTTCACAAGTTCATTGGGGAAGGTGCTGAAGTATGACTTTTCCTGATTTAAGGTTTAAAATTTGATTACATTTTTCTTGCTTTCTAGACATTATCTTGTCTCAGCAGGACCCAACAAACCTGTAGTTGATAATCAAAATCATGCATTCTTGACTTTAGTGAATGGCATTTCCTATAAACAAGTCCCACACAAAAAGAAGTAGGCACCTAAGCATTTTGCTGTAGAGCTAAGAATGATGACGAAGAATAACAGAACAAAACAAATCCAAGTAGAAAGATTGTAGTAGATATTTTGATAGTGGTGGTAATGGTTGAATAAATTGTAATAACAACAATTGTAAGTGTGATGATAATCTGATGAAGAAGAAGGTAAGATTAACAATAGAAATGAGAATATGAATCAGAAAAAAAAAGATGATTTGTAGTACTAATAGAGTGAGCAATGATCTGTATTAGGAGAAACAATGCTAGCCAATTTGTACAGATATTGTTTTGTTCTCATTTTGTAACATCCTGTGTCAAATCCCTCAGTTTTGAGAACATCTGGCAGTGGGGTAAGAGATATAGCCATTCCGAGTATAATTCTGCCTTTGAAAAAGTATCAACAACAACAACAACAAGTACTGGCGTGGCAAGGTTGTAGGTTCAGAGGTCAGAGATCTGCACTGAACATTGACTATTACAGTACCAGCGTGGTGCTTCCTAAAGGCTAAGGCTAGAAATAAGCAGCCTTATGTGGTGGGAAAAAAGTTGGAAAAAAAAAATCTAGATTAGTCAGAGTGACTCTGGTGAATTGGATGGGTTACTGGAACAGAATTTTCTGGCATCAGATGATCTGTGTGGAATATTTCCACCTGTGTGTATATCTTCACATATTCTTAGACCCTGAGGCCAAAGGTATGACTCTGCCAAATACCTGTGGAGTGATGGTGTATGCGTTGTACTTTTGCGAGATAACGGAACAATAAGTGCACAGAGTTTGATAGTTTCTTATCTCGTTTGTCTTGAGTGGTAATGGTGATACCATATCAGTTTCATATCGCTTTAACTGGGGACATTCAGTTTCTGGGCTGCTTACTTTGTTAATGATTAATTCTGTACACAATAGTGACAGTTAGTGCTACCTCCACTCGATTTAATGCAATATCTATCCCATTAGTTATGTCATAATTGTTGCTATTGAAGATGGACCTTACCCAGTTTGGGACCACATTTCTCCTTGACTGTTATATACTGTGATTATTTTGACACAGATTCCATATTCATATATACAGGAGTTATTGGTGTTTAAATAATTATGTAACCCGTTGAGGACGAGTCCCGAGTATAATCGGGCAAGTGTCTATGGGAAATGCGTGTTGTAGCAAAATCAGCCCATCCTCAATGGGTTTATTCTATCTCATATCCATACATCTAGTAACACAATATCAATACAGTGGAAACAAAGAAAAATACTGAAAATTAAACACTGCTACGCGTCACTTTCTGATGATGTCAGATTAAAATTGCTGGGTATTTTTTTTTTTTCATTATGAAGGAAGAATGGATATAATTGCTGCCTTTCACACACATCATGCTCGGCAAATTACTTTGAGAGTAACAAAAGAAATCAAGCTGGTATGAAAAAAAAAAATCACATGGTTGTAAATGAAGCACTTACAAAGTATCTCTAGATTGTCTTCATGCATCAACGATGACCCCGTAATGTGACTGCATTTATCCAAGTGCACAGACATACTATGGCAAGTTGCCGTGTGGGATCAAACAAAATTAAAGTTATAGTGCCGTACCTTTTACACTCAGAACTGCATAAAGAGTTTCAAAACAAATCAAGCGTTACAAATCATGTATCACTGATTTATGTGAGATCTAACTATTGTTTGGTATCCATGAACTACATGTGCAGTGTCAAGCAGCGATTTTGCATCCTGTTGCAAATATGTAAATATTCCCATATTGATATAGATATATTTTCATAAATATGTTTATTTTGAACGTATGTGAATGCGGCTGAAGACGTAGAGCCAGAGGCAAAATATGTTCCTGTTAAGCTCCAGATCAATTTAAAGGATTAATTGTCACATGGTGCTGCTATTCTTAAATCCACCTGCCCTCGTGCCTGTGCTGGGTCAAGTAGGATTCCATCTTGGGCAAGTCATGTCCATTATGGATATATTTTGTCTATTGATAGTAGGATTCCCTTGCTAGAAATGCCTCTCAGGACAAGTGGGAGGTCTTTTGTAATGCGCAGTTTCAGTCCTTAATTGAACATGTCGATGAGGTCTTGTTGGCAGAGTTAGGCCTATTGAATCATCACACATTCGGAGCAGTCCGAAGTAGATTTTGTTGATTAAATGGCATTTCTCTCAAAGAAACTTTCTGAAATTCATGAGGAAGAGAAAAAATGCAGATCTTTTCTTTTTAATGTGTATGGCAGTTTGATGTAAGAAAAAGGAGTTTATTTCATTTTCTCACCATCTATATTTTATAATAAGATGATGAAAACTGTTGTGGTAAATATGATATTTTGTGGTAATCCTCATCTGTAGATTTTCTAGTAATTCTTACATTGTATTGAAGCCAAAACTAAAGGCAATAAGTTTTGTTTGCCTGGTACTGTAAAACATGAAATAGTTCACGGCATGAAATTTTCGCGAATTGGAGCCGAAAGCCTTTTTCGTGGCATGAAATTTTCGCGAATTGCTACTGGCATTCAATGCATGTAGTGTAGACAAAAGCTTTCGCGTGCATTTTAATTTCGCGAATTTTGGCGCTCGCGAAATTCGCGAAATTAAAATGCACGCGAAAATTTCTCGTTTTACAGTAGTTTCCTCAAGTTTAATGGCTGGACGTGAGCACTACTACTTTTAACCCATTGAGGACGGACTGATATTGCTACAACATAGAATCTGGAGATATCCCATAGACACCTGCACAAGTATACTTGGCTCTTGTCCTCAACATTACTTTTTCAAAACAAGTGTGCAAATCACACCAGTCTACCGAGAGTATTGAATAGTGATTGAATTAATGTATTTTTGCTTCTTTCATGTCGAAGTTGAATAGTCATGATTCATAGAAACGTATGTATCGTTTACAAAATTTTGTAAGCCTTACAGGCTATTTGAATGTCTTTACTGGAGGAGTGCAGGGTGAGTTAACCCACTAAGGATGGACTAATTTTGCTACAACACACATTTTCCTTAGACACCTGCCCAAGTATACTCGGGACTCATCCTCCACGGGTTAAAGGAACCATCAGTCTTCAGGACATTCAACACGACAATTTGGTCTTGACAATGTTGTTGTGGACTTGACAATTCCCCCCTAAACTGATCCTCTTCAAAGAGCAGAGTCCTCCCTTATCATTCCCCAGTATCGGTATTTCCCTGTACACTGCTCTCTCGTTTGGTGCCTGTTCTCTTAGCCTGAGGTCAACAAGTCTTATGCATGATAATAAATATAACGGTGTGCCAAAGGCATTGGTAATCATCAGTGTGTGAGGTTTTAGCAGACCCTAATACCAAAGCGGTCCAGGGCCAAAATAGAAACTATTTGTACTCACTCGCTAGTTTACTCATCCCTGCGCAAACAGCTAAACATATTAAGTGTGTTTGTCTCCCTGCAAAGTGGAAGACCTTGGGCAAAAATTTTCCCTGGCTAGCTCCAATGCATGAGACCTACTCATTTAAGTATGGCTACAAGGATCTTGTTTTGAATGATACTGGTATTTTATTCTGGTAGCTGGTGTTTTATGTGGTTATTTATCAAGTTGAGAGATAAAGTTTTAGAATTATAGCATATAATGTGAACTCTTAGGGAATAGCTGATTGTCCCATATTACTATAATTGTTTCAGTGCCATGGTTTGGTAGAATGAAGTGTGTTGTTTTTTTCTGCAATGTTTTCAACCTTGGGTTTATAGGTCAATGTTTTTACAGCTTCAAGCCTTGAGAGAAAAGAGAGATGGAAAAGGGTTTTGAGAGGTTTCGCATTTCAAGAGGAACTCAATTAGTAATCATGCATCTTCAAACTTGCTTTTAGTCATGTCTAAAGTTTCTACTGAATGTTTGGGCACAGATTTTAGTGCACTTTGCCACCAACTGCAAATGACATTTCATTTCATACAAGAGGGTATGAGGTCACAAACACCATGACCTTGTTATAAGGCCCATTTACATACAAGAATGATTGGTTTTTGGTTTGTGACACAAACATCAATTTTACTAGATAGTGTTTGCTCATGACACCCCCCTCAAAGAAATATCATTTTTGTAATTGTGATTTTTGTTTAAATAGAATGTAAGTTTTACATCATGTATGCAGCAAAGATTCATATGTCTGTGAGCAAGCGTCGTGAAACTTGCAACTCTACTAGGGAATGCTATAGGCCCTACCCACTTTCAAAAGCATTAAATCTTTGCATCATTGAAGTGAAAATGAAGTTAAAGGACAAGTTCACCTTCATAAACATAAGGATTGAGAGAATGAAGCAATATTAGTAGAACATATCATTGAAAGTTTGAGGAAAATCAGACAATCCGTTCAAAAGTTATGAATTTTTGAAGTTTTTGTGCAGTATCCGCTGGATGAGAAGACTACTGCAGTGTATGAATAACTTAGATGTCACATGCGTACAACAATATAAGGAAAATATAAAGAGAATTTCACAAAATTCCATCTTTTGAAAAAAGTACACATTCCCCTGACTCCTTACCGACAAATGTTATGGGTAATATTATTCCCCCTGCCTTTAGAAAGAGGCAAGTCAAGTGCTCTTTTATTATGCGAAAAAAGTGAAAATATGTTGAATTTTCTTTTACATTTTCTTTATACTGTTGTACGCATATGACTCACAAGCTGTAGTAGTCTCCTCATCCAGCGGTTCCAACACAAAAATTTTAAAAAAATCATAACTTTTGCATCGATTGTCCAATTTTCCTCAAACTTTCACTGATGTGTTCTACTAATATTGTTGCATTTTCTCAATCCTTATGTTTATGAAGGTGAACTTGTCCTTTAAACTAGTCCCCACCTACTCAAGTTTGTGAGAGAGGTCAAAATATCCAGTTTATCAAATTTGTACAAAATTAAAACCTTTATTGGAAAATATCCCTATAGCCATGATTGGCCACAGACTTGTGTATATATAAAAAGTAACATAACTTGATCTCCATGAAACTTGTTTAAAATCGGGTTTACAAATGAGTCCCATTAAGTGTGGAAAACCTCACATATTAGGCCCTACCTATCATCGAAGGGATTTTTAAAAAGAATTAAAAAACAAAGTGATGTTGAACTTAAGTTTCCCTACTTATACTGAAAACTGGTCCCACATGATATCTGTGTATACATGTGCTTGTTGTCTTTCTTTGTTGTTGAGAATAAAGGGCATTAATATACATATTTCATACGTACTTGGCTTGATTGTATCATGCATACAGCAATAGAGCCAACGAGGTATAATTACGCACTTCCTCGAAACATGATACAAGGGTATTAGATTGTTTGTGACGCACTATGGTGAGGTTATACATACAATCAAAACCAAGACATTAGTTGACTAATTACTCCGTGATGCGCCCTGTATCAAAGTGAATGTGACCAGCGTTTTGATTTCCTGCCAACATTTTCTAGAGCTCTTTCAGTTGGAAGTCCACCACACTGTGGCTATGATTTCCCCTTTGTGCAGGCAGCTATTATAGGCGGGGCCTTTGCCAAGAATTCACACCTACATGTAGCATCTCTGTTTAATGCCGCCATAAAAAGGTCGATATAACATTGTTTCACTTTCTCCTACTCTCAAAGATGGCGGTGCTAGCAAGCTCTGTTGATTTTTGCCACTGCTTAGATGGGATTGTAACACCAATCGTATAAATCATGTTTAGTAAGTGGTGAATTTTTTTGTTTTCTATATTTGTTTGTTTTATGTCTGAAATAATGAAGAAGATGATGATTGTGATTAATGAAGTTTATATCTAACTCTCTCAAGCTCTTGAGATATGCAAGAATAAACTTAAGACATCATCTCCATAATTTGCCACAAACACATGGCCTTATTACTTTCACTCAATATATTTCTCAGACTCATTCAATCTTTAGCCTGTAAGATACATAAACAGAACTATGAAATATATTTCTGAAATGTTACATTGATTACCTCATACTCTTAAAATTTTGCATACAGTGATGAAAAGTTTAAACAACCAAATACAGATGGAACAAACAAAAGAATCCAGTGCGAGGGGTGACTTTTGCTTTGTTTTACTTTTACTGAGCATATAAGACCAACCTCATCTTGACATAAAAGGGAATCATAACTCCTGTATCCACCATATAGTTGACAGATTTTTTATTTGTTTAATTTCACAAAAATATTGTTTTCTTAAGTGCAAAAGCAATGTAATAGTGTCCAAGGTGAGAAATTGCAACTTCTCTCTTGAAAAGGGTTTATACTTATAAATTTCTCATTCCTTTGATGTGTATTCTCTGTCACGAGCTTAACCACTTGCCAAATTGTCTTTACAGTCCTTGTTATGACATACTGTGTTTGCAGAATATAATGGGGTTAACTGTGAAACATTCAATGAAATGAAAGTGCTGATTTAAATGTGTATTCTGAGTAAGAAGCATGATATCATAAGGTCAAGTGGTAGAGTCCCAATACATTTTTCCCTTTAAAAAGAAAAAAAAATATCAATTTATAAAATGCGAAGTTGATTGATGAAGGTGCTGGTACATTGTTGCCTTTGGTTCAGAGTACATGTGAGCTCCTGGTTGGGAAAATGCAAGAGAAGTCTACGGCTGCAGGTACAAATTGTATCTAACTCGAAAGAGAGAATCGCGTATCAAAATGCATTTGGAATGGCATTTGCGAACGTGGTTTGAAACACAATTTTCAGGGTGCCGCGTTTATCTAATCATCATCGAATCACGATTTAACTGTTGTCAATGTGCAGCTACATGTACTTTGTGCAATTCGACCTGGAAAGCAGAGGTCAACTGAGGCCCTTGTTGTAACCTGCAGGTTGTATACTGCATGGAAGTTGACCTTGGCAATGCGTTTATCTACTCTCAGAAAGGCAATGGTGGTCTCAAACACGTTTCAAATTGCCCTTTGAATGGTGTTTCAAATTAGCGTTTCTCAAACGCATTTGAAAACATGATTATGTGTATCTATAGCCCGAAAATGCCTCAAACGTGTGTATGATCACGACTCTGCCTCAGAAAGTTCTTAATAGATAAACGCACCCTAAATCATTATCACCAGACTTGGACAATATATGTCATGAAGAAAAAACAGCCATGCTGGCTGACTCATGTGCCATGCTGAAATAAATGAAATGAAGTGTAATGTTAACAGACCCTTCACCAAAAGCGCCTATGTGTGGAGTAAACCAACTTTTTTTTATTTGTGATTCTTTCTTCTTTATGTTTTTTTCCCTCCCCACTCCTTTCTTTTCTGTGCTGAACTTGCCAGCAAGTCCACATGAAGGATGGATTGCGTGCTATTAGGTTTGAGAAAAGCGACAATACCACATGTTTCAGAGCCTGCGGTCTGAAAGAACTGTACTGTAGTGCAGGAGCATGGGGGTCAACACATAAAATTAACTTTATTCATATCAAGATCACCAGACTTTGGGTTTTTTCCATCATTTCAGGCTCTTTTTTTTTAAAGACTTCTGCAAGACTGTAAAGAAAATCTTAAAGGCCCAAGGCAGCTATTCTGGATTGCAAACAACATAGTCATTGTGTGTTAGTAGGAGAGAGAGAGAAAAAAAAAACTCACTTCAGGAGCCCTATACAAAGGGCTGTATGGGAAACGACCACACAGCCTACATTTCATTTGGAAGGGAGCAATTTCCTTGATGGATGAATTGATGCATCTGTGTATTGAAAGGCTGGTATATAACTTTTGGAACACTGCTGGAATTATTGTGATTTTTGTCTCTTTTAGGACCTGCCTGTGTTCTCAAAGTTTTGAATTCTTATCTCGAGGGGTGAAGAATTGTTGTTGGTTCTACCTGCCTTTTCAAGCTGAGGTGATGCTTGATAAAAATGTTTCTAGGGCCATGATGTCATGAGAATTATGGATCCCATCAACTTCAATAGAATACAAAAAAAAAAAGAAGAAGAAGAAGAAAAGAAATAGCAGTGTCACTTTAAAGGCATTGTTCACCATTTGCAGATGAAACAAAAACCCAGCTTTAGTGCTTCAAAATAGTTATGAAATGTGAGTTAGGGATAAAAACAACCAGTGTATAAAAGTCAAATCAGTATAATCAGTGTTAAGTATAGTTAAATGTGCAAAATGTGAACAATAGTTATGATTAACTTTGTACGCTGTTACAAGTTTTGCTTGTTGAATTGAATGTAGACTGAGGTAGTTTATTCCACCCTGACTGTATACTGTGATATGGCTGGCAATTAGTTTCTAGGAGTGTACGTCGCAAGTCCTCTAAGGATTTTAGTTTCATCCTACAATCATAATTCGTCCAAGATGTGTCCCAAGTGCGCTCGGGCAGGCATCTTTTGAAAATATGTGTTATAGCAAAATCAACTTGTCCTCATTTTATTGATCAGCAGGTTAGACGGACCAGATGATTGAGTTTGGAGTATATAGCAGCATACTCAAAACTCAACCTTGGCCCTTTTTCAAGATAATGTGTTGGTATCAGTCAACCATAACAATGCCAGTTTGCCATATTGTACCTGTAGCTTCATGCATACAATATTGCCTAAATAAACTGTGGCTGGTGTACATATTTATAGATGTCTGTGACATCTATTTCATGGCTCCCTTTCCCAAATATTTTTGCTTCTCTGGTACAACAATGCACAACCTTCAATCACAATATTTACACCTGTATTGTTGTTGCAGCCAGTATTTAGACCCAGAGCTGTGTTTATTTCTTTGGCCCATTGAGAGAAAGGGCTGAGGTGTTGTAAAATTGAAGATTAGACTCTGTGATGTCATTTGGATTCACTTTATATGGATTTCATGTTTTGTTGAATCCCCATTGTCGTCACAGTCATGGAATTTATATGAAGGAAGGCTGGTATTTTTCTTTTTGTCTATTCCATGTAGAATACATGTATTTTGAATCTTGTGAAAAGAGCGCAGTATATATTATATGGAAAGAGACCGGTGTTATGGTTTGTTATTGCTTTTTTTTTTTCTGTTCCATGCAGATTATGTGTATTTTCTTGTGCTAAGAGTACATTGCAGTGCTGAGTCTTTTTGGTAACACTGAAACCATCATAACCAGGAATGAAAATGATACTGGGATAACAGGAATGCACTTGTATGTACACACCCCCCTCCTATGGAGTGGGTTTAAGTACGTTGTCCAGTCGGGACACAAAAGGGCACAATAATCAGACCATAAATCTGAAATTAGCACAAAGAATTGGGCCGTTGTGCTGTGTCAGGTCAGCTGGCTGATTTTCTATCAATCAAGGACAGAATGGTTGAACTGTAGATTGTGTGATGAATCAAGCAATACTTTTCAAAAGGACGAAGGAGATGTCTTTTCTTTTTTCATTTTCCCTCTAAACTGTTTATGAGTGTTCACTTAACTTGTAGCTGTTGTTGGTTCGAATGGCATCATCCTTCAATTTGAATGAATAGCATAACATAGGGCCGGTAGTCTCCTGTCAAGGATGTGACAGTTATTTGTTTTACCTACAA
The DNA here is from genome assembly GCF_040938485.1 of Diadema antillarum. Taxonomy (NCBI): domain Eukaryota; kingdom Metazoa; phylum Echinodermata; class Echinoidea; order Diadematoida; family Diadematidae; genus Diadema; species Diadema antillarum. The sequence goes on from NW_027271337.1 coordinate 826,223, forward strand.
GAGTCCACTCTAGCAGTCAGAGCCCATGTATCTATATTTAAGCTTTCCAATGGATGTGACAATTTATCTGTAGGGAAGATTCACTATGAGCAATGTGTAATCACAAAGCTGCTAAGGTTTGCTACAGCAGTAGAAAGGCATGGGGCCTACTCAAAAGTAAAAGTAAAAGTTGTCGGATGTACGCTTGAGGGGTGGTTTGGCATTTATGTTGTAAGTGGTGGAAGAGGAGGAAGTAGAAATGTGGTCTTATCGATCTGTATGTATGTATATGTGTGTTTATGTAATTCATAATTGCATTTATTAGGATAATTTTTCCCATCTTTCCTTCTCTATTAGCCTTTTTTTCCTTCTACTGATTCATCTTTCACTCCACCCAACATTAGTCAAAAGGATAATTGTGTGAGAGTGCAGCGAAAAGGAGAAAAACAAAACAAAACAACAACAGACAAACAAAAAATTAGAACAGACACACAACAAACCCCCAAATTCCTGCCAGACTACGTGTATTAATCCTTGGGTTTAACAGATGGCCCACCAACAGGCATATGAAACACTGATGCGCTGCCAAACCCATATGAGCCATTGTTTTGGAGATTCTTGTTTCTTGCTTTGTTTCAAGCATGGAGGTATGTTTTATATTAAAACCTATAGAGGGAGGGCTAACTGCAAGTTGTTGGCGCCATTGCAGAATGCCGGATGCCACGATGAGCATAGGCGTATGGATCAACTTTAATATTGGGAGCTGGTCTAGCTAGAGATATTAGAATGAACTTTCACTAGCTAGAGAAATAACAATGAACTTTCACTTCTCATAAATGAAACAGGAAGGAATTTACCAGTTATGAATTAGGATGTGTGGTTGCACAAACACATTTTTTTTTTTGATTTTCATGCCAGAAAACTTATAAATCAATGAAGAAGATTAGGCATTATATCCATTACTATAGAACAGCATCTTGATTCACAAAAATTAGACTCGCTTGACTATTCCATATAAAGTACTGTAAAAGTGGATATTTTTGCGCTACTAATTTTTTGCGCTTGGCCGCGTCAGAAGAGTTTCGCATGTTTTTAATTCCGCGGAACCAAGACGTCACGCACGGGAACATATGGCAAGCAAAAATATTTGCGGGCTTTTATTTTTGCGCTGGTTTCTGGTTGCGCGAAATGGGCAAAAATTTTAACACCGCAAAAAATTTCCGCTTTTACAGTATCCTTCAAAAAATTTGTCATTGCAGTGCCTACAAGTAGTTATGGCCCTGTGGGTAAGACCGCAGTCTCAATACTGAGGCCACTGGTTCAAGTCCACTAGCAGCACTGCAGTGGTTGTACCCTTTGGGCCTATCCCTATCCTCATTGCATAATTCTTATTAGGGGACTTGACGCTGTTGGTCCTGTAGTGGCCTGCCCATACACATTTACACATCTTCCTTCATAGTCTCTTCAAATGAAATCGGAACACGAAAAGGCAAAGTGATTGGTCGTCACACGTTCTCATTTATGTCTCTCTTCCATGAAGTTCTGATCTAACTTCAAGCAATGAATGTTCTGTTTGAATTCACGCATGTGGGTTATTGTTCACCTTAAAGGACAAGTTCACCTTCATAAACATAAGGATTGAGAGAATGTAGCAATATTAGTAGAACACATCATTGAAAGTTTGAGGAAAATCGGACAATCCGTTCAAAAGTTATGAATTTTTGAAGTTTTTTTTCAGTAACCGCTGGATGAGAAGACTACTGCAGTGTGTGAATAACTTAGATATCACATACGTACAACAATATAAGGAAAATATATAGAGAATTTCACAAAATTTCATCTTTTGAAAAAAGTGCACATTCCCCCGACTCGTTACCAACAAATGTTGTGGGTAATATTATTCCCCCTCCCTTTAGAAAGAGGCAAGTCAAGTGCTCTTTTGTTATGCGAAAAAAGTGAAAATATGTTGAATTTTCTTTACATTTTCTTTATACTGTTGTACGCATATGACTCACAAGCTGTAGTAGTCTCCTCATCCAGCGGTTCCAACACAAAAAATTAAAAATTCATAACTTTTGCATCGATTGTCCAATTTTCCTCAAACTTTCACTGATGTGTTCTACTAATACTGTTGCATTCTCCCAATCCTTATGTTTATGAAGGTGAACTTGTCCTTTAAATTACTTTGATAAGCTTTCCTTTTCATGGGTTTCCGTAGGATTGATCTGAAGATTGTTGTAACGTCATCAAATTTTAGATAAATACGAGCAAGCAGGATGTTTGCTGATCAATCGAAACCACTTCTCAGAAGTTATTTACCACTGTGTTCTTTTCTTTTTGATATTTTCTCTCGCAATTTCAGAATAGGGTAATGCCAAGCCTGCATACACATTTACTGTTTCACTTTTGGTGGCATGCAAGACATACAAACTTCACACAGCTGCATTCGTAATTCACAGAAGAGAGTATTAAACTGTTGTGGTGAAGGTGTGGGAAAATGTAATAATTCAATGTTGTAGTTTTTTAGTTAAATATTGTATATTCTCCATTGATAAATTCAGTAATATTCATGTTTACTTTGGCGTTGTATCCAGAAGAAGGTACTCATTCTTCGAAAAGATCATACTCTCATTATTGGATATAATCACGGGAGGAATAATGTGATCGTTGATACTGATAAGTTTAATTTTGTGATATTATGTGATTATGAAGACCTCTGTGAATAATTTTAAAAAGATAACAAGCATGTTTAATAACCTTATTTCCTCCCTTTTTATCTCTTATAACTTTTGCTGCAGGACTTTCCAGCCATCCACTTGGAATGTTGGGCTTCACATCCACTTTCTGCAAACTAAGCTGTCGTCTGCATTGGGCTGACCGTCCAGTGAGTGACCGCCTGTGTCACCAACGCGCACAGAGTGCGACAGCATTTCTCTCAAATGAAGAAGGCAGCTACCAAATATGTTTTACAAGCATGGACATAAAAAAAGAGTATATGTTTATCAAGAAAGTAATATATGATTATCTCCTTTATTTTTCAATTGCATGGTGCCATTAGTTTGTAAGATAAGAATGAACAGTTTATAAATGCCATTTAACCACTGCGTAAAGATACATTCTTTGTAAATGTCATAACTGAGAAGCCACATGAAGCAGTCATGTAACTGCTAGTGGTTTTGGCAGTATGTTGTATTCTGTGTATGCCTACTGTTGAATTCATTGAATTTGTACCTGCTCAGCTTATTGAATGCCTCTGCACAGTAGGATATCAGAGTCATTATTTTTCTGTTATTTTGATGACATTAAAACTGGCTGTAAATATTTGCAGCTCAGATGGTTCTTCAGTAAGCACTGCTAGTGTCATTCAAAACTATGATTAGAAATCAAAGCATTATTACAACGGCAGCATTTATAAAGTGTTAAATGTGACTGCCAGCAGGGAACAGCTCTTCTTTGCTGCCTGAGTACAAGAGTGCAGGTGTGTGTTTTGGGAGACCATGTCTTACTTTTTAATCCATGAACTGCTTGAACAGGAAGAAGAAAAAGTGTCATGGTTATTTAAAGATAACATTCTTCCTGTATAAAAAACAAAAGAATTGAATTTCACATAAAACCCAATCCATCTGCTAATGATGCATTGTCTCAGAAATGTGATCAGATCTTGCACTTGAAAGAAAACATTACATTTCTTCTGTGCATGTCACGTTCTGAGCATAAACCACACAATACTATCATGTATAAGTAAGCAATGTCACTAAAACCTACTTCTGAATCATATTTCCACCTAAGAATAATGTCCGTATTTGCTTTTCAAAGGGCTGTGTTTGATGAATGTCACGTCATTCTTTTATGTCAACGTTTCTCCTCTACCGTTGGTTTCTTGTTGGTGGGTTGGGGCTTGTCAGGATTTGGTAATGATGTGAAATTCATATAGATCTCAGACTTCCAATCAGGTGTGTCATGTAATAATGCTGTTGCCAGTTTGATGAGATGCCACACTTATGGCAGGAACAAAGTTGTGGTTGTTAACTAATATTTATTCCAAAATGCCTATGGGTTCATTTAAGTGAACAAAATAACTAGTTTGTAATCATGTTGAGAAACGGGTGTCATGTCAACTAAAAGTATTTTTGTGAAAATTATGAAAATGAAGTAGAATTGTGTTATGGCAATCATGTTTTGAAAACATGTTTGATTAATGGTGGTTTACAAAGATTGATTTCAGTGTATGAACAGCCGGTTACTATGAAGATACACAATACAAGAGGTGCATTTTCGCAAATGTGGTTACAAATGAGATTATTTTTTTGCAATCTGAACAGGTACTTTGATTCAGGAAATCAAGAGCAAGGCAGGGTTTCTCCAATGTGTGTACGCCCCCCATTCTACTTCCAGTACCACTCCAAACATCACTCGTGTTTTATGTCTCATTCAGGTACTCACATTTGAGCATTTGTGTCATTCTGATCTGTAAATGTCGAATATATGGAAGTTAGTTTACCAGGTCTGAACTGCCCATAGACTCTCAAAGACAAGAAGTTGGCATTTTCATATTTCAGCTAGCTTTCTGAAGAAATAACAGGTGTTCCAAAAGAAGGTTGGTATTGCAGTATACAAATGATGCACAGGTCTGGGTGTTGTAGGTAGAAATTGCGTTCAGAAGTTAAGCATGGAATGTTTAACCCATTAGGCAAAACCGAGTGGGTTTAGGCTGAATTCCATAGTTACTCTATGCACACAATTCCTACTGATGCAGAAAAAGACTGGTGTATCATCTGTTTTATAGAATGGGTACATTTTTTTTTTTCGTCAGAAATCAATTTTTTTTTTAAAGCATATAACCTGATGGCACATTTACTGGATGCATTTCCTTTTGGCTTTGCCATAGACACAAACTATGCATCCAGTACTGTTTTATAGACTGGGTGCATTCCCCCCCCCCCCCCCCCCCCCCCCCCCATGTAACCTGATAGCACATTTTACTGGATGCATTTCCTTTTGGCTAGCCATAGACACAAACCATGCATCCAGTAATTACTCGATGCACGATAAATGTACTTGATGCATAGTTAGCCAGCCAATTAGGCATCTCTTACTAAGTGTGTGAATGCCTCAATAGTGCACAAACTTTTGCTACAAGTGTATGATAACATGTTTACAGTGGCTATCGTCGGTGAGGCAACGTGCGGCAAGCTATATTCAACACACAGCTCTGGACCAATGAGATCGCAGAATTTTTTCCACTTGTTCTACAGCACGTACTGCTTGTGTCAGTTGGTGCCAGTATGCTTTGGTGATAGCTCCTCTTTGAATTGTTGTGTGAAAAGTAATGTTCTTTTTTTTTTTTTTTTTTTTTTTGCAATTTAGACCCCAACAGCAGCGTCATACATAAAAAAAACAACGTCCTTCATCTCTTCATTGATCATGAAATCAGTGTTGAAATTATGATAATATGAGAGATGCTCCCTTAACCAAAGTATTGCACAATGTTGAAAGGTCTAGGGGACTATTAATGGTTGTCTAAACAAGCCTCATATCATTTGTCGAAATTAAGGATGTCTCTTTGAGACAGACACACTGATGAGTTGTGTCTACTGCAAAAAGAAATCTTGGGAATGTAACTAGCAATAATGTGGAATTATGTATCTAGTATTGTCGTTTTTCATACATGTCCAAGACCAAGTTATCGTGTGCCTTCCAAACTGAACCAAATGAGGGTTGTTTTTTGTAATCCTGTATCTCGTGTGTGTGTTAGATTTTCATACGCTTCCTCTCGAGTGGAACAGAAATGAGGACGCTTCTCCCTAATTTTAGGGGTTGACTGGGAAAATTTATATGAGATAATCTGTTTGTTTGTATGCTCTTACTAGAAAGGAGGGATTTTCTCCCTACTTCAAAAGTGAGGTTTGTGTCAGATTTGTGTCACTGTGTTGACAATGTTAAACACACAAAAGATGAAAGCCTGATACTGTGGTCATCATGTTCCTGTAACTTGTGTGGGTATAGGAATAGACATGTGTTTGAGTACTAATTGTATATTAAAGTCTCTTTTATTTTTTCGTTTTGGTCATAATTTCTCACTGTACTAATCATCCATGCTTGTGAAAAATGACATAAGAGACAAGACAAACAAAAAAAATTACATTGTAGTACTTTCTTAGGGATGAGATGAATTATTTCAGGGTTGATGATCTCATCCGAGATCCATCGATAAACCGTGATGACCGGGTCAAACTCACTTGCTCTGGAGCAAGAGAAACTGAAATTTTGTAGTCGCACAATATGGGCTTTGACGGGTCAAAATTTGCTGAAATACAGGGTACATTGTATGAGAACTAATAAGATGGCATGGTCAGAAGGTACATTTCTTTGGGGGGAGGGGATTTTAGTGAGAGAGTTTTGTTTGAGAGAATATAATGAGAGAATTTTGTCCGGAAAGGACTGGGATTTAATTTGTTTTTCCCTCAAAAGCAGCAGGTAGTGATTTCAGTCAGGTACTTTTATCTTTAATGTGTTCCTCTTGATTTGACATCTCAAGGAATGGAAGCTTATATTCACACACAGGATAATTCCCCAAAGCAAACCTCACTTCAGTCCCACTCACCTTGTTTCGTGTATGGCAATAAGATAAACTGGTTCTGTTGTAGTTCCTACCACCACTACAAAGAAATACTGGATGTAATGAGTAGCTCCAAAGAGAGACAACCCAAGGAAAATTGTTAGTCGTGGCATTTATCATGTTTTGCTTCCACAATCGTGACTGCAAAGTACTTGCACTCAATACTATTATACAAATAACATGTGCCTATAGTACCATTCTCATTGCAAAAATTTCGAAATTTGGGTCGCAATCAGGGCCATGTCTTTGTGACTTAACATTCTCACTGTAAAAAAATTCGTAACTTTTTGGGTCAAGATTATTAGCGAAAACCTGACCTGCACGTGTTCATGAATGGTATCTTTACTATGTTACAATGCAAATTCATGCCGACAGCGCACCATAGCTGGTAAAAATAGTGAGTACATTGTACTGACAAGCTTGGTGCATTATGGGATATAAAGTTTCAAAAAAAAAATCTCACAAACTTGAGCAGTTTTTAATCGCGACCAAAATTCCGCGAAATAATGGTATTTCTGTTCTCACTGTAAAAGTTTCAAAATTTGGATTGCTATCATGATTGCGACTCCCAAAAAAGTGTTTTGGTTGCAATGAGAATGACACTTATGCTGCCTATTTTGCCTGCATCTATAGGTAAACTCGATTCAGAATATTTCTCTATTCATTTGACTCATTTGGATCACCTTGTCTTCCAAGTATTCAATCATCACGAAAGATTTTCCAATGGAGGCTTCTTGGCAGGGTCAGTGTTATGTGTGAGATTTTTTTTTTTCCATCAAAATTTTAAGAGACATGTTGGAAAAAGTCTTGTCCATATTGCCTTTACCAGGATCTAGGTCTGTGTGAAACTTGGGGCTAACAGTACGAGCGGTGTTCCGTTTTGGCTACCTTTCATAGTACCATTGTAGAGTACCAGTCAAGAATTGTCAGATATGTACATAAGGTGGGATGTACCGATTTACCAAAATATCCTATGCATGTTGAAGGAAGACACATTTGTACTGATTTTTAAAACAGTTGTGTAAATAGTGTATTGTATCAATGTCATCATTTGCCACATGCATTGTACGTATATAATTGTGAAAAAAAAAACCCAGAAAAGCTCATTTTATTATTGGCACTTATTTTGGGGCACGGAGAGCTAAATGTAGGTATGAATATTACATGTATCTTTAAAGCAGGGACTTGTGTTAATGTCACTGCCGTCCAAAACATTGAGAAAGCAAGGGGAGGGGGATATTCACAATGTTGCTTGAAGCAAGATTAGCATACTATTGACGAGAGAAGAAGTGCTTCCCTTCGATGTTTCATTTTGTTTTGTTTTTGTTTTTGTTTTTTTCAAATATTGAGATATTTGGTATGACAAGAAACATAGCAATAATCTGATACTGTTGTATACTGGCGTCATTGTGTCAGAACATGACAGTTTGCCAGTCCGGGTGAGTCCGTCAAAAGGTACGCCAAGGGACGAAATCATGTGAACCAGGCCAGTTGTGCCTCCATTTATCCGTAAAGTGGACTTGTTCGTATCTCACAGCCACAAGCAGTATTCACCGAAATGAGGTCGTAACGTGCATGCAAGGTAACCACTACTATCATTGGATATAGAGTGGACTTGATGATGATAGGGTCATTGTAACTTGTACAAGTTTTAGCTCTTCTCTTCACTCGCAGTATTCTTGTAGCCAAAGACCACAATAACATACAGTAATTGTACACAGGCACACTCACAGGTGACTTCCACACAGGTAGTAGAGTTGATGTAGCTATATGACCTCTTGTGTGAGAATCTAATGTGCACCCAGTTTCTTCTTCAACACCTTGTCTCATTCTGTATTCCTTTAAAATGATATATATACATGTATTTTATGTATAATATATAAAATATCAAGGTGTATTCATTTATGCTACATTTCCAGTCAATGAAGGATCAAATATGCCCAGCCTCGCACTCGGGGCCCCTTCCAATTGTCTGTTCAAATGGGAAGTCCAGGCAAGTTATAAGTTAAGTCTCGAAAGAATAAAATGTTACAAGCACAACATTGAAAATTTGATCAAAATCGGATTGAAAGTAAGGAAGCTATGAAATACTAAAGATTTGCTTTTTTTTTGTGCAAAACAGTTCTTGACATGTAATATCATTAGTTACCCCCTGCTTGTTCACGAAATACGGGCAAATATCTACCTTCTGTTGCCATATTCCATGAGGCCGGAGGCCGACTGGAATATGGCACCAGACCGTAGATATTTCCTGTATTTCGTAAGAACAAGCAGGGGGTAACGATTTTATCTTTTAGTGTATTGTGCTAACCTTCTTCTCGCTGATTTCCTCTCGTGAATGTTGAAATCGCCAGCTGTCAGCCATGTTGACTTGCGTCTCGCGAGCTGATTATGCGAGCATACAATACGTACACCATAAAGTGTTAAGATACTGTAGTAGCCAGATAACATCTTCAAAGACAGCGCATCTCAGGCAAAAACGCACATCACCTAAGACGTGTTGCCTTTGAAGTTGTTGTTGTTGCTGTCGTTTATCAAGCTTCTTTGAGTGGCCTCAGGTGATGTGCGTAATACGCTTAAGGACCTCGCGCTGTCCATTTGTTTTGTACAGGATTAGCGGGCACTTTCACGCGCAGCTAGCTACTAGTATGTGATATCATGGTCATCACATCACGGAATATGGAATATATTCATTGGTGGATTTAGCGCATGTGCACAATATTACCTTATCACGGAATACAGGATGTATTCAGTGGTTTATTGACCAATGAGATTACCGAATTCACGATCACTGAAAGATAAAGATATATACAAATGAATGAGAGTATGATGTCATCACCTATAAATTTTCTATTGGTCATATACAAAAAAAAAGTAACAAATTATTTTCAGCCATAAAAGAGTGAAATATGTTATTCCTAGCTGAATAACTTTTAAAAAATGATCTGTCAGATATGTTAGGATTTGAGGCTGTGGCCTAATCACATGTGAACCCCCAAAATGAAAATGCCAAGATTTTATGTCAACTATATGGCAAGTTGAGAGGCAATGACATCATCAACTCACTATTTGCATTTTCATATTGACTGTTAAAGAACTATTTTCATGAAAAAAAGTAGAACATTGTAATTTCATAACTTTCAAGTTTTCATCTGATTTTCATCAAATCAATTTACCCTTAAACCTTTCCGGTAGACTCAAATTACAGTTCTGTCACTCCCTGTATTTGGATGAATCTGCTAAGAAACGTAACAACGGACCGTGACGTATTTTATGCCCCAATTGCCGACTGTCTTGTATCAATATTTTTCATTTCCCATGGCAGTAAGAAGGATCACTGTCATGGTTCAGGTGAACAGTAAGGTCGAATAGTCTGTAGGATTAGGAATGTCAAGTGAATGTCGTAATTTTACACACAGTGGCTGTATGAGTTAAAAGTAACATTGGCTGATAATTTTTTTTTATTTTTATTTTTATATGTATCTATATGTGTGTGTGGTTTCAAAGAATCTACAGATGAAGGTCTTCCCCGAAAATATGTGAGTCGTATTCAGTAAAGATGATTGTATTAGGATGGTGATACCAAATCAATTTGAGACATATGGTAGTAGCGTATTCATGACAAGTGCAACTATTATATTCTTCGTCAAAGCAAAATGAAGTAGCTTCTGTGCTTCATTTGTGAGATTTACTGTGGTCTACTGGGAGTGAAAACTCATTATATGATGTTATATGTATGGTCATTTACAGTTTCCATTTTATTTTTTCTTAACCTTAGTTCATGCAAATTAAATTTCTCCCCTTTTTTGCAAGTTTATTATGACAAAGTTGCATCATTACCCTCACTTATGTAGGAAACTGAGATGAGCGATGACATTTAATCATATGCAACCTTTCCATACTGTTTGTAGCAACACTTTCATATGCATTATACAAGTACTTCTTCATCTTCTTTGAGCATTATCTGGAAAGAAAAAAAAATACTTACCTTTCATCTCGTTTTATATGTTAAAGCATCAGACTTATTTCATATCTTTGTTCTTCTTCAGTATGAGGTACATATCATTCCACACTCGTACACATTCTTGCAAAAGTCTTTCTTCTTGTAATTATGGGGTGGTAAGCATTTTAGATTTGGGTTTGTAAATTTCCAAAGTTACTGCTCTTTCAATATGTAATTCAAACTTTGGAGTACATGTTAGTATTTTTCAGAATCTATGCTTTGAATTTTGTTTGTGATGCCTTCTATTTCCTCCACATGTGGCAAAGACAATTAATCCAGGTCACTACTACAACCTTGTAAAGCTTACAAGTACACATATGATTCAGCATTTTATGACATTTTTCTTTTTACTTAGGATGTTGCATTGTTCATATTGTGTATACAGGAGAGAGGACAGTATAGTACTTCTTTGACTATCATCATGTATTTAGGTCAGCTTTTGTTTTAAACCTCTGAACTTGCCATTACAGTTTATGATTGATTAGGGTGATAATGAAAATTGAGGTAAAGAAAATAATCGAATATCAGTTTGTTTGTTTGTTTGTTTGTTTGTTTTTTTTTCATGTTGCTGCCTTCCTTGGCTATAAACACAGCGTACAATCAACAATAAGATTGCTGGAAACTGAGATCACATATTTTCTTAGCAATGAAGTTTAACTGTGTGTGGAATGAAGCTTCCGTCTGTCAAATATTACATAACAATGTTCTGTCAAATGTTAAAGTAATGATATCATAAGAGTTAATTTAGGACTAATATGTGATCAATAACTTTTTCACTTTGATATTTTGATATTCTGTTGATACAATCTTGTTACGTGATTTCAATCACAGCATGTATGAGAAATTGCATTGTGGGTGTGACAAGTTCATAAATCCTATGATATACTTTGCTGAATTCAAGTAATACAGAGTACATGTCAAATTATATCTGTCCATTTGTCATGAATTGAAAAGATTCATAAAAAAAATAAAGAATATTCATAGTATTTTTTCTGTTTCAAATGAAGTAACATCATTGACTAAGAAAGAATTTTGTATCAGTCTAATGCCAAAGAAAGCCCCTGTTATTCTTTGATGAGAATAGGTGAGTGTTGAGTATTTTGTTATTTTCACCTGTATCTCAGGCAAATGAAAATTCATTTTATTGTTAGGAGTCGGCATATTTTAATGCTCGTATGTTTACATTTATTTATATATCTATATTTTCTTGTTTTTTTTTTCTTCTTTTTTTTTGCTCTATTCCATTCTCACTGTGTGGGGTGAGAACTAGAGAATATTCTGGGCATGACACATGCTATAAAGATTATGGACATATCTATAATGATGAACTGTGGAGAAATGTAAATAAGATGCTAATGAGCTTTGCCGTGGTGTATACAATAAAAAGAATGAAGCTGTGGAGATATCAGTAGTGGAGTGTCAATGTGTTCTTCTTCTTTTTTTTTTATTACTCATGTGGTGTGAGTAAGAGTTTGCATGATGTGTGATAAACTGTGCTGCTCTTTTTACACATTATACATAGTATGTGTGTATGTATGTGTGTTTGCATGTATTTACGTATGTATGCATGTACGAATGTTCTATGAATAAGTGACACTATATAGTTAAAACGCTGTGTATGTACAAGTATATCAATTATTCCTCCAACCAATTATTGATGGAAGTTGAGATCTAAATCAATACATTGATCATTATGTAAGTTTGGTGAATGGAAAAACTGATGAATGATACAAAGAATAAATACGTGGGTAGATTAAAATGTTGATAAGTATAATACGTAGTTGAATATGTAGGTACGTACAGTAGGTCATAGATCAAAACAAAATACAGAGATTGAAGAAAAAGATAGACACTCAGGGACAGGTATAGTGTACATGTATTAGGACACATGCGGGTGAGCGTGGGGGAGGGGCAGAATGATAGGTGTAAGTCGATGACAACTCGTAGTATTTCCTGGTAGGTGCTTATTGAAACAAAAGATTGATGTATCATGCATGTATGTATTATAAGGTTTCAGGAAGACCTCAAAACAAACCCTCACACACAAGGGAGATGAAACTGAAGAAGGAAATATGAGAAAAAGCAGACACACCAATGCATCAGACATTAATGGGTGACAGAGTTATAGCTGTATGGAAATCCAGAAGGGGCGGATCGGAATACTGTTTTAATAGGGATTACATATCTATCTGTCTCTCTCTCTCTCTCTCTATATATATATATGTATATATATAATGTATATGTATGTATGTATATATGTATACATATATATATATATATATATATATATATATATATATATATATATGAATGCGATAACTAACCTGTTTGGTGTCTTGTTTCTAAAACGTGCACTTTCCTCACCAGGATAAAGTGTTTATATAGATCTATGCCATTTTAGGTTTTTATCACACACACACACACACACACACACACACACTTACATATATATATATATATATATATATATATATATATATATACTATATGTATGCGTTGAAAGTTAGCAAATGCTAATATAATTATTGTTGTGCAGAGTAATTTCCTCCTTTTTCATATCATTATGTGTACTGGAACCAATAGGTATACTAAACTCCTCAAAGGGATACATACGTTAAAAATTCCACATATTGGTTCCACAAAGAATGCATTTTTGACCAATAAATTATAAATATCTATTCGACTCAAATTTTTGACGTCCCACGGCTTCTTCAGGAGTCTTTACAATATTGGTATTGAAACCAAGCAAAAAATGCTTTGAGATAATAATTATTTGATAAAATGAAGTGTTTGTAATGCATTAGCATTCAACAATGTTTGATGGTTTCAGCATGTCACATGATCTTTCATCAGGGTCTTGGACCCTGATGCATCACATTTTGAAAATTTGGTCCAACCATTAGAAGTTGTTAGATGCTAATAATGCAATATAATCTCTTCCTTTCAGCATACAATAGTACAAATAAGTGGACTAAAAATTATACATACATACATACGAACATACATACATACATATACATACATAATATCAAATTGTTTTATCCTTTATTATGTGTACTCTATTCAGTAATGGATAGTAATGGTAACAGTAGGGGCTGAGTTCAAAGGAAAGGATATCTGTGTGATCTGGAAGGGGAAATGACGGGGTGCCACATTAGTGACTTATTTCTTCACATTGTTTCTACATTTTTGTCTTCTTCTTTCCGCCGAATCAGCTTCTAAAACTTCACTGTACGCGTCAAGTCAAGTGATGGCGCGATACCGAAAACCTATCGGCCTGAAGAAGGTTTTAACAGCAACAACTGTTTCGGCGGGAGAAAAAAGGAATGAAAAAAAAGAGTCCCAGAATCCAGGCCAGAATCTAGACTATGGTGACCCCTTATGCGAGGAGTTACTGCACCCAACAAAAAGAAACCATCTGAAGAAGAGGCGGAAGAAAATTGGAAGGAAAAAAAAGCGCTCTGATTATCGATCCACACATTAGCAAATAAACGAACAAAGCTGAAACATGAATAGACTGTAGTTGTAATATCTCTGAAGCCATAATATTATGCAGAAAGTGTGGGACATATTGCCGTAGATGGCGCAATAACATTTTTGGGTTAGGACGAGATTCATTAACTTGGTTCTTTGGCGCTTTTGCATCTGAAGATCGGTATCGAGGTCGATTTCACATTAAATTTGTATTTCAAAGATGTGCAACATTCTTTATCATGTATATGGTTATAACGACATGTAACTCCTTTGCATCATGTCAATAACGGCAATGTTTGTAATTCAGTTGAATTGAATTCAAAATCTGTTTCATTATTTCATTCTTCGAAAAGAACATAGTGCCTAGACAGCTCACTTTCCTTGGTAACAGAGAATAAGGTTTTATAAGCAAAACAAAGTAAACTGAGAAGAGTGTAAAATAATTGTGGAGCCTTGCAGTAATAATACGCTGCCATGAGAACTGAAGTGATAAAAGATAAAATAACAGTACGCAAACTTTGAAAAAATTGTAATCGTGCCAACAAGAATCGAGTAAGGCACGACTGATGGGATATTTCTCGGCAGAAACCATGAAAGGCTCGAAAGTCAACCGCTCTCACACAACTATAGGAATGTTAAGTAGAAATCCTTCCTATGTAGTACAACTGGCAACAAAAGCACACTTTAATGTTGTTCAACCCGCGCCCGAACCCGATTCATTCGATTTAAAGGCAGATACTGTGTAACATTCTTATACCGACTGAGCCATCTCTCCTCCCATAAAAATAGCATAATATGATATACAGAATACAGAATTGAGATATACATATTTTTTCCGTTTTAAAAATCGCCTATTGTTACATACTTTATTGTACATTCTTGTTGACGAACATGAGAAACCAAATACTTTAATTACATAAACAAATAAATACACAGATTCACCGCAAGAAATAATATCGTCCACTTTCATAGATTGTTTGCTTCAGGCATGGCGTAAATGCTGGCAGGAGAAGAAAACAAATTGATCAGTAAAAAGAGCAAGAAAACATTTATCGTGTAGTGAAAAACAATCACAAAAAAAATATTACATTACATTATGATATGTCACGCTAAAGTGTTGACCGATACACCTTCTGATGTCTGTATAATAAACAGAGGATATAAAAAAAAAATAAAAAAAAACGTCTACGAGGATGTATGTCCGTGTCTGTGCATGAAGTTGTGTGCTTGCATGCAACGATTATGTACTTATGTTTGTCGATATGCCAGAGTGTGTGCGTATCCCAATCATTCAGTCTAGCATTCCACCTTGGTTAATGTTAGAGCTGTATTTCAGAAAAGGGAAATACCCAATATGGATAAAAGTTAATAGAATGACAGCTTATGATTTCTTTTTTTGTATGCATAATTCGGGATTAATCTTTTATCTACAGATAGAACAAATCAATAAAAACACACAATCAATAAAAGAAATGCTATATACATTAAATTCTAATTTAAGAATTGCACTCTCTGTATACCAGTTAAGAGCATGACAGATATTTTGTTTACATGCAAGCGAAAATAAAAATATTATTTCACGAATTGACTGAAAATATGCAAACTTTAGTTGCCAGACAGGTGCATGACGTATGACGGCAAAATTGTACATATTTACTCACTTGTTCAATATCGTATCATATCTGCCCTATGTTTGTCTCAACAGAACCCTCTGACGTTAACAGTTAGAGAAAATTTCTGTTGGTCATAATCTGAAGTTAGAGTTGCATCGTATTTTTTCCGTTTTTTTTTTTGTTTTGTTTTTTAATGAGGGGGAGGGGCTAATGCTCTTTTAACCGTTAGGAAAAAAAAAGAAAAACGTCACACCTTACTAATTCATTTATTCACAAACTGCATATTCAGTATCACCGCAGTTGGCAGGGATTGCTTGAAGGCGAGCTTTTCTCCCGCGCGGAGCCACAGCGCCCTCATTCGCGTAAATGTGGGCAACTGCATTGTCATTGGATCTCGACTCGGCATTCAGTTCTAGTCCTTTGTAGACTGACGCGGGACCAGACGAAGTTTGAAGCTCTTTATAATACGTGCCTTGATTTTCGGTAGTGTCCCAAGTAGGAACATCCCGTCTCCCTCTTCTCCTGTAAAAGACGGGGAAAAAAGAGGGAGGAGAATGTGGAGCTGTTTCATTTAATAGAGACATTGTTTCAAGGGGGCGGGGGGGGGGGGGAATGAAAGCAAATCTCATATCGAAATTATTTTGGTGTATACTTTTAAGGCAAAGAATTTCCTGATCAACGTAACACTTGTAATATATACAATCACAATATACACTTATATATATATATATATATATATATATGTTATGATACAAAATATTTCAACACGTATGCCCCCTTTACTACTGCTTATTTCTGTGTATTTTTGTTAATGCGCATGCGCAATTGTTTGTTGTTGCCATAGAAGAAATCATAACAAAAGAACGCTTTCATCCACTGAGCTGATCCGAGTCCAACGTTACCGGACACCCCGCACTCTCGCTTGTTTTGTGGATAATTTATCCACATTTAACACCAGTTAATATCGGTGGCTGAGGCATACTCTCGCCATCACGGAGTTTGTCAGGACTTTGTTGTCTGTCTCCTGTTTTAACGTGCATAGCCTGGATCACGATGGACATGGTTTAGCTCTCTACCTTGAACACAGTGTTGCGTTGTTTTAGGTTTACATTTTAATTTCATTCTTTGTATTCTTGTATTCCAAAATATATTGTTTTGTAATTGTTATTCAGATCTAAAAAAATGAATAAATAAATAAATGTACTATTCAATTTAAAAGAATTGCTAATAATGCGTCGTTCTTTCTCCCCCAGTCTTCTTATTTGAACAACAGATTTAGAAAATTGCTCTCCCACTTTGATATTTATATTTCTTTTGTATTTACTTAAATACCGAGTGGACGCCTATTTGTCCCGTCGGTGACATAATTTTTGGTGCCGAAACCCGGGATGATTGAATGAAAGAACGATCACCGCAATTTGTGTTTTAGCGATATTATAACTAAATTCATAAAGATTTAAACAAAACCAACGCAACACTGTGGACTGTGGACCGAGGACTACCTGACCACGATGGATACACCAGGACCACCGCATCTGTCTCCCATCACGCCGAATGGATCACCATGTGACACCCCCGTTTCTCAACGTACACCCAGCATGACGACAGCAAGTCTATCACCCCTACAGCTGGCCGGATTCGACCCGATGCCTGCCCCAGAAGTTCATCATGGACGCTACTCCAGCTCTACCCCGACGCTCCTTGTATCACAGCAGTTGAAAAGTGTTAATGTGTTCACAGGTAAAGGGGGTATGAGTGTTGATGACTGGGTGCGTGACATGCGTTACATTCTTGATTCTAGAGGAAACATTTCTCCCCGCGCGGGTTTTAACGAAGTCGTCAGACACACGGGTGGTAGGGCTCGTGACCTGGTCCTGAATCTAGAGCTTCAGGGAGGAGAACTGTCGGCCGAGAGGGCATTCAGAGAACTGCTCGATGAGTATGGGGATAGTGATGTCACATCATCACCCATGGCAAACTTCTATTCACGCACGCAACAAGCCAATGAGACGCCGTCGGAGTATGCAGTAGCTTTGGAGGCTAAACTAAGGGCTGCACGAGATCGTGGTGACCAGGCAGCCCTCTGTGGAGAGTCGGTCCGTGACGCTATGCTGACCACACAGTTCATGTACGGCTTACGCGATCAGAAGGTGAGAGCCCGTCTGGCACCAATGAGGCCAAGAGACATGTCATTCCGGGAGCTTCGGAAAGAATTACGGGTCATCGGTGCGGAAGAGAAACTTGCCTCTGCCCAAGTGTACAGACAGCAGACCAGGCCGAAGGAAGGGAAAGAGGGAAACACCCAAGATCTGGATACAGTTGTGAAGATGGTGAACGAGCTGGCCGTTACTCAGGAGAGACAGATGGACCTGTTCCATCAAACGATAGAGGAACAACACCGTCACATCAAGAGTCTTGAACAGCGGCTTCAAGAAAAGGAACAGGTTAACAAATGAGAAAGACGGACCCGCCGACAACTGTTGATCTGTTACCGATGCAGACAACCTGGGCACATCGCCAGCTCCTGCCCAACCCTTCATACGCAGTCAAACTAGGACGACCCACAGATGAAGGGCAATCTGTGGGTATAGGATTATATGAGCAACGCAGCCCTAAAGGAGGAGAGGTGAAGCATGGCCATGGTGAATCGTTAATAGGACCAGTGAACAGCACTACGGTGATCTTAGACACTGGTTCTCAGGTAACGACGATCACATAAGACTTTGTCTTAAGCAACCCCCACCTCCAGAAGCAAGAAATCCAGTTAAGTCCTGTAAGAATAGAAGGAGCCGGAGGTCAAGACATTCCTCATGACGGTATCATCCTATTAGACATTCAAATGCTCGGGACTGAAGTGAAATCGGTGCCGGCTTTGGTAGTCCCAGGAATTGGACAGGATGGACAAGTATCTTGCTTGTTAGGCACCAATGCTCTACGTGCATCCCGTGACAGAATTCACACGATGTACGGAAAGGACTTCATGGGAAAAGTAAAGGAGATGTCGACTCCCTACTTCTTGGCGTTCCAGGTATTGAACTGTGATGGCCTTGATCTTGCTGACGAGACTGGATACGTTGGAGATATACGGTTTGAGGGAAAGAAACCGCTAACAATAAATCCAGGACAGCGCATGGAAATCTGGGCCAGTACTCCAGAGTGCACACGTGGGCGCAGTTTTATGGCTCTGGTCGAAGGCTATGATTCGCACGGTATCAAAGTAGATGATACATTCTCTCCTGTCGAAAACGAGAAGGTGACGGTAACAGTGTCTAACATGTCTGCAAACACAATGACTTTGAACAGAAATACACCACTTGGGAAGTTAGAAATTGTAACTCAAATGCCGGAGATCCAAAATGAAGCTGATGGCAAAAAAATTGAGTTGGAAGACTATGCCTCCCCTCAAGAGATACTGGTGAATATTTTCAGTCAAGAAGTCAAGACACAGATTCCTGATTTGAATCTACCGACTGGTGAGCTGACGCCTCCCGAAATGAAGGCACTGGAGGAACTGTTGCAGAGAAACGAAGATGTCTTTTCCAAGGGCCCGGAAGACTTTGGATGTACTGACACAATAGTCCATGACATCCCTCTTATTGATCCGACCCCCCTTTCGTATGCCTTACAGACGAATTTCCCCATCTGACTTCAGTGAAGTGAAGGACCATTTGAAGGAGCTTCAAGCAGCCGGGATCATCAAACCAAGTAAAAGTCCCTTTGCATCGCCGATCGTTATCGTCAGGAAGAAAGACGGTAGAATTCGGCTCTGTGTGGATTACAGGAAGTTGAATACCCGCACAGTTCGCGATGCCTTTCCCCTCCCCAGAATTGATGAATCCCTGGATGCACTGCATAAAGCTAAATACTTCACTAGCCTTGATCTGATGTCAGGATATCTCCAAGTCCAAGTGGCACAAAAGGACCGTCAGAAGACGGCCTTTACTACTCCAATGGGACTGTATGAATACACAAGAATGCCTTTTGGACTGATGAACGCCCCAGCGACTTTTCAGCGCTTGATGAATACGGTATTCGGTGACATGCATCTCAGCGAGTTGATCTACCTAGATGATGTAATCATCTTTAGTTCTACTCTGGAGGAACATTTGAAAAGACTGGAGCACGTCTTCACCCGGTTGCGGCAGCATGGCCTCAAACTGAAACCAAGTAAATGTCACTTTCTAAGGAAAGAAGTGAAGTACCTCGGGCATGTCGTTTCAGAGGAAGGCGTAGCTACCGACCCGGAAAAGATCGCAGCCGTGAAAGACTGGCCTATTCCCAAGACGAAGAAGGAAGTCAGAAGTTTCCTCGGCTTTACAGGATACTATAGACGCTTCATTCGAGATTATGCTAAGAAGGCTAATCCATTGTTCGCTCTGGTTGGAAGCAAGGTGAAACCAGGCAAACGATCAGCCGTAGCAGATGTCTGGACCCCGCAATGTCAAGAAGCGTTTCAATGTCTGAAGGAGACTTTGATATCGGCTCCAATTCTTGCATACCCTGACTTTGAACTGCCTTTTATTCTACAGACTGATGCATCCATATCTGGTCTAGGAGCAGTCTTAGCGCAGGAACAGGACGGGAAGGAGCGAGTGATTGCGTACGCCAGCAGACGCTTATCACCCGGAGAGGCAAGGTATCCAGCACACAAGCTGGAATTCAAAGCGCTACATTGGGCGGCAACCGTGAAGTTTCGAGACTACGTTCTTGGTAGGAAGGTGACTGCAGTGACAGACAATAATCCTCTAACGTATGTGCTCGGAAAGGCACACCTCGATGCGCACGGTCAACGCTGGGTGAATGATCTGGCTCAATGTAACCTCGATATCAAGTACCGACCAGGAAAGTCGAATGATAATGCTGACAGTCTTTCAAGACTCTCGTCAGAGGATGTTAGATGGACGCTGGATCTCTCTTGTTCAGGAACCACTCGCACAGAAGAGGACCCGTCGCCAGTAAAAGTTGTTCAAGTCAATGCCATGGAAGTGCGTGATGCAGAGGAAGAGGCTTCAACGGTGGTTCCAGGCATGTCCCTCTGTGAAATCGCCCAATGTCAAAGACAAGATACGACTATACAGCGCGTCATTGAGCTGCTTCAGACGCGCAACAAACCCAAATCACGGGAACTGAAGGAGGAAAAGGTCCCTGTGAGGATGCTGGTTCGTCATTGGAATCGTCTAGAGATTTGTGAAGAGGGAGTACTATGGTATGTCAGGCCGGATGACCGCAAGCTGTTGGTTCTGCCGAAGGGCATGAGGAAGAAGACACTGCATAGAGCACACCGAGATATGGGCCACCTTGGTGTTGAGCGGACACTGGCTCTCATGCAAGACAGATTCTTCTATCCAGGTATGAAATTTGTTGTCCAACAATATATCTCACGATGTCGACGATGCACTGTCAGGAAGACTAAGGAATGCAAATCGAGAGCCCCACTGATGCCGATCAAGAGTACGAGACCACTTGAACTGGTTTGCCTTGATTTCCTAAGCGTGGAGTCGTCCAGAGGTGGACTAGAAAACATCTTGGTGATAACTGATCACTTCACCCGACACTTACAAGCCTTCCCCACCAGGGATCAGACGGCATCAACTGTTGCAAAGACACTTTGGAGTAGATACATTGTACATTATGGCATACCAGAACGCATTCACAGCGACCAGGGCAGGTGTTTCGAGGCAGCTCTAATTAAGGAACTTTGCGAAGTCCTTGGCATGGAGAAGAGCAGAACCACTCCATATCATCCCCAGGGGAATGGAATGACTGAGAGGTTCAACGGAACTCTCCTAAACATGCTTGGAACACTAGAACCTTCACAGAAGCCTAACTGGAAAGAATATGTGGAGTCAATGACACATGCCTACAATTCCACAAGGCATTCATGTACCGGTTACTTGCCATTCTTCCCGATGTTTGGGCGTGAGCCTCGCATTCCTCTCGATCTCATGGCTGGAAACGACGATGTTGATGAAGACGAGCCCCAGGAAGTATCAGCCTATGTTGGTGATCTACACAACACGCTACGGGAAGCTTATCGCACTGCCGAGAAACAAGCGGACACTGCCCGCAAGAAAATGAAAGGGATCTACGACACTGCAGCGAGAGAAGCACCGTTTTGCAAAGGCGACAGAGTTTTATTAGCCAATAAAGCCATTATTGGTAGGCAGAAACTCGCAGACAGGTGGCTGGCAACTCCATGGACTGTAGAAAGTAGAATGCCACAACAGGACGTTTATGTCATACGTAACGACGAAGGCAATTGCAAAACGGTCCATCGAAATCTACTTACTGCCTGCACGTTCTCAAGTGATGACGAGGAAGAGGAACTTGCGGTCGAAGAAGCGGCGCAGACTCTAGAAAAATGTCGAGGCTCAACAAGAACGAGGAGGAGACCACAACGCTATGGAAGCGAGCACTCCATCTCAGTGTCTAATGCAGGCTAGTATGTTTGTCACATTAATGTAATAACTTTGTTCATCTAATTCATATTGGTCTAATTTCACTTATTGTTGAGGACAACAATAATTTTAAAGCGCGGGTGAGTGTTATGATACAAAATATTTCAACACGTATGCCCCCTTTACTACTGCTTATTTCTGTGTATTTTTGTTAATGCGCATGCGCAATTGTTTGTTGTTGCCGTAGAAGAAATCATAACAAAAGAACGCTTTCATCCACTGAGCTGATCCGAGTCCAACGTTACCGGACACCCCGCACTCTCGCTTGTTTTGTGGATAATTTATCCACATTTAACACCAGTTAATATCGGTGGCTGAGGCATACTCTCGCCATCACGGAGTTTGTCAGGACTTTGTTGTCTGTCTCCTGTTTAAACGTGCATAGCCTGGATCACGATGGACATGGTTTAGCTCTCTACCTTGAACACAGTGTTGCGTTGTTTTAGGTTTACATTTTAATTTCATTCTTTGTATTCTTGTATTCCAAAATATATTGTTTTGTAATTGTTATTCAGATCTAAAAAAATGAATAAATAAATAAATGTACTATTCAATTTAAAAGAATTGCTAATAATGCGTCGTTCTTTCTCCCCCAGTCTTCTTATTTGAACAACAGATTTAGAAAATTGCTCTCCCACTTTGATATTTATATTTCTTTTGTATTTACTTAAATACCGAGTGGACGCCTATTTGTCCCGTCGGTGACATATATATATATACAAAATATATATATATATGAAGAGCTTCCTTGCAAAAGGAGCTAAATCCATCATTATTCTTTTTAATGGATTTAGCGCCTTTTGGAAGCAAGCTTTAACTTTGAGACACACCATGTGCTCAACAAAACTATTACAGTTACTGTCATCGTGAAAAGTAATGTCATACCGTGTACTGATATACGGAGTGTTCGCATTACCATGATTACTGCTATTTTTGCCACTGTCATTCACTTATTTTTCTCCTCCTCCTCCTCCTCCTTCTTCTTTTTTTCTTCTTTTTTTTTGTCTCAACCTATGACATAATATGAAGAGTTTGTTCGCAAAAACCGATAAGTCCATATTTGCCAAATGGAGATATTTGCCATTAAAGGTCAAGAAAAATAAAACGAATAATAAGACAATTTTTGCTTCTTTTTACCATAACTTCAAAAATGTACCTTTATTTATTATGTAGTGACCAATATATCATTTACAAGGTATTATTTTGTACTTTTTGACAGAGACCGTACTTCAAAATCTTCAAAAATGGACCTATCGGTTTTTGCGAACAAACTCTTCTATTGTTCCTAAGGAAGCTAAGGGCAGTAGGTGTTCATGTATGTTTGAAAGTTGTTGTTTTTTTCTAGGAAATAAACAGAAAACCAGTGACTGTCTTGAGTACATCTTATCTCACTGAGCACCGTTTATAGCCAAGGAATCACTTACTTCTTGTATACGAGAATGATCGCGATCAATATGAGCGCCGTCTATTGCCAAGGAATCACTTACTTCTTGTATACGAGAATGATCACGATCAATATGAGCGCAAAGCAGACAATCATCACGGCCCCGGTTATAGCTGCTCCAGTATTAACCCCAATCCGAGTGCATGCTACGAATTGGAATAGGAAAGGAAAGACGTTAGAAACCAAATCTCAAGTATGATAATGTGGATTGAGTGAAATCAACAATGCTAGCAGATAAGCAGAAACATTAGTAATCACTTGGTGACGGTTTGAGGAAGATCGAACAAATTCAAAAAGATATGAAATATTGTAGAGCATATCCGTGCCGTCACTAGTAGATAAGAAGACTGCTACAGATTGTGACGTCATTCGGGCAACAATAGAAGGAAAATATAAGGAGAGTTCCTTAAGATTTTATTTTCTTGAAAAGCACACATACCATGACACAAATCAAAGGTGATATTATTGCCTCTGTTTTCAGGAAGAGGTAAGTCAAGTGCTCGTTCATAATGCTACAAAATTAAAATACACAGAATAGTCTATATATTTCCTGTGTATTCCATCCAAAATGACGTAATGAAATGTACGAAGTATAGTCTCCTTAACCAGCAATTACGGCACCGAAGCTTTAAAAATTCACAGCTTTTTAATCAATTATCCGATTTTCCTCAAACTTTCACTGATGTGTTCTATTAATATTACTGCATTGATCCACATATGGGCTTTGGATTCCTAAGAGTGTACTTATATCCATGCCTACTGCAATAGTTTAAAAACAGAGTGTTTTCCTGGTACAGCGTATACACACGACCTAGTAAATAGTGTCTCGGCCGTAAAATTGATATCTTATTTAAAAACTTTGTACCTACTTCCTCTGTACTGCACCACAAGTACTGTTTGCAACATGTTTTTTGTTTTATAATGTTTAATTGCATTGTGTAAATCAGTCATTTTAATGGTCTAATTGCACAATAATGGATACATTTTTGAAATATGTTATTGGCATAAATTATTGTTTTTCGAGTGATCCACGATCTGCAAGATCCATTTTTAAGTAGAACACTCTTTTCCATCTCTGTCATGTATTATATTACTTTTGCCACCATTGCAAAGTATACATTATTTACATTTCATTACATACAAATAATAAATAATATATTCATTCGTACATACATATTGTATTTTACCTTGTGACTTGTGCTTCTTTCTCATTGTTAAACAATATCAATTCTCAAATGCATTTTTTTTCTTTTTTTTTTTTGGGGGGGGGGGTACATGTACAGTATGTGATGTATAACGCTGGGGCGGATATAAAGCATAACTGAATTAATTTGAATTGAGTTCTAAATTGTCGAGTAGCCGATTCTCACTGATAGTTGCTCTTGTACTAGTATTTAACATGCAATATAAGCTATAATATTTTCTTTTTTTCTGAATGAATTATACATTTCCGTGGAGAGAAGTTCTTGAAGAGTCCACACGAATAAGTAAATGAGTGAAAGTGACACTCAAATATTCTTCCTATGGTGCATAGATTCCTCGTCATTGCCTCCATTTGTTTGTCTGTTTGTGTGGGTGCGTGTGCGCGCGCGCGAGCGTGTGTGTGTGTGTGTGTGTGGCAGATATGGATTGGCTTGACTAGGTCAATCAAGCTAGTTTTTTTTTTTCTGAGAGTTATGCAGAATTTCATGTCATATTTCTTACATAAACATGGAACGGTTTGAACAAAAGAAAAACCCTCAAAGATATATTGTATTGTTATGTTTAAAAAATAATAATTAGCAGCCAAAGAGAGAAGAATACACATACTGCTTATTATTATTATCATTGTTTTTGTTCATATCAATTTCGTTGTTAACATGGACCTGATATTGAATGAAATTCAAATAAAGAATATCATAATAAAAGAAGTATGTGCGCGTGCGTGTGTGTGTGTGTTTGTGTGTATGTGAGGCCGGGAAGGGGGGGGGGTACTTACAGTACAATCATAAACACTCTGGTCCTATACCTTCAGGTGTCGATGCTACTGCTGCTGCTGTGGTCATGGTTGCTGGTGTTGTAGAAGTAGAATTGGACGGCTGCAAGGTTGTCACAGTCGAAAATTGGGTTCGATGGGAATATGGGGTTTCCTGCGTACTACTTGCTGGTTGCACTATTTGAAAAGAATTTGGAAAAGAAACTTATACAGAAAATGAAAAACGAAAAGGAATGAAAGTTTAAATAAGCGATTAAACATGGCCAAATATTATCAAGATGAAAAATCTTACAAAAAAGTTTTCTATTGTAGCGTCACACTGCATAATATATATCATATTTGTATGTATGTATAGCGTGTTTGGGATGTGTTTATATATACATAGGTGGAAAAGAGTTAGAGTTTCAATGTTTCTTTGTTTGCTTTGCCGTATTTCTGCTTTTCTTCCTCGAAAAACATTAACATGAAGGAAACATAACGATTAACTTACACATACAAATTGATGTGAATAACAATAGTCATGATGCAAAATGTACTTGTACGACTTGCGGCTCCATCGGTCTAATTCTAAGGTACTTTATTACACATCATGACAGACTCCTTGCATCTTGCCAAATACAGCACAAAACAAAACAAAACAAAACAAAATAAAACAAAATAGGAAAACATAGGAGACTGCCATTATGCATGAGCAATTATATATGGATTGGCTTGATTAGGTTAATCAAGATACCTTTTTTTTTCTGAGAGTTATGCAGAATTTCATGTCCTTTCTCGTATATAAACATGGTATGATTTGAACAAAAAAAACCCCAAAATATATTGTACTGTATGTTGGAAAAAATGATTAGCAGCAAAAGAGAGAAGAATACAGCTGCTTATTATTATCATTATTATTTTTGTTCATATCTTTGTATATATATATATATATATATATATATATATATGCACGGCTTGACCAACTTGGTCAAATAAACTTGAAACTGAATTGGAAAATATGGCAAGAAAGAGAATGTGCATATCATGACACACTATAGCTTGTAAGATTGCGTGTCGTGCGATTGTGTCAATGTGTGTGCGTGTGTGAGTTTGTCAGTTGGTGCGTGTGGTTTGGTGAGTGTTTGATTTTGCACGTGCGTTTGTATCTGCGCTTAAGCAAATAATATTGTCTTGGAAGGTTAAAGTGGATGTATCCAGGTAATCTGAAAAAAAAGGAAAATTAACTCAACGCATATGGCATATCTAAATATAATCATTGAGATATTCTTTTGGCCATAATCATTATAAATTATGAGCTTAATACATTGTGAATGAATATGCATTGCATATTTGTTTTGATAGAGAATAGAGATTGAGCATTTATAATATGTGATGCAATGGATCGACAACTTGAAGGATATCAAGCATTTTAGAGTAAGAATACCTTTAATGATATATCTGATATTCTGGTTTGATATTTGTAAGATTTATCATGTTTGATTTGTGTCGGTATTGTCTGGGGAAAATTATCTGTTGTATAGGGCCCCATTTTTTTCTCTCTTTCTTCTTTTTTTAAACACAAAAACAACTACCTTCAAAGATTAACAGACTGTATTGGCCTCCACAGCTCGAAGACCGATCACCACTACATGCGACCGACTGGCAGAGACCTTCGTCAGTGAATTTTGTAAGCCCTTCGATTACATTTAGAAAGCGGCACATGAATCCAGCTTCCAATCCATAGTATCTGTATCCATTCCTCTCACAAAAGTATTTGCAGCCATCGTATGTCATGCTACCACTACCAACCCTTCTGGCTGCCAACGGGCTGACGCCTGTGACGTTCAGGGAGAAACAGCCTACGAAGCCACTCTCTTGAGATAAAAAGGAAGATATTATTGAAAACATGAACAAACAGGTGCTATACCTGAAAACAAAAACAAAAAAGAAGAGAAAAAACTGGCATGTTTGCATGCAGTTGTTGTTTAAAAGGGAAACGATGAATATCGAGACAAGAGATATATCATCCTTTCTGTAGTTATATATCACTATCACTATCACTATCACTATATCACTATCTCCCCGTCATTCAAATAATGAATTCTGCTTTGTCACGGATGTCATTATGTTCCAATTACTACGCGTGAATATAAAAGGCCATCAAACGCCGTTTCTCACTTGTGACGTCATGTATGTCCTGCTGTATGTTAAAAGAAAATAAAAATAAAAATCTACATGTTTTCATATCTCTATAACAAATGAATAAAGGAGCTTTGATTCACCTCTTTCAGAATGCAAGGGGAACAACAATATGGGTGCACATCATTTAGACCGACAACCACGAGTCATAAACGGCCCACGAGTTATACAGCCCACAAGTCATACAACCCACAAGTCATATTATAGACCACTATAGTCACACAGCCCACGAGTTGAACAAGGCTCACGAGTTCGACACCAAGTTAAATGGGCCCACGAGTCATAGTCCATAAGTTCAACACTTGGTAAATAAAGCCCTGCCGCTAACCATCTTTGCAATTAAAATTTTGTTGGCCCGAAAAAGAGTAATATCCCGAAATAAAAGAACGCACAAAAAAATCACTTTGAATTTTGGCTACCCAATGATAGCCTTTTTGGAAATTTGGTGGCCCAACATTATATTTTTTTTATTTGATAAACCAAGCTTACCTCTACTGAAGCATTTGGCGCTTACTGTGTTTTCGCAGTCACATTGGTTTTGCTCAAGTTGACATTGGTCCAGTTGAGAGTCTGCGAGTAAAGGCAAATCGCACTCAATATTTCATATTCGTACATTTACAGTATAGAGAAAAATAATTATATTCTAATCAGTCATCTGCCGTATTAATTTGACGTACATATACTATAAATACGGTCTATCTTTTAAACGAGTCACCGATATCCGCAGCGAAGATGGTGAAGATGATTCATAATTATATAAGACCATTATCATGACATCACTCAAAAACAGGAAACATGTTAGTGGATCCGGGTGCAGGTCACGAGACCGACACACACGAGTCATACAGCCCACGTGTAATACAGCCCACAACTCATACAACCCACGAGTCATACAGCTCACAAGTCATGCAGCCCACTAGTTATACAGCCCACGAGTTCGACATCAAATAAAATATGCCCACGAGTTGAATAGCCCATGAGTTCGACACTATAAAAGGCTCACGAGATCGACACTTCGCAACCAAAGCCATGTCGAGACCGACAGTACGCTTAAAAGGCTCACGAGACTGACACTACGCAAACAAAGCTCACGAGACTGACACTCAGCGAAAGAGGCTCATGAGACCAACACTGATAATAGGCAAAGACGGCCCACAAGGCGGACAGGATGTACAACGCCACCTATAGACCAATTATTATTTAGGGTGTCCAGATAATGGCATAAGGAAGATATGAGAGATGGAAAAGGAGAGTTGCTAGGGTGTTACCCCGTCAGTTGCCCTCCCTCACCCCTTGAAATGTTCAAGATCTGTGTTTACGTGTGTGAGTGTTTGTGGAGGAAAAAGTGAGAAAGAAAAGAGGAAGAAATCTCTTTATGTCCAACTTTTAGCTAGAAACTGGGAAATTGAAAAAGTGAGAATAGCACAATGACATTATCAAAGATCTAAATTTGAACCATACATCGTTCTTGTCCTCTTTTATTCATTCATTTTATAATCATTTTTTTTTTTGGGGGGGGGGGGGTCCCATGAAGAGTACAATGTTATCTTGAAAAAAAAATAATTGGTAACAATGTCGCTCCCCGTAGCCTGACAGAACCGCCCCCTAAAAGCCACACGTGAAGAAATGTATACTTGATGCCGTTGATAAGTAGAATGGCGCTGTTCAATGTCAGTCTGTCGTTCGATAGCGTGACGAAATTGCACCCGCCAGTATATTATTTTCACTTTTATGGAATACCCTATACAGGTATATAATTGGTATGCAGATGACGATGTTCATCCTGTCGGCCTCGTGAGCCTTCTTTTCCTAGTGTCGGTCTCGTGGACTTTCTTTGCCTATAGTGTCGCTCTCGTGAGCCTTCTTTGGCTCTAAAAAAGTGCGGGTAATCGTGGTCTTTCTTTGCCTAGTGTCGGTCTCCTGAGCCTCTTTTGCGTACTGTCGGTCTCGTGAACTTTTATTGTGTGGTGTCGGTCTCGTGAGCCTTTTTTTTTTTACGTACTGTTGAACTCATGGGCTGTATGACTCGTTAGCCGTATAACTCGCGGACTCATTGTACACGTTGTAGTTTGCAGGCACAAACCCTTGTTGGTCGTATAGGAGTCTGCATGCGCCAAGACTAATACACGCACCACTACACTGCAGCCTCTCCCAACAAGGGAGACGCTTCAACACAGGGCCTATGGGACAGTGCCAAAGTGGTGCATGTAGTAGTCTTGGCGCAGACTCCTTTACGACCAACAAGGGTTTGTGCCTGCAAACTAGACTCATTGACCTTTTTTTTATGTCGGTCTCGTGGACCGTATGACTCGTGAGTGTCGGTCTCGTGGGATGACCCCGTGGATCCGTAGTGATGAGGTAAGATTAGTCAGCCACACAGTTATTATTGCTGTTAGGTTAACAGAACAATTGCATTGACCCTCAAGCTAACTTTAGATTTGGCGTCTATCACGAGTAATTTAAAGTTAAGTATCACAGGCGCACTCAATCAAAATGCGTGCTTGTATTCAAGATAGGACATTATCGAACATTATTTTGAAAGTCAACCCCCCCCAAAAAATATATATAGAGCTCTAGATGAAGAAAGCTTATCGTTTCAAAACTGAACAATAGAAAAGATACATACAAACAAGAGTATTATATAACTTTTTTTCTCTCTCTCCCTATATATATATATATATATATATATATATATTATATTATATATTATATTATATATATAGTGCATGAGGCTGAATGCACTATAACAATATAGAAACTAAGCACCGACAAATTCTGAATTTGCCCCGAAGGCCAGTTATATTCAATGAGGCCGCAGGCCGAATTGAATATAATTGCCTGAGGGCAAATTCAGAATTTGGAGGTGCTTGGTACTTGTTATAGTGCAATAAGATGTCATGCACTATGTGATATATAAAATAGCATACATACCCAGTCAAGATAAGCCTAGATCATTTCTAACAGTTGCACGTGTCTACACAAGCAATAATACCAGTTTCTTTGAACCTGTGTAGACAAAATCCTGAAGATCCAAATTCAACTAGATTTCTATAGAGTCTAGGGTCTACGTGGTTATATCTAACGTTTTCTAGGCCCTACGATAGGTTAGGCCTAGGGCCCTAGGGGTCCTGGCCTAACGTTTTTATACTAGATCTACGTACACTGTACTGTACGTCACTTACGAGCGACAGAGCTAGTTAACACTTTAGGCCCTACAATAGGTCAACTAACAGTAACACGTTAGACGCCCTACTTACTGCACTGTGGGTCCAGGACCAGGACTAGATGATGTTTTGTAGGATTAGGGATCTACTGGATTTAAACACAAGGCTCGTGCCAGGCCCCATTGCTGCACATGCGGATTCCGAGAGTGTGTTGTGAATGTCGTAGTAAAGTTCATAGCGTAGCGTGATCAAAGAGCGCTTAGCGTATATTATACAACGTCCAAGTAGATCCTTGCAATTTGATTGGAGGATTGTTGGTGACGTGATATTCAATAAGTACTCCATTCAACGCGCCGTGCAATTTTGGTTCTATTTTTGCGTGCAACTTGGTTCGATTTTTTCGTTCTATTCCACGGTTCGAGAAATTGTACGGTACTGCATGTACTGTGTGTTGCATATTGAGGATCGCATGCAGCTAGCGCAGTGTACGTGTGCGGTACATGCATGCGCGTACGTAGGCGTACGTAGTGCTAGTGTACGTGTGTATGAGCGCTAGTATAGCTGTGACCTGTATCTACACTGATTGCATGCACAAGCCAGAAAGAGAATCGCAGTGGATCCACGTAAGTATGGCTATATTTTTCATACATTTCTAGGCCTACTTAGACCTACCCAACAATCCTCCAACCAAAAAGATCTACTTGGACGTTGTATAAATCAAATAGTGTATGGTCTTTACTCGTGAAATGGAACGAGATTTCGCACTCGGTGAAAGATGAGGCGCACTATTCAACTCGGCTTCGCCTCGTTGAATAGAGCGCCTCTATCTTTCACCTCGTGCGAAATCTCGTACCATTGCACTCGTGACCATTCACTATTTGTATACTGTACACACCACACGCTGCCCATTTCCACGGCGCACTTCCACGTAGAATGTACGGAGAAAGCGGCACAAATCTTGGGTTGACTTGCTCAGTAGGCCTAATATCCGTCGGATTGATTCCTTTTTCAGAACAGTAGGAGTCCAAAATTCGTAGGGCGCATTTGATGGCATCCTTTGTGTCCTTATTGTCTAAGATACTGTTTATATAGATCAGTCTCTCTAAAAGTAGCGAACCTGTTCATTTCAGCTTCCATGTTTAAATCTACCGCTGAAAGTCTAGTCCCATCCACCGAACTAAGTTGCTGGCATAGCCAGCCTGCGAGAATTGAGAATAACGATAATATCGAGCAAAATATATCGCGGTTGGGGCGCAATCGCGTTGATAAGGTGCGGGATTCAAGTACTCGATGATTAAAATGAGGGAGCAAAAACCGATATCAAATCGATAGTGGGTTATCGTTTGCAATCGTTATATTTTGCGTGCACTATAACTTTTGTCGTGCACTGCCGGCCTGTATCATAAGTATGTATGCTATTTTATATATTGTAACGAAATTCGGTGGAACCGATTCGATTTAATCGCTCGATTATATTTGTTATGATCGATAGTGTCTATAACATAGAAAGGGGCACAATATCGAAACGTTGGACAAACGTTTCAAGGTGGTAGTGCATCATTATGAGTTTAAACATTTATTATTTAAAATGTGGTTATTAGTTTGTCGTGGACAGGTATGGATTATTTTAATACCAACTCCGGTTTAGACCGATGATACATGCCGAATTATAGTAACCATGTACAAGAGATACTGTTAAAACGTATAATCATTGTACGAATTTTGTAACCACGCCAACATTGTAAATAATTTGAATGACTACTGCGGGTATTTTCCTCGTCATTCACGGCCGTGCGGGATTGCCTCCTTTTTCCGCGATAGGAGGGGAGGCATATAAATTGGCCGTTGTGTGACATAGTCCGCAACAAGTAGCTCGTGTATGATACATTTCCAATGTGTTGTTATTGTTTGCTTCTACAAGTAATAAACTGTACATGTGTTCCTGTAATGCTGACTTCACTGTGTCTTTTTGAGTGTTCTACCACGATACAACAGCTTGGAGAGTGGTGGTACATGTTCCTGAGAAGACCAACTAGCAAGTCATTGGATTTCGGGTATAATGGTAATGTGACTTGTCGCATAGTCCGTGCCCAATCCAAGTTCCAGCCGTCGCCATTGGATTCCGGGTATATTGGTAATGTGACTTGTCGCATAGTCCGTGCCCAATCCAAGTTCCAGTCGTCGCCGTTGGATTTCGGGAATAGTGGTAATGTGACTTGTCGCATATGCCCTGTGCCCAATCCAAGTTCCAGTCGTCGCCTGAGGAAGTTGGTAACGGTGCGATATAGCACTTTACCCCGTGCCATCAAACGATACCTGTGCCACCATATGGTTGTGAAAGGTGTTCCACGTTAGCGTGACTGAGTTGGTAACAAAACTTGGTAGCAGAACTTGGCAGCAACAGTTGGTAGCAGCACTTGGTAGCAAGAGTTGGTAGCAGAACTTGGTAGCAAAAGTTGGTAACAAACTAGACGTACCAATTTAACACCATCTACAACTGACGTTTGGAAGTGACATTATCTAAGTGATGCTGAACTTTGTATGTGTGCCGCTTGTGTTGGTGAGCTGCTTCTGACACAACATATTACATGGTAGACACAGACTGGTAGTTTTAATGATTTAAAGGGATCGTTGTAAACTGCAACAAAACGAACCCCGCCTACTCGGCCATCCTGACACGGCTCGCGGAGACATTTGTACAGACAGTCAAATACACTCTCTTACTTCACGACGAGAAGGCGAGTTCGTCACACATGGTGTCAGGAGTGGGATCCCTATTAGTAACTTTTGTATGAATTAATGTAGTTAACTGTGTTTTCACTATGGCACGCGAAACGCCATTGTTGGAGTTGTCAATTTTGCTGGAGAGCAAGATTAGCGAAATCGACGACTTGATTGCCCAGGTGTCAGAGTCGGTGCGCAAACAAACTGGAGTAGCACCAACTTCGGTTTCTAACTCACGCTGCTCACCGATGACACTTGGAGGGCGCCTTAACCAGTCGTCACTGCCACCCTCACCAGTGGTGTCACCTCAGCTGTTTGGAGATGCGAATAGAGAGGTGGAGTTGTCAGCTCCGCCATCGGCAAAGCTACGATACCTCAGCAGCATCAAGCTCCAATGCAGCAGTCGCATTCATCTCGTACAAGTGACCAGCCTGTTACATTTGGAGGACAACCAGATGTAATGCCACACCAGTTTGGCCTGAACCAGCGACGTCGAACAGAGCTCTGGGACCAGAGACGTCGTTATGATGTTCAGGACAACAGAAGCAACCAACCGGCTGTCATACCAGATAGATATGATGGCAAAGGACCTGTGCTGGACTATCTTTGTCATTTCGAAGCTTGCGCTGGAATTAACCGCTGGACGGAAGTGGAAGCTCTTCAGTATCTGGCTGCCAGCTTGAAAGGAGGTGCTGTCAAAGTACTAGCACAGCAGACGGGACGTCAGTTGACGTACCAAGAACTTGTGAACCGCCTGAAGCACCGCTTTGGACCTGTTTCGCATTCAGAAGTATTCCTGGCTGAACTGTGTACCAGGCGACGCAGACCGAAGGAAAGTTTGCAGGAGCTAGGACAGAGCATTCGCGAGTTTACATCCATGGCATATCCTGAATTCGAGGAAGCGGGCCAAGATAAATTGGCTCGAGGTCATTTTCTCGATGCTATAGTTGACCGGGATATCCGAATCGGCCTTTTCCGGGCTCAGCCTCGTACGCTCGACGAGGCAATCCAAGCTGCTCTCAACACAGAAGCCTTCCTGCGGATGGAGAGCGACCGGCGACAGTATAACCGGGTCTTGTTGTCACAGGAGGAAGAACAAGACGTGGCTGTGAAGGATGAAGACGCTGCTGAC
The DNA here is from genome assembly GCF_040938485.1 of Diadema antillarum. NCBI lineage: Eukaryota > Metazoa > Echinodermata > Echinoidea > Diadematoida > Diadematidae > Diadema > Diadema antillarum. The sequence goes on from NW_027271337.1 coordinate 860,986, forward strand.
AAATCCATGGGGGTGTGTGAAAATAACACCACTCTCATGATCGAAGCAGTCAGCGATCTAATAAAGAAGAGGGAGAAGGAGCAGCCAGCGCCAGTGCCGAGAAACGACCTGGCATTAAAGACTGAGACACTCCCTAAAAGCGAACAGAAGGAGGACAGTCAGCCTTCTGATGACAAGGAGGACACATCCAAGGAGAGTACGAATCCTCCAGACGACGGGTGCACACAATCCAGAGAGGCATCCGAACCAGAGACATCTCACCCGCCACTACCTAGTTCCGGAGCTTCACTTCTGTCATCCACGTTCCAGAAAGGACTGTTCGTGAATCTGAACGTGAATGGGCAGGAGGTGATGTTTCTGGTAGACAGTGGTGCATCGCAGTCATATGTCTCAGGAGGAATGTACCTGCGAATGAGACCTGAGCGAAAGCCACCACTTGAACCAGTGACAAGCATCGTTCGTCAAGCAGATGGATCTCGGCTGAAAACAATGGGACATGCTACCATGGAACTTCAGCTTGGCTCCTGCTTGTGCCATGTTGACTTGGTAGTAGCTGACATTAGAGCTGAGGGCATCCTTGGTCTGGATCTCTTGATTGGTCTGCAAACCGCGCTAAATTTCGAGAACATGCAGCTGCATACTCCATGGGTTTCTCTCCCATGTATAAACAATGAGAGACAGAAATGTGCAGCAACGACAGCACCGATGTTGGCAAAAGGAACAGAAGTAGCCAACCTTACCAGCCTTGCTGAGGACGACACGGAGACCGCGCCTCTCGACGAGGACGTATCTCAGAATTGTGTGCCGCCACATCTGCTGGACTTCTGTCAATGCAGTTTGACAGAAACTCCCCCAGAAAGCAATTCATCGGCATACCAGCTTCTGAGAGACGACTCAGAGGTGTTCTCTACAGGCCGAGCAGGGACACGTGTCAGCGTCAGCGCGACAGCACCAGTGGTTGCGGGAAAGCTACCTAGTGGACATCGCCGGTGTGACGACTCTTCCTCACCTGCACGCTATTCTCGGTCACCGGGAAGACCACCTGATTATCTACCCCGATTGAGGAGCCGCTCTCCGTTGGGGCACGCCCGTTCCTCTCGTCATGCATCGGATTCATTCTGGCACACCATGCCAGGGTGAAATGTGACATTTCTCGTATCGACCTGTCTGCTGCAAGGGAGCAGCCAGGTCAGGAAATCAAATGAAGAGACTGTTGAACTCTTAAAAGATGAGATTCTGACGAACAGTTAGTCTATATGACAGTTGGACAGCTTTGAACTATAAAAGACTGTAGTTGTCTCATAACGTTGTTATGGACTGTACGTAGAGTTTTGTACAGGAGCAAAACGTTCAATAATGTTTGTAGTAGTACATTTTGTTGTCATTTTTTGCTCTCTATGTGTTCGGCTCCAGGGACGAAGCCTGCATGGGGAGGGAAGCCATGTAACGAAATTCGGTGGAACCGATTCGATTTAATCGCTCGATTATATTTGTTATGATCGATAGTGTCTATAACATAGAAAGGGGCACAATATCGAAACGTTGGACAAACGTTTCAAGGTGGTAGTGCATCATTATGAGTTTAAACATTTATTATTTAAAATGTGGTTACTAGTTTGTCGTGGACAGGTATGGATTATTTTAATACCAACTCCGGTTTAGACCGATGATACATGCCGAATTATAGTAACCATGTACAAGAGATACTGTTAAAACGTATAATCATTGTACGAATTTTGTAACCACGCCAACATTGTAAATAATTTGAATGACTACTGCGGGTATTTTCCTCGTCATTCACGGCCGTGCGGGATTGCCTCCTTTATCCGCGATAGGAGGGGAGGCATATAAATTGGCCGTTGTGTGACATAGTCCGCAACAAGTAGCCCGTGTATGATACATTTCCAATGTGTTGTTATTGTTTGCTTCTATAAGTAATAAACTGTACATGTGTTCCTGTAATGCTGACTTCACTGTGTCTTCTTGAGTGTTCTACCACGATACAACAGCTTGGAGAGTGGTGGTACATGTTCCTGAGAAGACCAACTAGCAAGTCATTGGATTTCGGGTATAATGGTAATGTGACTTGTCGCATAGTCCGTGCCCAATCCAAGTTCCAGCCGTCGCCATTGGATTCCGGGTATATTGGTAATGTGACTTGTCGCATAGTCCGTGCCCAATCCAAGTTCCAGTCGTCGCCGTTGGATTTCGGGAATAGTGGTAATGTGACTTGTCGCATATGCCCTGTGCCCAATCCAAGTTCCAGTCGTCGCCTGAGGAAGTTGGTAACGGTGCGATATAGCACTTTACCCCGTGCCATCAAACGATACCTGTGCCACCATATGGTTGTGAAAGGTGTTCCACGTTAGCGTGACTGAGTTGGTAACAAAACTTGGTAGCAGAACTTGGCAGCAACAGTTGGTAGCAGCACTTGGTAGCAAGAGTTGGTAGCAGAACTTGGTAGCAAAAGTTGGTAACAAACTAGACGTACCAATTTAACACCATCTACAACTGACGTTTGGAAGTGACATTATCTAAGTGATGCTGAACTTTGTATGTGTGCCGCTTGTGTTGGTGAGCTGCTTCTGACACAACATATTACATGGTAGACACAGACTGGTAGTTTTAATGATTTAAAGGGATCGTTGTAAACTGCAACAAAACGAACCCCGCCTACTCGGCCATCCTGACACGGCTCGCGGAGACATTTGTACAGACAGTCAAATACACTCTCTTACTTCACGACGAGAAGGCGAGTTCGTCACAATATATATATATATCATATATAACATGTATATATGAGACTACATTAATGATAATGATGATGATGATGATGATGATAATAATAATAATAATAATGATAATAATGATAATGATAATAATGATAATTATACAACGTCCAAGTAGATCCTTGTAATTTGATTGGAGGATTGTTGGTGACGTGATATTCAATAAGTACTCCATTCAACGCGCCGTGCAATTTTGGTTCTATTTTTGCGTGCAACTTGGTTCGATTTTTTCGTTCTATTCCACGGTTCGAGAAATTGTACGTACGGTACTGTGTGAACTGTGTGTTGCATATTGAGGATCGCATGCAGCTAGCGCAGTGTACGTGTGCGGTACATGCATGCGCGTACGTAGGCCTACGTAGTGCTAGTGTAGGCGTATGAGCGCTAGTATAATGCAAAGAGATTATACCTATAGCGTAAGTAGTCGCCATACGCGTGCGTACAAATAGTGCGTCCAAAATTGAAGAGGGAGCGCACACCACCGAACTAAAACATAGTGGAATGCGTGTCCCTATTCCCAACATACACGAGACCGTGCAGCCAAATTTACCGTGTTGCGTCGCCATCTTGTTAGGTCAATTTTTCCTTATATGGAGTGCACGCTTAGGCGCGGTCAGACTGGGCCACTGGCATCGAACGTATGGAGTGGCCTGCAAGATCCTCTGACTGTAATCCAGTAGAGAATCTTTGGGATATCATTAAGTGGAAAGCGAGCAAGAAGTTGAAAGATGACACTTCACTGCAAGAATTTCAGCGCATCTTGCAGAGAGCATAGACCAACATTGAGCAGCGCCAAGTACAAACTTTAGTTAACAGTTTGAGGAGGAGATGGCGGCTGGTCATTGCGGGTGGTGGACATATTAATTATCAAATACTTTACTATATGCTCATGAAAAGAAAGAGATAGAGAAATATGCAATAACCCATGCTTAAATGTTCAGAATCATGAGTGATTGTTTGATTATTTGTGTAAAAGTCATTGCAAATCACTAAAGTGCAACTTTTGTTTCCATGCATTTTGACATAAAATGCATTTTTTCACACCAATAATGATATCTGGTGGCAATGATTTTCCACTCATGTTATGAGGAATAAAATTCTTTATCCATTTCCGTTTGAATTAATAAAATCGGTTGAAAACTTTTTGAGATATATCCACAAATGCCCTGGGGGAACTTACTTTTTTTTGCTGAGTGTATATATATATATATATATATATATATATATATGTATATATATATGTAAAGGTCCAAACATGTTGCGAATTCACGTATTGGCTCCAATTTAACGAAGAATAAACCGGTAATGCAATATATTTCGCCAATATAAAGTTTATCGAGCAACTCAAATTTTCGGTGGCTTCCATCCACCTTCTTCAGGAGTCTCCGCGTCGAGACTCCTGAAGAAGGTGGATGGAAGCCACCGAAAATTTGAGTTGCTCAATAAACTCTATATTGGCGAAATATTGCATTACCGGTTTATTCTTCGTTATATATATATGTTTATATATATACATATATATATATAACATGTTCGTGTAATTAATGATTTGTTTAACCCCTAATTTGGGGGGAAATGGGACATCAAGCGCTGAGAAATGAGACAACCTGGAGAGAAATTAGATAACCATCATGACCAAAGTAGGATTTACATGTGCTGCGGGGAGAAATTCTTCTTGAAAAAACAAGAAGAAAATGTATGTAAGATCCAAACCTTACGAATATTAGCTGTGTAAATGACTATGTAAGTATTTTGTTGATTTGTTGATTTGTATTGATTTTGAAATGCAGAAATAAAAACTGAACTGAACTGAACTGAAATGTAACACTATGCCCTATTAAATTTCTCCCAGTGATAACAAAAACAGTAAAAGATCCCTGCCAATTTGTCATACCTGCATGTCTGTTATCAAGCAATTTTATTTTCAGAAGTTTGCACACTTATTAAAATACCTATTAACATAGTATAGGACCTACGAGATCTAAGTTTGATATTTTACTGACAAGATACCTGTAGAGCTGTATGGTAGTCAATATGTCCTTTCTCAGGTGTACCGAGGCTCATACAGATATAATTGGATTGTTGACTTGCCGACCATTTTTCAACTTATATACATGAGTTTATATTTCTCCCCGTGTCCCATTTCTCCTCGGTCTCCCCCGTGCTTTAATTATTTCAGAAGAAGGCACGAAAAGCGCGTATTGCTAGAAAGGTGTCATAAACATGAAGGAAAATAAAATCTCTGTCACTTTTACCTCGTCATCTTGCATTTATACGACTAAATTTTTATCAATGACATTTTTATCTCTGGCATTTTGACCACTGACATTTCGACCACTGACAACTTTAACTCTGACATTTGTACCACTGTCTTAATTATTTACCTCTGCCATTATTACCTCTGACATTTTCACCTCTGCCATTTTTACCTCTGCCATTTTTACCACTGCCATTTTTATCTATTCCATTGTTACACCGAATTGAACATACCTCCTTGATCATACCATATACCTCCCGTGTTACCAGTGTGTGCGCGATTGATTAGGAAGTTGGGGTGGGGTGCGCGATATGACGCGTGCATGAACAATCGAAAATGAGAGAGTGGTTGGATCCACATAGCGTGCATTCCATATAAGGAAAAATTGACCTATCAAAATGGCGGTGGTAGCAAGTTTTGGTGGCTGCGTATTTCCTGGGTGAACACGCATTCCACTATGTTTTAGTTCGGTGGCGCACACTCAGCTCCTGGCACTGGATCTAAGTCTACGTTCAAGTCATATCTTCTCATATCATATCTGGAATGATATGTTATTCTTCATTACACATTTTCATTTTCAGAATCACAATGTGGTTAATTGTTTAAATATTAGTTTCTACGATGATATCATATCATTTGAACCATTTGGTAGAGTCCAGACCTTTTTGTTGTTCGCAAAATAAACAGTGGGAACTTGGGTGCAGACTAGACAGTACTTGAGCATTATGACGTTTGTTTCGCGTACATTCCCACTCACGCCATAAAATCAAACAACATCAGCACCATTATGACGCTTAAACATGACCATTGTGACGTCACAATAAAACAACGCAAGGTCACTGCGCCGAATATTCAAGTCGAGCGCATCAAACAGTGCGCTGCCATCTACTGATTAATAACTGTACAGGATCCGTGCAATGGCGGCTCCCACAACGCGAAATGGCAGCTCCCTCGCGCGGCTGCCTCCCCACTGGACTACGCCCTCTTGTGGTATAATCTCTTTGGTATAATGTGACCTGTGATTGCACAAGCCAGAAAGAGAATCGCACTGGATCCACATGTAAGTATGGCTATATTTTTCATACATATATAGACTTCTAGGCCTACTTAGACCAAAAAGATCTTCTTGGACGTTGTATAAATCAAATAGTGTATGGTCTTTACTCGTGCAATGGAACGAGATTTCGCACTCGGTGAAAGATGAGGCGCATTGCACTCGTGACCATTCACTATTTGTATACAACTACAACAACAATAACAATAGCAATTGTAGTAGTAATAGTAGTAGTAGTAGTAATAGTAGTATCACTGTAGTCGATGATAAGCACAAATGTTGTAGTACATTAGTTTGGTCATCACCATTTTTTTTGGCATGAGAAAGTGAAATCTCTCGGAAAATATGCTTGCTCATTTAACAGCGGAGCCCGATTTACACGGTTAGCCCCGGGAAATCCCAGTTGTCTACAAACGACGGTCAATTCGGTGGGGCCGAAGTCTGGACAGGAGACTGTATCCTCGGCGATACATATCGGTCTCCACTGGCTGCCGTCAAGCATTATTTCCACTTGGCCCTCGGATGCTCCTTCTATTCCGCCCAGTCTAACAGCTTGGGAAATGAGAAGAAAATGTGTAATAGAGTAACCGATATATTATGTTCATCACAAACGTCTATAATATGCTCGTTGGAGAGACAATCACCTTTAAAACTGACCATAACTTCTTCGAGTTTGCATGGATTATACAAACTAGTACACTGTATTACAATTTCTACATCAAAACATTTCCCAGACTAACAGAAAATTCGAAAAGATCAATATACGAAATATTTTCCATCAGATCGTATACTTATGTACTGCGTTTCTGTAAGTAATCACTCTTTGCGTGTAATATGCAAATAAGTACATACTGAAATCGGGTGAACTTCATTTTTGGCACAAGATGAAAACGTTATACGCCGCAATTGTGAAACTATTATGCATCAGTACACAATGTTATTTATGGGAGAAAATGCTAGAGACTCAACCTTACTACCCAGCCGTACGGCAAAAAAAAAAAAATCGTTCATTCATTCATTCCTTCATTCCTTCATTCCTTCATTCATTCATTCATTCATTCATTCATTCATTTATTCGTTCATTTACTCATTCAATTCTTTATTTATTCTTTTTGTTTATGTTTTTTCTCTGTTCATGTTCATTGTGGATCTGGTCAACAACCATGCTGCGTGTAAAGCGATACTGGTTTTGAATAGTATTCTGTCTCTGGGCTTTGAAAGTAATCCATGATTAAAACCAATGCATAAAATCCAGAAGTTTCCTAAAGATATGTATTGACGCGATATAATATACACCAAGACATGAAAGATAATTATGAAATACACCAAGACATTAAATCACTCTTTATATGAGCATACTGTTTGAATAACGTCTCCTTATACATTACAAAGTTTTTAAGCAACTTTTACCTACCGACATTTCCCGAACCAGAAGAAAGAGTGACCAAACCAACCAGGATGATAACTTGGTAAGTCAAGGTCAGGGTGGAAAGATGGCGTGCCCTTCTCGCGTTCATGATAAAATATAGCATTCTTTTGATGCCATCCAGTTGGAAAAAGAAGTAAGCGCGTTTTCACCGTTTTCTTCTTGTATTATGACGTTTTCACCGATTCCACACAGATGTATACACATTGAGTGTTTTTTAGAGCGCAAAAAAGTTGGTCCCGCACTTTTCCTATACTCTCTGCATGGTTCTCTAAATGTGAAAGGGAAAGTGAAAGAAGCACATCTTGAGGAGGGTATGTTTACCCTGAATGAGGAAGGGAAATCCTGGTAGGATATGTGATCTGATATATACACCACATTGTATGCATGCCTTTTGAGAGAGCGGTGTCATCAAGGGTCATCTATACATCGAAGCGTAAAGGAATTGTTGCATGTCCAGTAAGCTTTATCAAAATCTCCTATCTTTCTACCAGACACTTCCTCAAAATGCAAGCACATAAACAGCCTAATTAAATTTTGTTATTAAGCTTGACTGATTCTGTACAATCATAGCGCTGTATAATGCTTGCAAAGACAAAAGAGGGAATTAAAGGGGAAAACCCACAGAGGGACTTTTAGAGAAAGGAATACAAAATTAACACCAAATGAGTGAAAAACATGCATTTCTTAATGATTATAAAGCAGGGGTAAATAATGTAACACAACAATAACAAACAACAACAACAACAACTATAACTACAAAAGTCTGGAAGAATCTTGTGCACAAATTCTAAAATATTTTTAAACTGAAGTTAGCGCTGCCGCGGTCATCAACACCGTTTACCTATACATTGGGAACCAGATAAACCATGAATTGAGACGTTTTGAGTAATAACCGACGTATCTTTCAGGATAGGGATTTAAATGTCGGATACATTACATTATTTATCACACTTATGTCCTCTGTTTGTTCTTTTGCTTTTCTTGGTCTGCTCTGTTTACTTATCTGTATAGTGTATCCATATACAGTGTAATGCCAACCATTTTATGTGATTTAAAAAAAATGGAATGTAAAAAAAAAAGAACCCAAAGAGAATGGTAGAAATATCACAGAGAAAAGGAAAGAAAACGTGATCAAATTCACAAACATCCCAAATACTAAGCAATCCGTTGCTTTGGCCATGCCAGTTCTTGTTAAAGGGACGCAGTCCTCACGAAATTTAAAAAAATATGTTGTTGTTGGTACCTCCAATGAACTACTTTCATCAAAACCAAACTTTCAAATCACCAAATAAGCTCGTACATTTCGGTTAAAAAAGTGTGACTCTGCAAATGAGCAAGTCTTGGCGGAGAGTCATACGTCATCGATGCACAACTCTTTCCAGCTGTGTTCTGCTCGTCATCCCTAGTTATTTATAAATACATGTTTACTATTTATTTTTATATTAATTGTATATATAGATAAGCTTGAAATATTTTGTTTGAAATAATAAAACCACATATTGTCACATTTTATGAAAAAATCAGATATGATCATTTTGAACACTTAAATTGGTTTTCTGAGGCACGGCTGTCAACTTGAGAGTAGGGCATCAATGACGTTGCACCTTTTGGCAGGCTCTTACACGATCGCTTGCAGGAATTATTTTTTAAAAATCGCGTACGGAGACAATTTTTTATGTCCACGCGTATAAATTGGTGAAAGGTTATATTTTTTACTCTTCTTAATTATCAGTACAGTGAAAATCTCAGGACTGCTTCCCTTTAAAAAGACGGATGTACATAGAGGGCGTTTTTCCCACCAGCGCAGACATGGCAGAAGGGCAACTTGAGTGAACATAGCCCATAAACGGAAGATAGATTTTAATTCTACATGGTAACATAGTGTAGATTCTGAGAGCGGAATTTGGTGTGTTATGCGTGGTGATCTCATTACTGATACTACCTTCCCATAGTCTTTTATTTGACCCCTTTTCGCTATTATGTGTATATTAGGCTGCTTGTATATCGTGTTTTTCCTCTTTTTAAACCTGATGCCGACTTTTTTTAGTACATGTATGACCTAATGACTCTCTCATGCGAAGTTTTACACATATTAATTCTATCAGTATCGATTATGGCATACTGATGAAATAAGTGGAAAAAAAAGGTATTACATTCTGCCAATGGTTTATGTCATCACTCGTAAGAAATGGTACGAACAGCCCATCAAATAAAAGAAGAACAAGAAAAACTGTTTGTTGAGAAACATGACTTTTCTTCCCACTGACGTAGCTGGCAGTATTTTGATAACGGGATCTTGTCAAAATGGACATCTACACGCGATGTTTCGTGTTACTCGCAGTTGGAAAAGTATATGAGGGAAACTTGAAATTCACTGCAAAATCTTGTTTTCGCGTAAATCTACAGGCCTTAAAATGGAGAATGGATTTCTCAGGGAGGTATAGATCTAAACTGCAAGTTTTTTTTTTTTTTTTTTTTTTTTTTTTTTTTTTTTTTTTTTTTTTAAGTTGGCAATTGAGTCAGCTAGTATACTAGTATACTAGTACATGTACATGTATACCCAATGTATAAGTGACATTCGACAAAATGTTTTTCTGTTTATTTTCATGAATCCAGTATCATAATTGTTTGCCCCTGAACATCTGAGCTACATTTTACAGATTTTCTTTTCCAAGGTCAGAAAAACTCCATTATTTAAAGATGTTTGCATTTTTTACAATGACTAAAGATTCGGGAAAATTTTGCACAATTGGAACTTTATACTGTTGAGAATTGCTGTATACCATTTTAGAGGAGAATGAAACCCAAACGTGTTCTACTAGATTGTTGCATTCACTCAATACACATATTGAATCGTTGTTTTTCAACTCCCCTTAAAGGACAAGTCAACCTTCACATACATAAGGATTGACAGAATGCAGCAATATTGGTAGAACACATCAGTGAAAGTTTGAGGAAAATTGGACAATCCGTTCAAAAGTTACGAATATTTGAAGTATTTGCGCAGTGACTGCTGGAAGAGAAGACTACTACAGTGTATGATGTCATATGCGTACAATTATATAAGGAAAATAAAAAGAGAATTTCACAAAACTTTACTTTTTGAATAAAGTGCACATTTCTTCGACTTGCTACTGACGTATGTTAAGGGTAATATTATTCCCCCTGCCTTTTGAAAGAGAGAAGTCGAGTGTTCTTTTGTTATGCGAGAAAAATGGAAATATGTTGAATTTTCTTTATTCTTTCTTTATATCGTTGTACTCATGTGACATCACAAGCTATAATAGTCTTTTCATCCAGCCGTGACTGAGCAGAAACTTCAAAAATTCGTAACTGTTTAATGGATTGTCCGATTTTGCTCAAACTCTCACTGATGTGTTCTACTAATATTGCTGCATTCACTCAACCCACATGTCAATGAAGGTGGACTTGTCCTTTAAGAGCATTCGACCATTTCAGTGCCAATGAGTCAACTGTACACAATTTTTTTCACACAAACCTCTGAACAGGTAATTAATGTGGCATGCAAACAGTTAAAATGGTTCCAGCAAATTACTGAGCTGAACACCGATCTGGTTTACAGTATCCTCCTAGTTGCAAATACATTTTTTTAAATCTTTGGACAGAGGGGATTCTTCCCTAAGTTTTCTTGTTTAAACATCATCCTTGTTCAGTGTAATTAGTTTAAGGTTGTTCAAAGTATTGTTTCTCTGCTCAAGAACCACAATAAATTCCACAAATCTATACATGGAGTTGTCGATTTATGTACTACATGATGTGAACTTATGAAAATCGTCTGGAATGTCCCTTTAAAGTTTAATGAGATGGTCAATGAAAGTTTGGAAAAAGTAGACTGGACAAGCTAAAACTTTGTAAGGTTTTGGCTAAAAAGCCACTTCACAGTTACACTCTGTGCATAATTAAGCAGATCAAGGTCAATGTCGAACCGTCTTGAATTTTACCAGTAACTTATGTTTTTTAAACTGGAAAGGTCTTCATTAAAAAACTATGGTATAAAAAAATTATATTCATGTATGAACCAGGTGCATATTGGAATGTGCAGGTGAATGTGAAGTCTTTACAACTATTTATATTCACAGAAGACTTTCATGCAGCACTTTTATGTAAATTGCTTCTTCTTGCTTAGCTGGTTTCCAACTGCTCCTCTAAAAGAGTATTCCATATTTTCGTATACTCGTATAGTATGACTGGTAGTTCCAGAGGTCGCTGCTGCAGACAAGCGCAACTCATCATGGAGGCCTACTGTGAACTGTCATAGTGTATTCCATCACAGAGCCGTCTGTTCCATCACGGAATGTGCCGCCCTCTCTAGACGGGGACGGTACAACAAATCGTGAGGCACCGTAGAATGGATAAGTATGTGTGAAAGAAATTTCACTCATCTGTAGCACTTGAAAAAAAAAAGCACACACACATGTCACTGATAGTTGCCATTTGAATATATTATGTATATCGTGTTATGCTTGCATATATAGTATATAAAAGAATGTAAGTAACATTACAAATCCTAAATTTATATGAAAAGTTCACGTGACACGTTACTGAGCTAAATGAAGGAAATACAGTAATTGTACAATAGATTCTCTATATCTCATGACGGAGCTACGTCAAGTGCTCGTTGAATGTTTGGAGCACCGAATTTGAACTGATTTTCAATGAGTGTTTTTTTTTCTTTATCCCTTTTCCTCAAGTTCAGATTATTCTTCTTTCTTCCATTTGTGACAATTTCATTTAAAAGTTTCATTAACTTTTTATACTAGCTGAACTCACTAAATTAACGTACTAATAAGCGTTTATATAAACTTATTGAAATCCTGATATTTTGCCTGCAATACCTACGCCCTTAAACCTCCAGTAATGAGCTACCATGGAGGTTGACGGTAATTATTACAGTTAGATCATAGATGGTAAACATCTCTATTGAGATGTATGTGATATAGCTCGATACAGTTCAGTCGTTTTAGAACGACGAAGGACGAGCTCAGTAGTACTTAGTACTTGTGTACCTGTAGAGTGCGGTGTCTGAGCTGAGGACGAGGAGAGTTGGTTGGCCGAAAGAAGTTTTGGAGTGTTCCATTATTACAGCGTGAACATTGACGACAGGGACAGCATTTTTGTTACAACATCTCAGCATCTTAGTTTACGTCCCTTTAGATCTTAATTTAATAAAACATTTTACAAAGAAAAATATTGACGATTATAAGATTTAGTGATTGAATCATTAAAATTGATTAAAGATTGACAATAGTGCTCCCTCTTTGAAATAATAATCGACTAGTCTTTTCGCGCCAATGTTTGTCGTTTGCGCGCGACGACAAGCCACATGCTTTGTCAGTGCATGCATGGAGAAAACAACCAAGAGCCCCGGCCGTACGGTGCGCTGGTGTATCATGCAGCAGACAGGTTCTGCTTCAGTAGATACAGCTCACGTCTTGGTCCACGAAACAGCAGGTGTAACGCAACGTTAGACTGAATAGTGCGGGCGGGCGGATTGCGGTGCAAACACGGCCACATACCTCATGCTCGTACCATTACCAGCTCCCGTGGGCCTCCACTAGCGCCTCTTCGAATCAAATCCCGCCGGCGCGCGGCGGTGTAGCGAGGTTTGGATATCGACAGCACACACGTACACACAACCACGACCGACCGACGCCGCGTCGTGGGTGGAAATATACTGGTGGTGACTAATACGAGAGGACCGCCAGGGCAGGAGATACGGAAGTGTACTATCAATTCGACATTTTCTCTTTGGATATTTATTATACCTTGGATATACCAAAAACATCACTTCATAAGTAAGTACAACCCGATGTAACCTCTGGTACCGTACATTTGTACTTTGGTTTTAACGTAACGTTCCTCCTTTTAAAACCAGCAGCGTAGTGAGAGAAGCTGGCTTTGTCGGGGGATGGGAAGTGCGATTCCTTACGCCGAAGTTGCCGGCATAAAACTGGGCGGTTTCCGCTCCTCGCGAGCTCTCATCGCTTTGTTCTGCGGTAGCTGTGTACACGCGAACTGCTTGCTGCTTCCACCACGTGCACCAATTTCATTCATGAATTCTGTGGGCGTGATTCATAAGCTGGCGATGTCTCCCTCCTTTTCGACTGTTCGTATGTATATTTGTGATTTGAATTTCGAGGAGGCGAGATGCCTAAACCTCTCGTTCTTTTCCCTTTAAAGGGGCTTTGTCGGTTCCAGCAAGTAGAATTCCATGTGACCCATTTTATGTTTTGTGCATTGTTGTTGGATATCAGTAGGTTCTGCACGATTGTAGTATTTTTGGGAAGATACACGAAGGTGAGAAATTTGTAAGTCAGTGACAGTGTGTGGATTGTGGATGATGTGAGTGTAAAATCTCTATCTCTAGTGATGTGGAATGTACTGAGTGTAATATAATCCTCTGAGTCTGAGCTTGACTGTTTACCATTTCTCTACTTACAAGTGTAACGTTAGACTCTAAATTTAAACCACTTGCACTGTAAATACATGTAAGTGTAAGTGGCATGGCAACCTATGTTCTAAATGTTAAGTACAACATGGGATCAATCATACATGCAGTGTCGGAGCAGATGCAGTGCATGAGTCATGGGGGTGACTAATGCATGCTTGCCATCATTATAGTTTTAAGAGTGCTTGTGTCCAATGGATGACAAATGGTGGATAGCTCATCCCTATGCCCTATAATAGTACAACTATGTGGGGATAACTGAGCAAAAAGGAGGGGAGAGAGTGATGATGATCCAACATTTATTTACACAGATTTGATTTTATGGTAGATGTTTTGCAATCTCTTGAGTCCAAGTGACTGGGCAAATGTAAGACAAACCTACGTAGGCCTACTGTGTAACCTCACTTTGAGTTATTGGGATAAAATCACCTTGATTTTAAAGATGTAGAACCTATCTTAATGATGTTCTGTTTACGCAGAAGTCATTACAAAGTGGAAGGTACTACTGATTCGCAGTTTGCAAACGAAGAAGGTCTGAAGTGATATAAAGAACAAGTTTAATAATTCTGCATTGCGCAATTTCTTACATTGCCATTGCCAGCTACATTGCAAGGCCTATATAATTTGAACTGTGATGTACGACGTGTGCATATTACACGTGTCATATATTAATGTGACAGCTGAGGTTGTGAAAAGATGTGACACCTGGACAGTGGTATAATTTGTTAGTGGCAGAGCATTTAAATGTATAATAATTACCTTCAATGTGTGGTAGTAGTAGTGGTGCTACTAACTTCAAAGGAGCAAGGCATACCAGTACGTAGATATCATCTTAACCAGGGTACAAGTGTTTGTAGGCCTACTTGTACTTCTCATTATCAAGGAGATGACATAGGCCTACCATTTTATCTTTTTTAGGCCAAGTTTACTCTAATTCGGTTTACATGTATGTCGAAGCAATGTAAAATGCTTGATGCACTGTGCAGTGAAAAGGTTTGAGAATAAGCTTTGTATTTCAGAGTTTCACACATTTTCACAATTCAGTGACTTCTTTCACAGTCATTGTATAATATCATGCCAACAAGGATTTTGTCACCTCAAACATTACACTTTTACAGTGTGCAGTCGTAGACCTGTACTACAGTGTACATTTGTATCCCAAATCCATTTCTTATGTTGCAACTGTATTTCTCCACCTTTCGAATACAGGGTGTAAATTCATAATTGCTTTTAAAATGAAAATAAAAAAAATCGGGAAGATTTATATCATCTTTTCTACTCTATTATATATGTAAACAAAATGCCTCAAAGAAATTACTATGAATATTAACAAAGAAACACAATTTTGGATAGAATAACAGGATTAAAAATCAGATATTTTCCCATAAAGGGAAAACTGTGTATTGTGAATGTAAAGTCCACACATCAGTTGGCATTTTTCCTGTGAGTTACGGTATAAACCTTGATACTTTGTGAATTCTTTTTACCTCCTCCATGAAGGTTATGTTTTGGTCGGCATTGGTTTGTTTGTCTGTCTGTTTGCAAAGTATGTTGTAACTCAGAAGGTTGTGAATGGATTTGGGAGAAACTTGCAGGAAAAGTTGATGATGACACAAGGAAAAGATGATCAAATTTTGGCAGGGCTGCCAACCTTGAGTGAGAGTTTGGTGTGAGACACTGCGAGGGAGCGGAGCGACCTCCTGGCTAGCGCCTGGCGGCCTGCTGTGCGGCCGTACGTACGTACGTACGTACTACGTACACAGTCAGTGTATGTAAAGCGATGTAAAGCACACGTCATAGCCATACATGTGCTGTTATTTGCCAAAAGTACAAGCTACGCTCACATGGCATAGGTAGAAACCAATCGTAATCCAATAGCTTGTCTTTGCGCGCGAACCGAAAACGATTATTATTGGTTAAGCTTTACCCGCGCGCGGGAAAATCTCGAAATTTTGGGCTTGGGCATATCGATATTCGGAATATCAGAGAATTTAGAGGGTAGTCATGTACATTGTACATTCCATTTTGGGGGTTTAGTGTGAGATTTCGTTTATCAGAGTGAGACAGTCAAAATTGGTTGAATTGCGTGAGTCTCACGCTCAATGCGTGAGAGTTGGCAGCCCTGATTTTGGTAGTGATCTGGATAATCATCTATTACATGTAGATCCAGGATATCTTTTTAAAATGCTTTTGAGGATTATCATAGGCAAATACTGCAACAAAGGAGAGAGTTCAAGCTGCATGTATTTGAAGTGTTCATTGTTTACATACAACATTTATGCTCACTGAGCGTGAACCTGAGGTGAACTGTAAAGCTGCTGATGAGGTAGACTCTGCAAATGAGACAACAGAAAGGCTTCCTTGTTGGGAAAATACCTGGGCGATTTTCAGGATGCGTGTGTAGCTGTAGAAATGAGTCGCTTGGTGGAGGTCTTCACTCTTATGAGTGCTTTTTTACATTGTATAATCAATGTTGCAATGGGAGTGAAAATTGACAAATTTTGAGGCTTTTATGTGTGTAAACGTGGGTGTGTTTTAATAACATTATGTGAGGGTAAGTGTGCATAAATGTATGTACACTAAAATGTTTGTGTGGGTGATTGAGTATTACAAAATAACCAATGCGCTTCTCTAATGATTTTTATTGTCTGAAGGGCAGTTTTTGTGGTGGACACACTCATTATCGGTATCATTTGATCTTTCCGAACATTGATCTGGAAATTGGCTGGAACATTAAAAGGGGGGCAGAAAGTGGGGCACATTAAAGGATTAGCTACTGCAACTGTCATTAGAGTCTGCCTAGTCCCATCATCAATGTGATAGTGTGTATGGGATGTACAATGTGGACTGTGATCATTGTGTTTTATGCCCACGCAATTATACCCCCCCCCCCCCCTTTATATTCTTTCCAATCTATACTGCTGTGTTTTGAGATACATCTGTAGCTCTATAGGTTTAATCCTATTTGCTGCCATGGCTGAAGTATTACACTGTATGCACTCTCTTTAATGAAAAGTGAATTTTGTAAAACAGTGAGTGAGCACACTTGGGTGTACAGTAGTGTAGCAATTGTTTCTATGGTGCTCCATTTGTTGTGGTACATGTAGTAGCTCGCTGAGATGTTTTGCTGTAATTATAATAGGCATCACTAATTCGACTTGGTAAAATTTTTACCAGTCAAAAGAAATGAATACTACCAAAATTCCAATTCCAAACCAATCTTCAGGAAAGTTGTTGGAAAGTAGCCTGCCATAAATGGCATTGCAATGTATGTGTTGGATCTTCAGCCAACAAGTAAATATTCAATTTCCTTGTGTCCCATTGGACCTCGAATCATACGATGGGTTGGACAAAGACCACTGTTTGAGATACAGTATGAACTTTGGAGTGGTGCCCATGACAAACACATGCACACACACACAGGCACACAAAAAGAAGTGTAGCCACTCAACTTCTTAATTGCCCAGTTTTTCCAGCATCAGATGCATGTCTCATTCCCCTCACTGCCGTGTGATTGCAGGATGTGCGTAACCATGGAAAATTTCTGGATCCTCACATTTTCCTAACTGAGACAACTGGAAAATCCCGCAAGTCAGTTCTTACCGAGGGATTAATGGATTCTTTTCAGTGAAGGTGTGATCATCTTTACGTAAAATTGCTTTCTTTTGCATTAAAAATCAGGGACCCCTGATTGAACACATTCTTTTTTCTGGTGAGTCATTTCGTCAACAGACACCAGGGTCTATTTCGGTGCATAAAGTCAGACTCCCAATTCTGTCTACTCAAGTATTGCTTGCATTGTGTGGCAGTGTCTTTCTCAATCAGGTATCAGATCGTCCAATGCACAAGATACATGTGTGTGTGGCAAAGGCAAGAAGAAAAGAGTACCCCCCCTCCCCCCGCAGTAGTGGCATACTATGATTAATAGCAGCATCCTTTTTTAAAGATCATGATTAGTCTATACCAGATTTCAATTAAGTGACCGTACAGTGATATTTCAATTGTCTAGATACATGCCATGCAAGAAAGCACAATATCTATGAACCATCACATTCATTGAGTATACAGTACAAGTCTGACATCATTAAAAATCAATCAAATTTCTTCCCCCGGTACTGTTGATGGTGGTAACCTATTGAGGCCCACATTAACAAATTAATGCTTTACATTACAATCATTGGCACCAGACTCAGTCACACAGTATCTCTGTACCGAACCTGTACACCAAGGCTGCACATAATCACTTGTAACGATTGTTGGGGTGTTATATTGTAAATGAAATTCAATCAATGATGATATCATCACCTCGCAGTACATGTAGATCCTCCGTCATTCATCGCCTAACCGGGGGGTAATAACCAAATAATGGACTAGCAGTCTCAGCCTCATGTTTTTTTCAAACGTCAGTACATTGTTTTGTACATGTGTGTATGACTGGCTGAATGCCATCGCTGATCATGCATGCATGCATATAGGAATGATTTCGTAGCGTCGATATTTTCATTCCCACAATGGCTTCAGAGCTGCCAACATTTAGTGCCGAGATTCTCCCCGATTCTTCGGGAGGCCTCCCGAACATTTGAATAATCTTTCGGCATCCCGACTAGCGAATGTATCGATGGCCTCCCTGATTTCAAAACGGCATCGCATTGTGAGATGCATTGAAACACACAGTTTTTTTCCTGCATTGTGTGCTCATTGCAATGAATCTCTAGACTGATTCAGATGTAAATCAACTGAATGTTGGCAGCTCCTTGATACAGTTTACATGTACAAATGTCTGTACACATATAAATGCATTCATTATTGTGTTACTTTGTTTAAGAACAGCAAATGCTTGCCTCTTCTTGTGTATACATAGTAACTTTTGCCAATCGTTTAGTTTGTATATACATGAACTCACATGTAATGCCATGACAGTCAAGGATTTTTTTGGGGGAAAGCAGACTGAGTTTGTTAGAATTCCAGGGATCTTTCATACAGCTAATCAGTTCAGTTACTCGCAGTGTTCCTTTGCAATAAAAAAAAAAAAAAACATTAAAGAGAAGTCATCAAAATTTGTCTGTTGGATGAACACTTCCTTTTACTTTTCCTATCATATTCTTAATAATGTCGAGATGAAAAAAATATGAATATACAGAACTGTATGCACATGAAAAATACACAAATTCAATGGAAATGTTTGAAACAGACAAAAGAGTTTAATTTGAATAGAAATTGGTTTCCAAACAGTGTTTTTCTGCCTTAGATACATAAAAGTGTGTACAGTTGTACATCAGTACACGTGCTAGATGATTCTTCATTCATTGCATTGTGGGAGAGAGTGAAAGGGAAGGGCGGCAATTGCTATATTTCTGGAGCCTTGCCAGTTTGTAAAGTGCTGTATGCAGTCGGTATTTATGGAAACAAAACAAGGATGTCAATGATTTCAGTGGTATACGTATACAGTTGTACTGTACTTTCAGTACAGTGTACTGCTTTCAGTACAGGAACTCTCAAAATACATGAGAGGAAAAAGTTCTTTCTCTCTCTCCTTCTCTCTTTTTATAACATATTCACCACAGTACCTTCATATTTTAATACAGATGTACATTTTGTATCTATTCTATATCATGTAACATACACGTATACAGGTACAATGTATGTATGTACAGGTGTACAGTTTGTATGTTTCCAAAGTGGCAGTGTTGGGATCCATTTCATGAAAGTCTTATGAGAGACTTCATGAAATGGATTTTACAATATGTACTACAATCTCTTTGAAAGTCTCTCGTAAAGTTCTACACAATTATGAGCAGCTTTCGCCATGCTGAGATTTATGCGTAAAAGGAAAGTTCACCTTCATATACATTGTACAAAGGATTGAGAGAATGCAGCAAGTTTATAGTAGAACATATCAGTGAAAAAGTTTGAGGAAAATCGGGCAATCCGTTTGAAAGTTTGTATCCTATGTATTGTATTTTTCGAGATCCAATGCCGGTTCCATCGCTGGATGAGAAGACTAATTTACAGCTTGTGATGTCATATGTATGGAACGATACAAAGAAAATATAAAGAAAATTCAACATATTTTCACTTTTCTTGCATAATAAAAGAACACTTGAATTGCCTCTTTCAGAGGGCAGGGGAATAACATACATAATTGTACATTACCCTTTGCACACATCAGTAGCAATTTGAGGGAATGTGTACTTTCTTTAAAAAATGAAATTTTGTGGAATCCTCTTTATATTTTCCTTATATTGTTGTGCGCATGTGACATCATACACTGTAGTAGTCTTCTTATCCAGCAATGACTGCAGGAGAAACATCAAAAAATCATAACTTTTGAACGGATTGTCCAATTTTCCTCAAACTTTCACTGATGTGTTAACTATAATATTATAGCACTCAGTCAATCCACATGTCTTTGAAGTTGGTCTTGTCCTTTAAAGACTCTAAATGTGATGACTTCATGAAACGGACTCCGGGAGTGTTTGATTAGCCCATGGAGGTGATGCTTCTCTGACTCAGAGCAGTAGACGAATGGATTCTGAGTCATTTTAAAGGGATTGTATAGTTTCGGTAAAGAGATGGGGATTTTGGTTTTAACTTTTTGCAAGATAATTACAAACCATTTTTATGAGATATTAAAGAGCGTATAGTTCCAAGAGGAATTAATGTTTCTTTGATTAGAATTTGTTTTGAAATGGCTGGGATATCCTTCAAAAAAAAAAAAAAAGGTCTTAATAAAAGATGGGTCCCACCTTTTAGTAGGACCACTTTGTTTTACTTTTGGATATACATTTTGGATACGTTTTTGGATACGTTTTTGGATATACATTTTGTACATGTATCTCAGCCTTTTCAAAATAGATATTCATCAAATAAACTTTTAATTCCCCTAATAGAATTATACATGTGCTTTTTAATAATTCATATGTACAGTCTATTAAAAGTAGTTTGTAATTATCTTGCAAAATGTCAAAACCTGCATCCCCATCTCAACCAAACTACACCATCCCTTTAATACCAAACCTGTGACCAGTATTCACGTAGGTGCATATACATGTAGCTCTTTGTGAAGGTACCATGATGATTTCTTTTCCCCCATTATTTTTTATGGTGTTGCTTCACAGGTACTGCAGAAATGTCACACAATATCCCTGTACTCAGTTCAAGATGGTATTATACACATTGTACGTGTAATACCCTGTCCTAATGAAAAATTCTTCAAAACCAGTGAACTCACCTTGTAATAAAAATACATTAGTTAAAAACAGTAAAATGCTTTAAACTTCAGACTTTGCAGCTAAAAAAAAAAGGTCACTTTGTTTTTAATAACAAAGGTTTTATTCAATATCAATGTTTTTATTCAGTAAAAATCCATACATGTACAGTGTAAGAATAAGCAGTATAATGCATTCCGCACTGATGCGATTACAGGTTCGGTGCTCGTACTGCTGTTTGTGCCATCTCAGCACCAGCACCAACGATAACCCTGAACTTGAAATCAGTTTGTATGAGCGGGTTGACCTCAAAATTACGTGTATGATGTACACTGTAGTTCCGATTGATAATAGTGGTGGGTTCGGTGTTGCATGCTGTCTGCTAGACCGAGATTCACTATTTGTGTTGGCGATCTATCGTCCATGACCAGTCACGAGGATTATCAGATCTATCAGTTCAAGTTTGGTGTTTGTGTTGGCATTGTTATAAATATTGTATACACCACATGAGGTGGGGTATGTCCAGGCTCACATACATGTAGATAAATGCATAGCAAAGATGCTGATGCCATAGTTTTGCCAGTGGAGTGTACATGGTACTCTTGACATGACCATGTAAATCTGAGCTTGTGTTTTGGGAGAAGTGATCGAATTTGTGGCATTTCATTGTCTTCCCAGTCATGTGTCAAAATCTTATCTCATCATGGACATGTACCTTTTACGTAATTTGTCCAGAGTAAAATAATGATATGATTGTGGCTTCTGATACACAGAGGGCATATTGCAGCAAAACGAAGGTGCCCATGGCTCTGGAGAGGAAAGATACAACACCAGACGCGGTGTGAATTTTCTAGGAATTAGCAAATGGTATCACTTTACCGTACAATTCCAGCCCAATCCCACTAATTCAATACTAGTGGTGGTGTGAAGATTACACTTGTTTGGGATTAATGATTATGATCATTATTGACATTAGTTACTTGTGTTTAATCTGACCATTGGTGTCGGAGCTCAAGTTAACTAGTGCATTAATTGGGAGATAAATTCCTTTTGGGACTCCACTGCAAAGTTACTCAAAGATACATACATACAACGTACAGCTGTATGTACTTCACATGTGTATGCCTCAGTACAGAAGTCGTTCAATTATCCAGATACAATATTGCTAGGTACCTATGTAGGTATTGATTTCATTAGTGCTCAGTAATGCTCTTGCTGTAAATGAAACCTACATGTACCGCACTGCGAGGGGAAACGCCTCATAAACAAGGAACACGGAAGAAAAGCTGTCCATTGAATTGAAACTTTAGCTGATGAACAGAGTAAATTATACAACGTGGCGAGATTTTGCATGGCAATACAGGTATACAAGCATAGCAGACTGTCTATTAGTGATCACAATACTGGCTAAATGCTTTATGTACAATCAATCATGTGCGCTTTTAATTAAAAATCTATCTCATTCATACTGGCATACATTGTACTGTACAAACCGCTGTTTAATGATAACCATTGATATACAATGTAATGCAGTGTGTACTTTCTGATACTATTCCAGTGTTGCGCCTTTGACAAAGCACATCTCATTGGTTATTTTTTTATGCCTCCGCCACGAAGTGGTGCTGGAGGCATTATGTTTTCGGGTCGTCCGTCTGTCCTTCCGTCCGTCCGTCCGTAATGAATTTTGTGGACAGGGTAACTATCAAAACCTTTTGAGGTATCCTAATGAAACTTGGCATGTACATTGTAGGTGTAATAGGGGGTGAAGTTGTGCCTATCAACTTTTTGGTGCACATGCTCAAGGTCAAAGGTCAAGGTCAAATACATAAAATTTTACTATTTCCACCATATCTATGCAATGCCTGAAGATATTTTCTTGAAACTTAGTATATACATGTATTACCCAATTAAGATTCTGTGGTGAAAGTTTGGGTCATGAGGTCAAAGGTCAAAAGGTCAAGTAAAAATATTAAAACTTCACCTTTTTTCTCTGAACCTTGGAAATTGTTCAAGGTATCTTCATGGAACATTGTATATTGTATACATGTACTGACTAGCAGTGATTATCTAGAGAATTTAGGGTTCATGGGGTCAAAGGTCAGGGGTCAAAGGTCAAAGGCAACACTTTAAAATATTACTATTTCCCTCATGTTTATGCAATGCCAGCAGGATTATTTTTTTTTACACTTGGTGTATGCATGTATAACCTAATAGAGATTCTCTGGAAAGTTTTTCTTTTCTTTTGTTTTTGCCTCAAAGGTCAAAAAGTCAAAGATCAAGTGAAAGTGCTGAACTAATTTTTTTCTCCATATCTTGGAAGTGGCTCAAGTTATCTTGAAACGTAACTACATATTTATGCATGTTCTGCCTGACATAGGGGCAGTGATTTTCCGTTTCAAAAAATTACCTTTTCCGTTTCACAAAATCATGAATTCCGTTTCAAAATGGTGAAAAAACGGAAATTCCGTTTTCCCATATGAATTGTACATACAAAAAATGCAAATTCCGTTTACATGTATTTGCATGCAAAAATGAACAAAAATTAAAAGATTGCTATTTGAAGTTTGTGTGCCTGTGTAATCGTGTATACATTCATACATGTTATGCATAGTGTATACCTGATGATTTCCAACCTCTGTAGGGGAGAGCGGGGTGAGTTGGGACGCGGGTCAAATGGGACACGTCCTCTGAATCAAAAACTGTTCAACCAATCAGCGATTGGCTAATATCTACAATAAGTCCCTAGCAACCATACATCACATTAAGAAAGCCATGCAGTTCGGCAAATTCTAAGTGGTCATAAATTGCTATTGAAAATTTTCCCCCAAATATGATTTTTTTTTTAAATCAGGTTAATTAACCTGTTGTCTTTGTATTCATGATTTCAAGGGCACAATTGAAGCTGGTGGTGAGCCTTATTGATATGCAACTAATATAACTTGTTTTTGACAAATGCCTGCATGGTTACTGAGCAGTTGTACATATCTATGTATATGCCATGTGAGGGACAGTTGGGACAACGTGTCCCATTTGTCCCTCATAATAGCATTACATGTAAAACAGTTCAGATTTTCAAACATGTTGTTCAAACTTGTTTTGTTGAAATAAAGATCATTTTAAAGCATGTTTGACTGTTTTCATTACCAATGTTTCATTACGCCTTCAAACTTTGACTTTTCCGACATGTTTATAGGATGTCACACTTTACCCCACTTTACCAACACCGTCCCATTTCTCCCTTGCCGTTGTCCCACTTTACCCACGGGTGGGTCAACTTCTCCCCCAAAATAAGGTTTTTTCTTTTCATTAACTGCAGAAAATTGAGAACAGTGCCACCCCCAGTTTATAGCTCTTTATGTAACCTACCATATGAACCTTCATGCAAGCCCGCAAGGAAATGTAATCATCTCTTTTATAAAAAGATATCAGAAGAAAATCGGCGAACTTGAAATAATGTCCCACTTCTCCCCGCTCTCCCCTACATACCACACACCCATGAAGACAAATGAAATGAAACATCAGTACGACAATTTATTTATTTCGACTGTCAAAACACGCACAGGGCTGTCACTTAACTTTTTTCCTTGGTTGCCAGCCGGGCAACCTATAGAGTTTTTTAGGTTGCCAAATGGCGGTTTAACAAATAGGTTGCCACAGTGATAATGTTCGAAGAGTATTGCATAATGTGTAAATCTGCAAGGTTAATTATGGCGATGATAAAGAGGGCTGTTTACACTGCTGTTTACACGACTGTTTACACTGCTGTCTACAAATTAGAAAAAAAAATATACAAAGTAAAATATGTCTCTGAGTCTCAGCTAGTGACTTTATGCTAGTCAAGTGTTTTTATTCCTTTGATTAGAAGCTGCAAACAGAATACATGATAATCAGTTTAATAAGCAGTGTTGATAAAAACTTCAGCACTAAAAGAACGATCAATCTACCTGAATCTTTCTTCAGTCAATACATTGTAATCCAGTTAATCATGCCGTGGGACAGTACATATTTGTGTATCACTATCAAAGCCTGGCCTGCAGTATCAACAACTATCATTATGAATGTCCTCTTTCTTGACTTGCTAGTCAAGTGACTTACAGTGTACTACTGTCTAGTCAAGTCTTTATATTCCTTCAGAAGGTCTAAACAGATGAAAAATTTCAGCACTAAAGGAACAATCAATTTATCTTTCTTCAGTCAATAATCCAGACAAGAAACAAGCACTCATCTCACTCTGATCTTTCCCCATTCTGGCCTCGGTCCCCCCCCCCCCCCCCCCCCAAAAAAAAAAAAAAAAAAAAAAAAACAAGAAAAAAAAAACGAGGAAAACACACACACATTGCAACACAACAAAAACCTCTCCCCTACACCTTCCCGATTTCCGTGTTTCTGTCAGGTGAAACGACATGTTCAAATACAAAAATAAAACAGCAGTAGATATTGATTGAAACTCAACACCCATTCATGCCAGCCAGGCCAGGCTGCCATAAACTTCAAAGCACATTCCGACAGCTGGCTGGTTGGCAGAAGAATTTGCGCGCGCGTGTCAATTTCTTGACTGGAAAGAGGGCCTGGGAACAGCCCCTTTCCCTGTTCATCTCCAACACCCCAGACAGTTCATGACCTCCAAGAATGCGCCAGTACGCGCGGTTTCTTCTGTTGATTGGTCTCTCTCTCTCTCCACCCCACCCATGCCAGTCTGGCATGGCACCTTGGCTTGGCATCGTGGGATTTTTCTTTTTTCTGCGTGAACTTGGAGTTTGATCACTCTTCTCTCCTGAAATTGTGCGCTGTGCTCTACACACGACATAGCAGGCTAGGCTAGGCAGGCATAGCTACATAGCAAGTCACCACTCCACTCACCTGCTGACAGCTTACCGCGAGCAGATAACAGTTAGACAGTTAGACAGTTTCTTCTGTTGCCGCTACTTTTACTGCCAAAATACTGGCTTTATCATCACACATTATTCGGCGAGACACACGCTGTGTTTTGGAATATAAATGGACTTTCTTCTATGGTTATGATTGTTGGTGTTGGATCAAACTGAGTAAGTGTTCAACAGTTATTGAAATCGTGACATCGCTAGATCTAACGCCGTTAGACATCGCTAGAACTTGCAACTAACACAACTTGGCTTAGAAACTCAGTTTCCGCAGTCGGTGAATATCGTGGACATGTAATAATGATTAATTCACAGCTTCTGTTGGATTTATTTTTACTTTTATGTGTTTTATTTTGTTAAAAAGTGATTTTCCGTGATTTTCCGTGTGGAATATTTTTTCCGTTTCAAAAGGCCGTTTCCGCGTTTTCCGTCCGTTTTCCGCGATCGCGGAAAATCACTGTCCCTACTGACAGTGATTATCTTATGAATTTTGGGGTCAAAGTCCAGATGAAAATGGTAACAATTTACTATTCAATACAGAAATTGCACTTTTTCTCCATACCTTGAAAATTACTCAATGCAAACGTATGAATGGGTCAAAGTCAAGTTAAAGTCCTTAAATCCCAAATACATGCTCTCCTATTCATCCAATTAAACCTAGGTCATGGGAGGTGAACATTCAACACATTTGTGACAAACTTGTCATTTTCATATTTTGCCAATTTTGTGAAAATGTAATCACACATTGTCCACATACAATGTACGGTATCTACATGTAGACCTATTAGGAGAACCATGCATTATGGCGGAGGCATACCAGTCGCCATAGCGACATTTCTAGTCTTTTATAAAAGTATTTTAAGTATTTTTTTTTTTTGGGGGGGGGGGGGGCTTAGTTCAGTTTCTGTATATTGGTGGTAGTAAAATGGGAGGATGTTGAATCTGCCTTTTCTTTTATTTTCTATAAAAGACTGCATCACTCTGATACCAGTTAGCCCTAAAGAATATACACTACAAGTGTACATATAAGGGACTAATTTGATCCTTTTCATTCAAACTAATGAACTAAGATACAATCAAAGGATGCAATAAAGTACATGTAAGCAAAGATGGAGTGTATTGACCGATTCTGTGACGCGCTATGTGTATTTTTGGCATGGGCAGCGCCATTACTCGATGTCTCAGCCGACCCCCCCTTCCCACTCCCCACCCCTCTCCCTACATTAGCACGCGCGCAGAATGAAAAACTGCTTCAGCCAATGGGCGTCTCGTACTGAGTGCGCGAATGCTTGCTTAGTGCGCGAACCTTTGTTACAAGTGCGTGATAAACATGTCGCCCGGAGTGAGGGAGAGCAGGGGGGGGGGGGGGGCGGTCAGCTGAGACACCCACTATGGCTTCGCCCAGTGCCATGAAATGTCTGCTGCCCTCAATGAACCCGAATCGGCCAATACAAAGGTATACATTTTTTGTCGATTGGACTCTATGGTCGAGATCATGGACAAATTATTTTCTCATTTCAGTGACATACATGTACCTGGTATACGAAAATGATGTGAACCACTAAAAAATAAGTTCGGGTACCGGTCGTAAGTCTGAGGGGTGGCTCAAGTGCTGAAGTTGATACATAATAGGAAATCATTGTCATTCCTTTTTCCATGGTTGTGTTGTGATAATGTGTGCTTTAGAATATCCAGGCATTTTTGTGTTTTTCTTTCTATGTACATAGATATTGACAGGCATTGCGCTTTGTTTTTCTATTATTGAAATTCTTTAGAAGAAACTGATGAAACCTCTGATTCGATCAAATTTTCTTGAAAATAGAGTGACATGACCATTTTTTGCTGTTTCCTTTGTACAGTCGACAATATTGACAAAAATTGATTACTCTCCATCTTGAGCAACAATGTAGCCAGTAAATTTGGTAATGTCTCTGCTTCTTAGCATTCTTTCCTTTCATGTATTGTACAGTTAATGAGATTAAATAGAGAACTACAATGTAAAGAATTCTATGTGTCCTCTTGTTAGACTATCATTGAAATGTGAAACAGAGCAATGTGAAAGCAGTAATTGCCTGGGAGCAGGTTTTTGATAGGTCAATCTATATGGATAGAGGGGATGGAATAATCAATACATGGTCAACACCTTTTAAGGGAGCCCACGCAGTTTTGTTGCCATATTCAATCCTTACCTCGCTGCGAAAAAAATGGCTTAAACGATTCCGAAAGCAAAAGGGGGGAAATTGATTTGGTGCCACTTGTGGATTTTAGCCTCGAGTGATGTTTCTAAAGATGTGTCGAAGGAAAACGTGTCAAACTGGCCGCGGGAGGTCTGAGGCATTTTTTGTGTCGCAGCCTCTTTTATAGAGTTGGATGACTTTCTGTCATTCCTTTGAATGTAAATTATACCAATTCTTCTGGAATACTTGTTGATGTTTACACAATGTTCACTGCACGGTTGTGGACTGGTTTAGAGAATAAAAGTATACTCCTGCCAGTTGGGGTAGCAAGGAACTTTCAAATTTTTGTTTTGTTTTTTTGTTTTTTGTTAGAATTAAAGACACAAAAACTTGTTTACAGTCAACTGTAGATTGATTTGCTTTCTCTTTTATTTCATGTAGGTGGGGGGGGGGGGGGGGGTGGTGGAGTTGAAGGTGGTCATTAGTGACAAAAACATAAACTCCTGCCCTGTCTTTTAAAAAAATTTCCACAAAGAAGTTACTTTTCAATTATTTTGTCAGTCTATTAAAATAGTGTCAACTTTATTTAATACACATACAAATGTACATACAATGTATACTACAGCTGTAGGCATACGTTGTATCTTGGATGTTTGATGTGTATCTACCTCATGACGTTTTGAAACTTATTAGTCCATCTTATGCTGTATACAGTTGTACATGTACAATATGTATGTATATTTTTAAGACAGGCTACTCTGTATAAAGATTCGTAATGAATGAATAAATAAATGCACTGATGGGGTGCAGATGAAGATGTTTGACCATACAAGTACTTCCAAGTCACCATACTATTAACTGTTTACTGAATTGTTGACAGTAATGCAAATCTGTAGTAATAATGATAAGGGTACATGTACAAGCCAATACAATCATTTTGGTAATTCATCTAGGGTAGCCTCTTCAGTGTTAATAGCACTGCTACTCCAGAGGACCGTGTCATTAAAATCACCCCAGCTTTGCCAGGGACTTGTTTAGATCATAGATCTACAAGTACAGTGTAGTCTACAACACAATAGCTGGCCATGTTAATACACTTTGTAGATAAATACATGTTCATTATCAGGCTTTGAACTTGGAACCTACAATATGAAAGTCAGGAGTTTTATCCATTACCACAATGCCCCTAACACTCCTGTTATGGGGGAAATTTAGCCAATATGATACAAAATCCTGTCACTCAAGACTTTCACGTCTTTGTGTGCGCCATGTGTGTTTGTTTGTTTGTTTGTTTTTTATGTTAATATTAATATTAGTTTTCATTTCCAGCTGCAAAATGTCTTCATGGAGCTCAGTTTTTCACAGTTTCAAAGTCACTGGTAGCATTCACGTCTATTCAAATCAAATGTTTGAGTGCCTTTGGCTTTACGATGACTTGCAGGTGAGGCTGTTGTTGCCAATTGTGTGAGTAAAACACACAACTTCATTGAACCATGGAGATGGTTCCACCTCTCTGATTTAACACATTCACACACTCGTACAATGTGCCGGGACATGGAAACAAAAGGCCCTTGCATTCACACAGTCAAAGTGAGTTCATCCAGAGGTTTCTGCTATTGTGCAAAAGATATTGCCTTGGTGAGCACTGCATTTTGAATGGTATTGCTGTAAATCCTTTTGTGAAATGTAAAGCTGGCTTTGAACTAGTCACAGGCCATTAATTATCACCGGAAAGGAGTTGTTTGCTTAGACTTCTTGCTGTTTCTTCTGAGGCGTGATGAATGAAAAGCTGGCATCACATGTTACATTACAAGACTGAAAACTGAGAGCTTGTGTAGGATGAGGATGAATATCTTATACAGTTGAACCTCTCGTATCCGCACAAGTCGGGACCGGGGCTCATCCGGATAAGGGATTTGGCCGGATACGGGAGACTCAATGCTTTAATATACATACACATGTACAGTAGCCCATTGTAGTACCACATGTAGCAATGTGTATACTGCCACCTTTTCATTGTTACACTCAGTAACAGACCCCAAAATAGAGGTTCGTGTTTGCAAGAATGAAATCATTTTCTTTTATAAATTCTTGGGATTATTTACCTAAATAACTATTAAGAAATGTATCAAGAATATGTAATTCATGTGTGTTTGTGTAGGAGTTCTCAAGGAGTTGGGAATCCCCCTTTCCTCCCGTAATTATTTTAAAAAAAAATCACGGCGAGATTGTGTCCGTATAATAGAGAGATCTGGATAAAGGGAGGCCGGATAAGAGAGGTTCAACTGTATTTCATAATTGCTTTAATATTGGGCATCCAATGTTTGGCCTGTTAATAGAAGAATACCAAAGAGTGAACTCATATCCGCACAGCCCAGTCTTCAAGTAAAAAGGAGCAGATTTGGGGCATTCTCAGTGGTTACACTGTGAAAGAGGAACAACCCTACGGTATCTCCAATGTCTCCCTGTGGCCCTCCCATCATTTCTGACGTGGCTATTAAGTGTAACGAAATTAACAAGTAATAATAACCTAATTAAAACAATAATGTTAATGATAATCATAATGATGATAATGATATTTTAATAATGATAATAATAATAATAACAATAATAATAATAATAATAATAATAATAATAGTAACAACAACAACAACAACAACATGGTCTCACTAGGTTTCTAGTCCATGATAGACTCTTCAGTGTTTACTGGCAAATATTGTAGCACTGCTCTTCCAGAGATCCCTGGCATTGTAAATATCCCCAGAATTTTCTGCTTTTCCTGCTGAACTGACCAATTTGCACTTCTGTCAGAATCTGACATTTGATATGTTTTGACTCTCCGTGTAAGGACAAAATCATCTCTCATCCCCCCCCCCCCTCCATTATCTGATATGATACAAAGGAGCAATCCTGACCCTTCTGCACCGTTAACCAATTCTTCATGTCTTCATTTCTTGTGGTCTCTTTAAAGGATAAGTCCACCTTTCATATACATTAGGATTGAGAGAATGCAGCAATATTAGTAGAACACATCAGTGAAAGTTTGAGGAAAATCGGACAATCCGTTCAAAAGTTATGAATATTTTAAGTCACTGCTGGATGAGAAGACTACTACAGTGTATGATGTCACATGCGTACAACTATATAAGGAAAATAAAAAGAGAATTTCACAAAACTGTACTTTTTGAATAAAGTGCACATTTCTTCGACTTGCTGACGTATGTTAAGGGTAATATTATTCCCCCTGCCTTCTGAAAGAGATAAGTCGAGTGTTCTTTTGTTATGCGAGAAAAATGGAAATATGTTGAATTTTCTTTATTCTTTCTTTATATCGTTGTACTCATGTGACATCACAAGCTTACTTAGTCTTTTCATCCAGCCGTGACTGAGCAGAAACTTCAAAAATCATAACATTTGAACGGATTGTCCGATTTTCCTCAAACTCGCACTGATGTGTTCTACTACTATTGCTGCATTCACTCAACCCACATGTCTATGAAGGTGAACTTGTCCTTTAAAGCATGTTGTAGGTCTACATGTATAAAGTTGTCCTCATGGTGATCATTGAAAATAAGAGGAAAGTACTATCAAACAACTTTGAGCAGGAGTAAAAGAATGAGGTGGTGGTGGAATTAACAAATGAATGTGAAAGGTGACTTTCTATCCAACTATCCAGCAGAGAGCAGTGAGAAGAAAGGATGTGGTTGTCAGAAACCATTCTGAAAAACACACAAAAAGAGACAATATGATATGGAAGGTAAATTTACATTATTCAGTGCAAACAGAAATGTAGATTACGCACAATAAAGACTGGAGTCATAAAAGTGTGTTTTGAAAAAACTCAGACTTGTACTAGAGCTTCTTTAACATACAAGCATGAAGGGAATTTACAGATTTACACAAAAGATCAATTACTTGCTGCTCTTTTTTCTCTCTTTATTCTCGCAGAACCAAAATTAGCTTTTGGCCTAGCTAGATGACAATTGTTACCTAATGCTAAATAAGAATGAGAATGATGTGTGCTGAAATGTGTGCAGATATCCCCCAATGCCCAAGGCATGATGCGGAACGCACAGTATTCATATGATTTATGAAACAAAAAAGGCCCACAGTGTGGGAGAGGGAAACCCCCCTACACGTATGTACCAACACCCCTGTGCCCTTGCATTTCTTCAAATAGGGTTTCGGGCAATGTGGGAAGCTCCTTGTGGCATCTCTGTAGAATTGACGGACGGATGGAAGTAATAAAAAATTTAGTCAATTACCCTCCATCTCTTCTACCTGAGAGGCTCCAACATTGGGACCGGGGAACAAGGAGCTGCATATTGATTTCGATGTTCACAATGGGGAGGGTGAAGCAGAGGAGAGGGACCGGGGGCTCCGGCATCTTGCTTGAAATGCCGGTAAGTGCTCGAGTCAATCTCCCAGGCTAGTGACAATGGAAAGATCAATACTTGTCCTGTAGCATCTTCTGACTGATCTCAACTGGTAAACTAGAATTGCATTTGGGCATGTTCTAACTTAAACTTGTCGGCTATTAGTGCAAACCAGAAAAGCTCCTGGAGATAGTTCCCTATGTGCCATTGTCTTTATTTTTAAAGTGAACCTCATGGTCTTACCAAATACCAATCAAGATCAACTGACCTGGCATATGAGTGCTACAAACCCAATTGCCTGTTTGTCATGAGAAACTACACAATGTACAAATAAAACTTGATATCAGGCCAGTAGAAAGATGAATTGGCATGTGCCTGTGAAGAGAATGGGGCCTCTGCCCTGTTGCCAATTTGGCCAAGTGGGAGAAATATTTGGCAACACTATGCAGTACAGTGAAACCTTTTCAGGCAGGGAGGTTCGCACCTCCCTACTTTATTTCAGATTCATACAAGAAAACCCTTTCATAAATGAGATGATTTCGCAGGACCCAGCTCTTTATAATTCTTGTTTTGTACCCTGATTCAGTGTAACAATGCACAGTGTAACTGCCATTGTTCTTTTGGTCCTCATTATAACAAGGTTCCCCAGCATATCCAATTTTAGATTAATGCACTGTCTCATAAGTTAAAAAGTTGCCAGCAGTTTACGATTTACATATTGATGAGGTGGATGATATCAGTTTCATGTACAATGAGTGCCTTTTTATACAAGACCCTTGGTAATGCCTCATAAATGAGGACAATGCATCGTTGACTCGATGCATGTCAGCTAATGAGTGGTGTAGTGCATCATATCAGTGCCTGGCCCCTGGGTTTGTGTGTTGTTATATTTTATTCATCCCAAGCACTGGTGGATTACTTTATCAGTGCAGGCCTCGCTGTGTGGGCCCAATTCAGGATGTCATTAGCCCTGCCAACAACCACAGATTACCCTGCATGGCTTCCCTATAGCTTGCTTGGCTCCGGTTGCAGGGCACAGTTTGGGACTACGATAGGTGACGTCAATAGCGACAAGATTCACCCCTCTCTGGTGCTGTGCTATCTTCACGTGAAGACCAAAAGCAGCAGTGCCACTCAAAACTTTGATTCCAGTCTGACATGGTTTTTGTAGATTAATTTCTTGTTCTGTTTTTTTTTTTTTTTTAATTTTTGCCCCCTCATCATGGACTGTGTTTGATTTATAATACCTTCATGCTCCCAGATAACATTAAAGGCATGAATGTGCACAATGTCTGATGTACAAGTTACACAATTTATTCTTATTTTCCATATCATGGTGCTGGCTGCAAGCCAAGGAGGTTGATAAATAAAATTATGCTCTTCAACTGCTCGTTATCTCAATTTGCCCCAGACAATAGAAGAGAAAGAGAGAGAGAGAGAGAAAGATGAGGTCAGTAAGAGTCAGGGGGAAAAAAGAAGAAAAACAAGCAACAAGCAAACACATCAAAAGGCTTGATTTTTTTTTTGCCTGCCTCAAGTTGAGCCTCTTCATAAAAGTACATGTACATATTTGTATGCAAATAAAATACAATAATGTGGGCCTACTTACTGTACATTTGTACACATACTCATGTAGAACAGGGAGGTGAGCTCACCTCCTTGGTAGAAGGTAGACCCATCCCCCTCTGTCCATCACCCCCACCCCCACCTCCACAGCAGTTAAAGGCCAGTTTACACAATGCTGGTTAATATTCCATAACTTTGTGGCAGGTTTGACCATTGGTGTGGTCACGCTCAGCAAGGGGAGAAAATAGAATGGTAGGAGGAGGGAGGTGAGACAGTCTCACCTCCCTGGTAAGAGTGAGCATTGTAGATTTACCTATCCAATGCTACTGAGGCGTATCCCTTTGCTTGCGCAGCACACCGTGGGATTTTGTTGGAGTAGCCTTGCTCTCTCTTATGCAAAGTCATTGAGGATGGAGGTCACTTTCAATCAAAGAAAATACCACCGCTTTTTTTTTTTTCTTTTTAGAGGCTCAATCCCGAGTTTGACTTTTATGAGTCACCTTCTGTGTGTTTTTGTTTGAGTGTGTGTTGAATTGTTTGATAGAAAATGGTTGAGTTCTGTTTGAGTGCCTTCTTGCCACTATTGAAGTCAAAGTGTGGAATGACTTTTGCCAATCTCTTACATTGTTGTGCAGTTACAAGATGAACTGAATCTGTGGATTGTAAGAATGAGATAAGAATGCAATTGCAAGAATAACAATCTTTAATGAAGATGCCCATAGTTGTTAAAGTGACTTTCATTTGATCCTCGGGTATTTGATTTCAGAGGTTTCATTTTTTGTTTAATAACTCTGGGGTATTGGAAGGTTAAGAGGAATCTGAAGTTGTTATAAAGTCACTCACAAGGTGCATTCACATTCGACTTACCATCCACAATAGGCTAGCCTATAGTTCATGTACCACAGTAATTTGTTCTCCCTGTTCTTAGTGGTGAAATGCTATGTCAGTAGATACTGCAGTATTTCATTTTAAACAGTTCTCATTCTCAAAATACCTTGGTGATTCTGGCCGTAAAGTATTCCTCTCTGAGATATTAAAGGACAAGTTCACCTTCATAAACATAAGGATTGAGAGAATGTAGCAATATTAGTAGAACACATCATTGAAAGTTTGAGGAAAATCAGACAATCCGTTCAAAAGTTATGAATTTTTGAAGTTTTAGTGCAGTACCCGCTGGATGAGAAGACTACTGCAGTGTATGAATAACTTAGATGTCACATGCGTACAACAATATAAGGAAAATATAAAGAGAATTTCACAAAATTCCATCTTTTGAAAAAAGTACACATTCCCCTGACTCGTTACCGATAAATGTTATGGGTAATATTATTCCCCCTGCCTTAAGAAAGAGGCAAGTCAATTGCTCTTTTATTATGCGAAAAAAGTGAAAATATGTTGAATTTTCTTTTATATTTTCTTTATACTGTTGTACGCATATGACTCACAAGCTGTAGTAGTCTCCTCATCCAGCGGTTCCAACAGAAAAATTTTAAAAATTCATAACTTTTGCACCGATTGTCCAATTTTCCTCAAACTTTCACTGATGTGTTCTACTAATATTGTTGCATTTTCTCAATCCTTATGTTTATGAAGGTGAACTTGTCCTTTAAAGCAATCTGCATGTCTACACCACATATCTCGTACTGAGAAGACAAGCGCAACAGTATGTATGTCATGCTGCATGGGAAATGTACCAAGTACAACATTGTACTGTACGAAAGGTGGTATTTCTTGGCAGGATTCATACTCCAATGTTGCATGTGTAATTTGCGCAAACTAAATAAATACCACCCAAAATTCCATGATCTTTTGTGAGGTACTTAGTATATTGCGTTCATGCTACGAAATACTGAGGTATTTCACAAAAGTGTGAATAATCCTAACGAGAACAACTGAATTGTATCATGTCTCCATTCAAAGTCTGTGTGCTCAGGGCTTTAAAGACAATATACCAGGAACATTGTCATGGGGACTTCTCCCTTGAGAGTTGGGCTAGAGATACAGACGTCATAAACTGCCTTCCATCTCCCGGTCCGTGACAACCTTTAATCAATATTATGCAATGGATTCTTCTCGATCCAGAAAGCATTGCTGAGCAAACGGTGCGAGAGAAGGATTATTTGCCGTAGCCTTTGCAGTCTTAAAAGACTACAAGAGGATGGTTATTATTTGCTCTGCTCTTTTTAGGGTAAGGTCGTGCTAGTATTTGCAGGCCAGGGACAGGGGCAGAGTTTGCCAACTTGGCCATTCTGGAATTAAATACTTTTAATGTTAAAAGGTATTTTGTGCTTGCACACATGGGTTAGAATGGCGACTTATATTTACTGAAGGAATCAGTTCTGTGCATGGTATTTGCATCTCATTGGATACGTGTATGTCCATGTACATTCATTTTTTACATGTAGGCACTATTACCAATCAAGTAAATCCTAACCTGCTTCCCAAGATCGTCTCCAAACAGGAGGCACGAAGCCGGAAGGGAAGGCTTACACAATTGTGCAAATCGAGACTTAAAATTTTGAAACTTCATGTGTAACTGACTCCTGCAATCATGACCATCATACCT
This sequence comes from Diadema antillarum, assembly GCF_040938485.1. Lineage (NCBI taxonomy): Eukaryota > Metazoa > Echinodermata > Echinoidea > Diadematoida > Diadematidae > Diadema > Diadema antillarum. The sequence continues at coordinate 897,757 of NW_027271337.1, forward strand.
TTCTCAAGATATGCATGAAATGTAAATCTCAACAAGGCCATCGTATACATTGTAGAATATTAGTAGGGGACATAATTGATTTTGTTTTGCTCTTTAGTTTGGAATTTTGATGTGAGTCTCTCAAGTTCTACAGGTATGTACAATTGTATCTTTAATACCTACTTTTGACCATCCACTCCACAGAAGTAAATAATGTGCCAACTTTTTTTCATCTTCCCCAGGTGTACCTGACGATTTCTAAGGAGCAAGTGCCTGGGAGCCTGCTTCGCCATGCCCCACACTATACCAGATGGTGACATGTACGAGCCATTGGGGCTCATGGAACCACCCAAAATTGAGTCAGATATGGACAGGCGGGTCAGCAACACCAGCCTGTCCTCAGAGAGTGCATACAGCAGCAATGGTAACGGCCCGCCCATCCCCACCCAGCACAACCGCAAGGACTCTGTGCGCTCGTACAAACTGCGCCGGAAGCTGAAGCGGCGGAAGCAGATGCAGCGGCTGGTGGGCAAGGACGGCGTCTGTAATGTAGTGCACACCCGCGTCAAGTGGCGCCGGCTGCGCTTCCTAGAGGACATGTTCACCACTCTCGTAGACCTAAGGTGGCGGTGGAACTTGCTTGTGTTTACCTTTGCATACGTCACCGGATGGTTCCTCTTCGGCATCTTGTGGTACATCATTGCCGCATCCCATGGGGATATCGGTGCATCTGATCGCAATGAAACCAACTGGGAACCATGCGTGTATAACATGGAGACATTCACCGGTGCGTTTCTCTTCTCACTGGAGACACAGACAACGATAGGCTACGGTTTCAGGAGTGTGACTGAAAAATGTCCTGATGCTGTGTTATTGGTCGTCGTCCAGTCTGTCATCAGCTGCCTCATAGATGCCGTCTTCATCGGATGCATATTTGCCAAAATCGCACGCCCCAAGAAGCGGGCAGCTACTCTCAAATTTAGCCGCAAGGCCGTCATAGCTCAGAGGGACGGCAAGCTCTGCTTCATGTTCCGGGTGGGAGACATTCGCAACAGTCACTTATTTGAGGCACACCTGAGGGTGTACCTCGTCAGACCCAAAGTCACCCAGGAAGGAGAAATCATTCCCTTGTATCACCACAACATGGATTTGTCGTATGATACCGGGGAAGACAGGATCTTTCTGGTGTGGCCCATCATTATCTCACACACCATCGATGAGGACAGTCCTCTATATGAATACTCCAGCAGCAGCCTGGACACGGCTGACTTTGAGATCGTTGTCATACTTGAAGGCATTGTAGAACAAACGGGCCTCACCACACAGGCACGGACCTCTTACCTGCCCTCTGAAATCATATGGGGGCACCGATTCTGTAGTTCAGTACTGGTTCTGCACAGCGAGTTTGACAAGCAATATGACATAGACTACTCAAAGTTTGAGTCCACGTACCCGGTGCCAAAACATCCGCGGCAGAGTGCCAAAGAACTCGACGAGATGGAGAAGAAAAACGAAGAGAACTCCACGGACTCGCAGCTCTCGCAGCTGAAGGACTTGATTGTGAACATCTTGGAGGAGCAGAAGCGGCAGCGATGGAATCCCAGAATGACGGAGGAGGTGTTCAGCCGCCGCTTCAAGCAGTTCGCCCGCGGGGACTTCCGCGAGCGGAGTCGGAGCTCGGAGCATCTGACCCTGCGGTGGAAGCAGTCCGACGTGGGCCGCCTGGTCTCCATCGAGTCGCAGGGCACGGAGATGCAGCCGCTGCCACCTTGTGATTCCCAGACGACAGAGGAGATCTCGATAAACAGTCAGCCAAGTCCGCTACCGGAGGAATCGCAGAAGGAGTTGCCTGATGAAATCCGGAGAAGGGAGTCTAATGTCTAACTTTTACTTGACTGATTTGTCTGTCTTCATACCTGCACCTGTTTCATTTATCAATAGAGAAGAATACATGTATTCAGATTATAACTTCAAAAGACCTATATTTTTTATGCCTTGCAACCTTCAGTAAGAACATGGTATCAATTATGCATGGATTCATTTGAGGCAATTGTGACATGATAGGGGTTTGGATTATACACATTTAAAGATGTCAACCGACACTAGATGAAGAGTTATATTTTCTCCTCAATTTACTGTAAGTTTGGTTGGGTACCGACATTTCATATCACACTTAAAATGCATATACGATGCAAAAGATGCTTGATATAATATGCAAGCACATCTACGGTGCTGGTGCTACATTTATGTATTGTGATAGGTCATGTACATTGTACATTGTACATGACCGAAGCCGCACAGATTAAAGCTTTTAATACCAAATTGGTTGAGTTCCATGGCTCACATACTTTGGTAAAGTTGACCAGAAATATTGCTGAATCCTTTCCATGTCTATAGTTTCACTGAACTGTGTCGGGGGTGGCAGAAGACTTTAGGCTGCTTCAAGCCAGGTGAGATATTTGCTGGTGAAGGTAACTGTCTCGGACAGTGTATTTTACATAAGATAAATTCTGTTTGTAGGGTTTTGTGTTATTGAAAGTGCGTAGGGTGTTACACAGTAATGTACAGAAAAAAAGAATGCTATGATAGAATGTGATAATGACAAAATATTTTATGTGTTCAATGAAGGAGCAAGCATGCACCAGTAAGGAAAGATGGGGCACTCATTACCAAATCAACTGCATACCGCACCAGGTCTTCAACAACTGAATTTTAAGATAAATTTAGAGTGTGTGATGGTGAACCTGTGTGCAGCAGAACTTATATCAGTGGTATGTTGGAAACCATTTAACACTGACATCAGTGTTGATTGTATGACATTTCAAAGTCTTTCCACATGTTCTCTTCCATCAGACATTAGCGAGCTTTAGATCTGTGGCGCAAACACTAAAGATAACGCTGTTTGGCAAAAAATGGTGGTCTGTACATATGTGTGAGACAGCATTTTCCATTGCCCGACCCGGGAGGCTGCGTCATCTTAATGGCGATAGCATCACAGATCTAAAGCTTGCTATTCAATGTGATATTGTACAGTTACATGCATGTAGTAGCTTTTAAAGGGAAGATAAACCAATGCAATGCACATTTCAGCAGGCCTAGTTTGAGTAGGAGATAGTAGAATGAAGAGAAACGTTGGATGAATTACACATCTGTTTGCAGCGAGAAAGGGGGAAAGTACCATAGTTTTTTTTTCTTTTTATTTGCTGCTAGTGTAACCTTTGAATGTAAATAAACAAGTGGTGAGCAACTTTGCAAGCTGTTCTCACAAAGAATTGATGCCATTTTTTTCGCAATTACGCTGTAAAGTATGCACGCTTGAAAAACCCAGAATGCAAGATATTTTGAATGAGATTAGATAATGAAGGATTAAATTGCATGAGTAATTTTGTGCTGCACACAGATGAGAGATTCCTGCTCGCAAATTTGGGACAGAGAGAGAGAGAGAGAGAGCAAAAATCTGCTTCAATGTTTGAATGGATTGAAGAAAAGAGAAGGCAGCAACTTTTCTTTCCTGTCTCGCAAACCTTCAATGTTTGTTGAAAAAAGGATAGACATGGGGAAAAAAACACCAACCCAAAATAAACCTAAAACAAATAGATGTTGTATTCTTGAGAACAGAGTCATTTCCCATGGGAAGTGCAATTTGATTCTGTACCATCAGCAGAAACATTTATTTATTTACATATCTGTAAATATTACAGAATTTGCATTGAAGATAATTTGCATGGACATACATGTCACTGCTCAATGGACAAATTTCCCCAAATCAAATTTGAACAATGCATTTGATTTCATTCCTTTATTCATAGTTCATATAAATATTCAGTACTTGCTCCTATCATCAAACCGAGGAAACACTTCTCATTTTCTTTATCGTCAGAAAATCAGTGATTTGTAGTTGGTGTCTCTGTCCTGATATTTTTTTTTTCTGCCAAACTACTGAAATGTACAATTGTATTCCTAGCTTCGGTTTCATGCTAGATGCTTCTAATTGAATGTTTGTTTTCAGCACCATACATTGCCATTCATCATTTCCACCGTAGGGATTTCTCATTATTGGCGAGTCAAGTTCAATATGGTTTGCATTCAATTGCTGATATCAGGGTCTGTTTATTGATTTATTTTTGCTCTACTGGTCTGAAGTCCTTGAACTACCTTGAAACCCTTCTCTACCCCTACAAGCTATCCACACAGAAAATGAAGAAAAAGAACTCATTTCCACTTCAACATGGTACGATGTATGTTTCACAATTCTCAGATGTGACGCAGGCACTCTAGAAAGAAAATCAAAATTTGTCTATTAAAGGCAAAGCTACATCTCCAAAGTGAAGATTGAGTGCTATTGAGTTTGTGGACAGCTATTTTTGAAGTGCATTTTAGTGTCAGAGGAAGAAAGAACTAAAAATGACATTTTCCAAGGATTTTTTTCCTTTATAATATTTGGAGAGGAATACGTGAGAATCATTGCCCCATTGAGGATGAGCTGATTTCTGTACAACATGCATTTCCCATAGACACCTGCATGAGTACACTGGGGGAAAGTCTTCATTGGGTTAAACCAAGAAGCTTTTGAGGTGAACTGGCACAAGGTAAATTGATAGACATATGTATCTAAAAAGTCAGGTAAAATATGATAGAAAAGCAGCAACCACCATAAAGACAGAATCAGTTTAGTATACATTGTATGTACATGATACTGTATGTCCCAATAGAATGTAAGGCTTTGAGTTTGAGTTGAGTTTGAGTTTATTTTATTTCACCACGGGTCACTCACTTCAGCCAATGGCTGTTCTTCTGTGAGTCCGTGAAGTAAAAAATCATACAATTACAAAATACAACATTTTATACATAGCTTTGGGGCTGTGTACAGGGAGTATAACTGTAATACCATGCTTGATGTACCTGTATGTTCGGTCTTGTCTCGGACCATTGAATCCGATCTGGAGTGTTACCTATCGACCTTGTCTGTGGTTTATGCTGGTACATGTACAATGTAGGTTTGTTTAGAGTGATTTTATGACTTTTCCCCACATCTTACGGTAAGTCGTTTCAGTTTGACTCCTTTTCTTTCTACAGCACGTCTATGGATATTTTTCCCCTTTTTTTTATTCTTATCCCTGAGATACAAGTGTACGACACATGCATTGCACCTGTATTATCATTGTGAGGTTCTACCGTAGGACATAAAACTACAGTTTTCGTTTGCTGAAAATTATGATACGTGTATTTTCTGTGCAGGATCACCACCTACGCACTGAAGAACAAATATATGTACATTTGTGTTAGCTAAATGAATTTGAACTCATAGAAGATGACATTATGAAGTGTCTTGATTTGAAAGATAGGTACACTGTACATTGTACTGCATAAATCTGATTTCATGATGGATTTATTTCTCATAAAAAAGAGATGCTTCAAGCAACAGTCATATTGGAGGTTTGAGAGTGTTGACTAGATTGATCGGTTTCATGATGTATTTGATATACATTGTAATTGCCATATGATTTCTCTCAGAAGTCATGCGACTTTAAAAAACAACAACAAGAATCTGACTTTTGTGTACAAATCACATCTGGCAAGTAAAATTTTGTATGTGTGGGCTCTGCAGGCACATACATGTAACAATCAAGTGCAGCATGTATTCTTGATATAGCAGTTTAATAGGTACTATATCCCAGTTTGCCTTACCGAATGTTTCAGTGGTAAATACTATTATTAAAAGGGTCAAAGGTTCTTCTTGAATCTGATCAGTTGTAGCCGTCTGTACGAAATCCTTGGTGGCACGTTGGATCTACAATATCGATTGTTTATTATGAATGTACAGTTGTACAACATGATCGTGGTGTTCTTGTAGTTATGATGATAACGATTGATCAGTGATACAATTGCTCGAGATGTTGACAGCATTTTAATGTTGGTTTAGGGTTTCCTTGTATTTTGTTGTATTCAAGACTTTATAATTTGCTATTTAAGTTATATCATTTAAGGTCAAATTATTAAGACCATTCAAATTGTCTGCTCTTTCACATGTTTGGAAATGGAAATTGTTTTACTATCTTGGCAGTAATCATTTTATGTTTTTAAATCATGATACATTGTAACAATCAGCGCCATATTGTAATTAAAGAAAATCTAGTGTATTGGGAAAGGGTAATTTTGTACATTGCACAGTTCGTGTATGCATTTCATGATGGGTTGTGGAAGGTACAGCTGTAGTTTATGTTATTACAAATATAATGCTAATTGATTGTAAAAAAGATGTCAAGTGAAGCATTTTTTTTGAACTCTTAGTATGTAAATGTAAGAATGTAAATGTAAAGACTGTAAAATATTTGTAAATTTCTTCTTTTTTTCCCTTTTTGCCACAAAGCAATAATTATATTTCATGTATACATGTCAAGATAATGTTTGATATCAGAGATTTTATGCATTTATGTGAAGAGAAGCAGACTTTCGCAAAGAAGCAAGTAATGGGTACACCTTGTCTTAATTTAAGCGTCATTACATGTACATGAAGTGCAATGTTGAGTGTGAGTTGCGTATGATACAGGATTGTGTGATGTGTACGTGTAATACGCGTTGTGTGTTGTCGTGATCAAGATTTGACAGTTTTAGAACCAGAAGCGCCTACACGCTGATTATGAGGTATTATGTCCTTGTGCCTTACAACAGACACTTGAGTTTCAAGTCAGTTTCAATTCACTTCTTTTGATATTCACTATCATTTCAGAAGTCTTATGAGAACATACACTACACGGAGATACATATTACATATACAAAGTAATTGAAGTGAAGACAGAGGAGTTGAGCTTGAAGATGGAAACAAACCCCAGGAGAAGCGGTGCTTAGAGATAGGGGCCCCAGTAAAAGTAAGCGCTTAAGATATTGATAGTGTTGACGTAAAAGAGGAAAAAACAAATCGTTCATTATACATGTGCCGGTCAGTCAGCGATACCACAGTATCGGGAAGCACAATCAAACTTCAAGATACTTCTTACAAATTGTCAAAGTGTCAGATCTAAAGCCGGAGACATTGAGGTGCTCGTAGACTCTGTCAAACCTGATATCCTGTGTGGAAACGAGTCATGGTTAAACCCCAGCATCAACAGTAGTGAGATTTTTCCTGATCATTTCGATGTACACAGGAAAGACAGGACCCCACCGAAAATTGGAGGGGGGTTTTCCAGGCTGTCAAACTGGACCTGGCTACTTCTCATTGCAGTGAATATAACTCAGATTGTGAGATTCTCTGGACTGAAAACAAAATTAAAGGCTGTAGGCCACTGCTCGTTGGAGTTTTTTACCGTCCACCCAACGATAAAGGTGAAGCAATTGAACACCTTGTGGAATCACTCACCAGAATAGGGCATAAAATTAACTCACATAATGTTATACTCACTGGGGACTTCAACTTGCCAAATATCTCATGGTCTGATCACAGTGTTGAGAGTGGCAGTAACACTGGAGTTGCCGGTAAACTGATCTCCCTAGCTGAGGAATTTGGATTGTATCAACATGTTAGTTCTGCCACGAGAAGATATGGAAAAACTGAGAGTATACTTGATTTGGTCTTCACAAATAATCCTGAAATTGTACAGAAGGTCACATGTAGGGAAGGAATTTCCGACCACGATGCTGTTGTAATCGATGTCAGAATCACTCCCTTCAGAAAACGTCCAACCAAAAGGAAAATATTTCTACGAAACAAGGCTGATGTAGAGGGTATCAAGCAATCACTCCATGAATTTGCTGAATATTATCGTAACAACTGTCTTGATTATGATGTGAACAGAAAATGGGAAGAGATTAAATCAAACATTCTCTCAACAATGGAACGCCATGTGCCACATAAATTGTATTCATCCCGCTTCAACCTACCTTGGTTCGACAGAACCCTGCGTCGTATGGTCAAGAAAAAACAACGTTTGTACAATAAAGCTAGAAAATCGGAAAAACCAGCCGATTGGGAAATTTTCAGATCTTTTAGGAAATCCACCCACAAACTCATTAGGAAATCGCGGTCTTCCTACATCAGGAACACCTTAGGGTCTGCCCTGCTTGAAGAACCCAAACGTTTTTGGTCTTTTATCAAACGCCTTAATCAAGAAAGCTTTGGGGTCGCTGATCTTGATTTTGAGGGAAAGATAGTCAGCGAAGATCACCTAAAAGCCAATATACTTAGTGATCAATTTCAAAGTGTTTTCACGGTTGAACCTGACGGTAACGTCCCCTTGCTTGGCGACAGTCCACACAAACAGATTGATCATCTTACTATTACTGAAGATGGAGTACTTAAATTACTCAAAGGTCTGAACTCTAACAAATCTCCTGGCCCAGACGGCATACCTTCATGGTTCCTGAAAATTGGCGCCCAACAGTTAGCTATGCCACTACAAGACCTCTTCCAGTCATCGATCAACTCCGGCATTGTCCCACAGGGATGGAAGGAGGCCAATATCGCTGCTGTCTTTAAAAAGGGCAACAGAAGATGTCCCGCTAATTACCGTCCCATCTCACTTACATCGGTAGTGTGCAAAGTTATGGAACACATTATCCATAGTCACGTGATGAAACACCTTGAATCCCATAATATCCTCTCGGACGACCAACATGGCTTCAGGGCCAAGAGATCAACTGAAACCCAACTCATCTTAACCATACATGATATCAGCCATGAATTGAATAAAAACAACTTGGTTGATGCGGCACTGTTAGACTTCACCAAAGCCTTTGATAAGGTTCCACACCGCCGACTCATCTCTAAATTGAAATATTATGGACTTAACGGTGAGATATCCACGTGGGTCCGGAATTTTCTCACCAATCGCACCCAACGAGTTGTTCTGAACGGTCATTCCTCTTCATCTGCGAGCGTCACCTCAGGTGTACCTCAAGGCACAGTCACTGGTCCTCTATGGTTCCTGTTATATATAAACGACTTACCAAATGCTGTTTCTTCTAAAGCCAGACTATTTGCTGACGATTGTCTGCTTTATTCACCCATCTCACCTACCCAAGATGTCGGTATTCTTCAGGATGACCTAAAATCACTGGAAAACTGGCAGGACACCTGGCTTATGAACTTCAACCCATCTAAATGTTGTACTATTACTTTTGGCAAGATAAATCCACCCCACAACATATATCAATTTTGTAATTCCGAATTGAAGAGTGTTTCGTCCCACCCCTATCTGGGCATCACCTTATCCAACACCTTAAACTGGAACCCCCATGTTCAGCAAGTTCTTAAGAAAGCCCAAAATGTGCAGAATGTCATCCGCAGAAACCTATGGAACTGTGATACGAAAGTGAAATCTGCTACATATCTGGCCCTAGTGAGACCCATACTCGAATACGCATCCTCCGTCTGGGACCCTACCACTAAACACTCCATTAATTCTCTCGAGCGAATCCAACGGCAGGCAGCCAGATTCTGCACGAATGCCTATACCAGGGAAGAGGGATCTGTTACAAGGGCATTATCCGAGTTGGGCTGGGAATCGCTCCAGACAAGGAGAAAGCATCAGAGGCTTTGCATGTTGTACAAAATGAAAAACGGCTTAGTCAACGTCCCCCTATATAATTATGTTCAACCCAACGCACGTGACACCAGAGGCAATAATCAAAAATTTATTCAACAACGACACAGAGCTACAGTTTTCCGGGATTCCTTCTTCATAACGACTGTTAAAGATTGGAACCAACTCCCCAACGCAGTGGTTCAATGCCCATCATTGTCCCTGTTCAAGCAAAATTTGATGCAATTTCAATAGTCGCGCTCTATCCACACGTAGTGCTTCTCTACAAGTTAGCGTAGATGTGTCTTCCTGGACATTTTGCTGACTAAACCATACAGATACAGATACAGATGTACAGACTATTCCTTTGAAGAGAGCATGATAAGTACTTGGAGACCACATTTCTTTCGCATTTGAATGAGAACAGAAGAGTGCAGTTCAATGGTAATACTTAGGTTTATGTAGTTTTACTTTGTGTGTGTGTGTGTTGTGTGTGTGTCGTGCATGCGCCCGTTATAGCGTGGTTAGAATTTAGTACAGCTGGGTCTTGTGAAAATTACTGATACAGTCGCATGAGGTAATTTATTCGTGATGAAGTTTCTTTTGTTCTGTTTCTAAAATGATCAATGATACTAAAGATTGGCTGGAAGGATATAAATCAAATATGTCATGCACTGTTTTAAGCTACTGAGTCGGGGCGATGTGGGAGTGGGGGCGCTGTGGCATAGTAAATAAGACTTCCGACTCCCGAACGGAGGACCGTGAGTTCGAATCCCGCCCAGTGCTTACATCCTTGGACAAGATGTTTTTACCCACAATGTCCCTCTCGACCCAGGTGTATAAATGGGTACCTGGCAACGCTAGGGTAATAATAATAGCAGGGCCCTCTGGTAGAGCAGTGGCAACACTGAAGAGGCTACCCTGGGTAAATAAGACCTTATTATTATATATATATTATTATTATTATTATTATTATTATTATTATTATTATTATTATTTTATTTTAATTATTATTATTATTATTATTATTATTATTATTATTATTATTATTATTATTTATATTATTATATTATTATTATTATTATATAAATTATAAATTCTTCGGTGAAAGAAAGTTGAGTGAAATAATTTTCTCCTGTTCTGCGCTCTTAAAAGAAAGAAAAGTATACATGGTATTATAATGTATTTGTTTACTAGACAGTCCAATGGTTGCAAAAGAAAGAAAGAAAAAGAATATATATAGCTATACACACACACACACACACACATACACACACTTTGAAAAAGAAAAAGTAATTGCTTCTATGTTAAGATAAACAAAATGCAAATGAAAACAATTTGTGTCTCGAAAGTGAGTGGAATCAATTCATTTTCAATACATCCCCATAGCACTTGCTCTCAAACACAATTGTCATAGCACCTATACCCAGACACGCACACCTTTTTGTCATACAGTGTAATATAATACAGTCAGCCTCGCCTTACTTGAATCCAAAAGGACTGGAGGAAATCCTTCGACTTAACATGAATTTTTCGACTTAATGTGAGATCAACTTCGGTGAGGTCTGCTGTATAATTATTATCTATATCTATATCTATATCTCCATCTGCATCTACATCGACACCTACACCTACACTTACACTTACACCTACACCTAAATCTAAATCTACACCTACACCTACACCTACATCTACACCTACACCTACACCTACACCTACACCTACACCTACATCTACATCTACATCTACATCCAGGGCCGGCGCACTATTTTCACTTCCGGGTTTCATGAGCTAACAAGCAAAAAAAAAAAAAAAAGGTCCTCAGCTCATCTCTCCCTGTCCCCGTCCACTTCCGGGTTTCTTCAGCTGACAAGCAAAAAAAAAAAAAAGAAAAAAAGAAAAAAGGGGTCCTCAGCTCATTCCCCTTCCCATTGTAGTGCCTCTTACGTACTTCCGGGTTGAAAAAAGTGGGGAGGGGGGCCAAAGTGATGATACCTTATGTATTCCTTTGTATGGTGCACAAAAAGTCTGGGGGCCCGAGCCCCCACGGCCCCCACGGCTGCGCCGCCCCTGACATCTACTACATCTACATCTACATCCTGTCTACATCTACATCTACATCTACATCTACATCTACATCTACATCTACATCTACATCTACATCTACATCTACATCTACATCTACATCTACATCTACATCTACATCTACATCTACATCTACATCTACATCTACATCTACATCTACATCTACATCTACATCTGTATTTATCTATATCTATCTATCTATCTATCTATCTATCTATCTATCTATCTATCTATCTATCTATCTATCCAACTATCTATATCTATCTATATCTATCTATCTATCTATCTATCTATCTATCTATCTATCTATCTATATATCTATCTATCTATCTGTCTATCCATCTATCCATATTTATCTATCCCTCTACATTATATACATATATTACTCGAGAGAAGAGTAGAGGACACAATTTTTATGTCAGATTTGGCTCTGAATTAGCTACCTTTGTTTTTCACAGCGTTAACGAAATATCAATTCCTTTTTGTATGGGTTCCTTCGCCTCCAATGACGAATAGTTGTTCGCCAGACCTTGGGCTGTTGTTTATCAAAATTGTTAGCTCCCATCAATAATGTATTCCTCGCGTTCCTCCACCTATCATAATACCCATTCTCCCTCTGGGCCAGTTTGTCTCCTATTCCCTCGGGACCCCGGATGCCTGGGTCACCTGGTGAAGCCCGAAGAAGAACCAGAGAATGTCGTCCCCGGGGTTTGGCTGCTCCGTGGGCCAGAATGAATCTTTGATTGCGTCAGATGCGTCGTCTGGGGGCTCAGCGAATCAATGGAGCCGTGAAGTTTCCCTTTTACTTCCAGAGCTGGTTCGTATTGTTTCTGTGGCCCATTGGCATTTGTACCTCGTCTACCCAGCCTATTGATTTTATACGGGAAGTTTGTCTTCGTTATAACCTGTCGATAAATTCACACTTGCATGAACGAACGTGGGACGTCTTCATTAACCTGTCAAGGGATCTGCTTGGCAAGTGGTGCATGGTGACGGGATGGTGTCGATATGTTTGGTCTTTGCGGAATTAGTGAAAAATGAATGTGCGAATTTCTCTCTAAAAATGCCACCTCTATCTCTATTATACGTTCTATGACTTAGCATCCTTCTCAAGACGCACACTAATCATACTTGTGTTTCCATGTGCAGATGTGTGGTTTTTTTTTTGGGGGGGGGGGGGGCGGGGTGGGAGTAGTTATCACGACTATCTCTCTTTCTCGGCAAAGATTTTCTGGGGAGTTCCTCCATTTTTTTTTTAATAAACTGGACTTGAAACTTACATCTTGCGACGTACGTTTCGCCGATTACAACAATCAGCGTTTCCTGGCGAAACGCCGCGTGACGTAAAGTTTCAAGTCCAGTTTCGGATTTATAAGAATTTGGAGGTTACACTTTGACTGGACGAATACTAATCTATATCGGGCCCCCCCCCCCCTTCCAAGAAGCTTCGTGAAGTCACAATCCCTCTCGGTTTAATGACCGCGTAGAGACGTAATAAGCCAATTCATAACGCTTGGCCGGGAATCTGTGTTTTCTTGCATAATGCGTCACGTGGATGGAAACTAATCCCTTTGATTAGGCACATTCTTTTCCCTCCGGGAATAATGCTAAAGACTATTCGGGACGTACACGTCTGCAGCCCCTCTCGTCCTGAATGGTCATAAGTGTCAAGCAACTCGGAAGGATGTTGGCCTTGTAAGTGGATGGTGGCGTTCACGGTGATATGGTGATAATCAAGGTCTTTTTGTTGGTATACGGACTTCGTAACTTCAGTGTCAAGATATAGGAAAGACCCCCAATGCTGCTTTCCATATTTTATAAGCGTAGATCGCTTTCGCGATGGAGCCTGGTCTTACATGCTTCGTGTGTCAAAACCGACAGTTGAACGGTTTCTGGGGGCATTCCCGACCTACAGTAGTTACCACAGTATTCCACATGCGATGGACTCATGTGATGATGATATCTACTGGTATCTGGGGGTAGATTTCTGTTCTATTCTTCCACCATTGCCACTGAGCTCTGGAGGGAAGATTTTCCTCAAGGGGAAAGACCGGTTCCTTGCTTGACAAGCGATATATGGAAAAGTTTCCTAGGAATGAGTGGGAGGGAAGGGGCGCAGGTACACCCCGTTCCACCTATTCTAGCCCACGTCACGGTCCACGAGCACCGCAGTGTCATCAGATAGGGTAGCCTTACCATCCCCATTGTCTGCAGAAAACACTCATCGATCCCAGCATCTTTATCAGCTCGTGACATTACAAGCCGCTATTTAGCTAAAGCCCATCCCTTTCATCCTCATTAATCCCCTACATAGTGGAGAAGCTGCAGTGATAACTGAAAAGACAGTGATGGGCTGGTATAATGACCCCTTAAACAAGATCGCTTATAGGCTTTGTCTGTACAATGTAAGGGATAGAGAGTCCCAAAACAATAGGTCTTCGTACCCACTGGATGGCTGTGTTTTCACTCCTTGGTCCATATACTGACTGCTGTTTTCCCTTCTTCTACTGCAATTAGTCATCTTTCGTTTTCTACCTAACAACAGGTCATCCACCTGTTCAACCTCTCACTCGGCCGTCCGCTCACGCCAAACCGCTGCCACTCAAGTTTCGCAACATTGTTGAACTGATATACTACATCATACATCGCACAAGAGTACACCTGCGCTATACTTTGCACGTTCTATCACCATGAATATCGCCAACTCATTGCAGTCTACAGCCATTACTATTGTGAAAGTCAAACATTTCAAACCCCTCTTCCCAAATAACCCGATTCAATGCCTACGGTTGATATAGCTGCACACCCCTTACATTGCCTTGTGTTCATGTTTCATGACTATCGATATTGGTAACCAACAAACGCATCATCATGTGCCTTCGCTTTAAAGGCATCATTTACCATTATTTGTAGATGAAACAAAAACCCAGCTTTAGTCATGTTAGTGCTTCAAGATAGTTGGAAAATGTGAGTTAGGGATAGAAACTACCACTGTTTTAAAAAAAAGTTAATCAACGTAATCAATGTTAAGTATTGTTAGATGTACAAAATTTGAACAATAGTTATAATAAATGATTTCTATTAAGACTGAGCCGTCTACAGTTATGGTTTAGTGAGAAAATAGTGATATCTCCATATAACTAGGCTTTATTCCAATTTTTTTTAGATGGTAAGATGTTTTTGTGATACAACTGACGTACACATAATTATGCATCAAATGCAAATGTGATAACTTTAACAATTTTTTTTTAAATCACTGCTCCCAATGGTAAACAGTACCTTTAAAGTACCTTGCATGAGGGTTAGCCTAAAATAGAACTCATTTTGATTAATGACAGTACACGTGAAGCAGCAGGGAAGTGAAAGGCATCATCAACGTTTGACTAATTAAAAAAAGAGGGAGCCATCAACGTTTGAAGGCCAGTGTACCATTTTCATGGCTCTTTTGATTGTTTAATGTCTCCGTTTTGCTAATGCTACTGCTACACTTCTCGCGCAGAACTATAATTAGCTTATTGTATATAAATTGTAATAGAATAATCTATCACAATAACATTAACAATGATAACAACATCAATAATAAAATGAAATAAAACTGGCATGAATGTGGTTACTTGCGAATAGCTATGTTGTGATCTAATTTACTGATTCATTCTTTTTGAATCTGAAAGACACTTTAAATTTAGTCGCATACTGCACAGGCTTTACCGTATCAAAGTAAATTCTTTAGTTGATTTTCTTACTTGCAGAATTAAAGGCATAATTAACCATTTGCAGATGACACACAAAAAAAGCATTAGTGCTTTAAAATTGTTCCAAAATGTGAGTTTGGGATAGAAACAGCCACTGTAAAAATTTGAATCCGTATAAGCAATGTTAAGTATTGTCAAATAGACGAATTGTGAACAGTAATTATAATAAAAACATTGCCAGACTAAACCGTCTACAGTTATGGTTTAATGAGAAAAATGCTGATATATCCTTATTATAGTTCAGGATTTATTACGAAAATTTTATATGGTAGGATGTTTTGTGATACAACAAACCTACACATATGCATCAAATGTGATATCTTGAACATTTTTAAAATCACTGCTCCCAAAGGAAAACAGGACCTTCAAATTGGTGAAGTTGCCATAAGATTTCGCGCAAGTTGGATTCATTCTATACTGCAAGGGTCTTGTTGGGAGGGGATTCGGTAACATGCACTTGTAACTACGCATCCTTTATTTTATCATCACAAACACACCAATCAGCACAATGGACCAAAATGCTTGAATGCAGACAATTAAGGAACATTCAGCACGTATAATGATCTGTGTACATCTCTGCCTGCCTTTCTGTCTATTTGTTCGTCTTTCTGTTTCCATGTTTGTTAAGTTAGCTCCCCGAATATACAGACATATTTACGTCAGCGTTAGCAAGTGGAAAAAAATCTGAAATCCATCCTGACTTCTTTGTATTCATCAATGATACACACACACACACACACACACACACACACACACACACACACACACACACACACACACACACACACACACACACACACACACACACACACACGCATACACACACACAGACACATACATACACATTCACACACATTATTTATTTTGTCTTAATCTATCTATTCTTCTCTCTCTAAAATCGTTCCGATTACAGAGAAAGAAAGCTTAACAGCTTCACAGCTTCACAGTCTTTTGGCGATGTGATTGTATAAACAATTGTTAAATTACATCATTACACGCTTTAGATTAAATGTAAAAAAAACCTTCGATTAATTGCAACGAAAAAAATAGCAACAAGAAAACCACTCGACGGCTAGATAATGTTCATCGTTAAGCTTCACATAACGATACCGACGACCCTGGCGCGACTGCGACGTAATCCATCGTGTTGTATTACGGTGATCTAGTAGAACCAAGGAGGTATGAGAGAACTGAAAATCAGCTCCCGAGTCCAGTATTTAGTAAGTACCACTCGCGAAAGCGTATACAGTGTAATCACAATGTAATGGATGTATGAAATAGCGATGTCTACGTGCGTATAAATGATATCATGCGTGTATTGCCAAGGACGTACGTGAGGATATGCATTTGCATTTGGTTCTGATGGGCGTTATCTTTGCATGATAGTGTACGTGGTAATATAAACTTGTGACAAAGAGATACTATACGGAGATAGATAGATAGATAGATAGATAGACGATGGATAGACAGACAGATGGATAGATGGATGGATGGATAGAGAGAAATTGGGGTGCAATATGTGTGTGTTGCTGCTGTTATTGTTGTTGATGATGACGATGATGATGACGATTATAAATTCACCAATGACCAACGTCTCTCGTCAACCAAACAACACAGTGCTATTCATGAATTTCTGGACGTTTTCGCTACTGCTATTGTATGCGTCCCTTTGTGCTGTTCTTCTTTGTTTCGTTTCGTTTCAGGTATATGTAATACAGATTATCACAAAACAATCATAATCAGAATACAAGCAACACTTAAAACCTTCTTTTCTATACTTGCATGTGACCTGCAATATGTCGTACTGCCAGTTGCAATACGCGATGTGTCATGATTGTAAAGGGTTCAATAATTCTAATAGTCATACCTTTGAATCTAAAGATGTGCGTGTCCCTCGGCAGTTTTGTGCCTTTTCTGGTATTGCGATAATGACGGGGCCCTAGACATAGGAAAAAAGACCGTTTGCAAGGAAAGAGCTACCCACACTAAATGAAACTAAATCGTTGTCGTCATGGTATAGTAGGCCTATGTTATCACATGACATTAAAACTCGATGAATGTGTGTGTGTGTGTGTGTGTGTGTTTCAGTTCTCTAATTTTGGTTAAGTATTTCAATGCGACTGTATATAAATATAATCATCTAGACAATCAAGTTAATTACATGCATCAACTTTAGTGTACGTTTGGTTCCTTCTTTCACTCTCTCTCAGATGTTATTCCCTAATCGTCATTTTCTGTCTAAACAAATGATTAATAGATTTTAAAAATCAGATTATAACGTTTTGTTGATATTATCCCGGTTTTGTATCCTGTTCTTGTAGCGGCTGTCTGTCTATTAGTTTCCTTACTGTCTGTAAGGATGTCTGCATGCGTATGATATGTTGATGGGACAGTCTAGGGATGTCATTAAGTAATTTGGAGGACTGTTCATGCTGGCTCGCATGGACCGCATCCTATCAACAGTGACCCGAGAATGCACGCTGTGCACATTTTGATTATCATCGACAGAGCCTCGTAACCAGGACGATGGCTGGCGCTTCGCAGACCTTGGACTTTTTTTTTCCCTAACCGTCATCGATCTTTGGACGGGAAGGACATCTATACAATTCAATTTGCAATCATAACCACGGTATATAATTTTTCAGCATTTACTAGAATAAAAAATCCACTATTATAATGTGCATTGCGTATTGCATCCTGAAAGAAAGGAGAAGAAAATGCTTGTAGTCCAAAGCGAATCCCACTTATTAAGTGAAATGCAGCTATCTATCTTGTTCAGTCTTTATTTTACGCGTCAGTAATTGTCTGAGAGTCGCCATATTGATAGCCTATAATGTAAACGCCATCTCTCTCTATCGAAGGGCATACTTATACAGCAAGCGACGGGAGAAGATGCAGTCACGTGACACGATGCCAAGTCACGAGTCGAAAAGCCTTGTACAGCGAGAAAACCTTCCAGAACCAATCTGAATTTCTTCACTTTAAGTAAGCCCTTGAATTATACGAAATTACATTTCGCTACCTGTGTTTAGCAGGACGATTCTATGTGCGTCACAGCAACGAGAGGGCACTTTGAAAAGACTGATGTCATATTATTGAATTGCAGAATCGTCTGTTGTCTGCAAGTATAATACAGACAGAACTATTATGTATGCGGTTTGCTGAGCTTGGTGCCTCGTCCAAGGTTAAAGGGAAATTTTCCATGAAAATAAGTTTTTGTGACTAGAAAAAAAAAAAGCCGTGTGACTATAGAAGCAAAAGAAGTAGAGGAACAAGAAAGTGAAGGTTTAAACAAAGTCTAGCGAAAACTGTGAAAGTCATGATTTTTTTTTATATTTGTGATTAAAACACAAATTGGCAATTCTGTGTCGTCACAGGCAAGCTCACCCCCCTTATGCTCTGTACTATAAAATCATAGTATATTTGATCGTCAGTAATGAAACAACGAGAGGTTTTCGGAATTTCTTGGTCCCATCAGGGTCATATCCAACTGTATACGCACCCTTAATACAATCATTGTTAACATTCTAATGAACAACTCCTGCATGCAAGAGAAAAAATATTAATACATTCCGTCAGATTTAACGGAGAAAGAGAGATTTATGGAATTTCAAACACAGGCCAAATTGAAGGTGCTCACGTGCTTCATCACTGAAATGTCAATTTGTGCTCGATTAATCACAACTTAACATTTTGAGATGACATTTTTTTAAAAGTTTTCAGTAGGTTTGCTCAAGCTTTTACTCTCTTTTTTCCTGTCATATTTCTACTTTAATTCACAAGTGAATCCCCCATTAGTTGGGTACTACACTCCATGTTCAAATAAAATTTGATTAAGAGAGATGAGCCAATCGAACAAAAATAGATAATGTGACATTACCATCAGACATTCTATAGTTTAAATAGAGTTATGACATTTAAGTTTCTCGCGTTTTTACAAACTGGACGAGATGACTTTACAATGTGTCACTGTTTCGGACATCTCGAGTAATCGTTTAGTGTGTTAACGCATACTCTTTAAGAAATGGGGAAAAGGAAGGGGGACAGCAGATTTACAGAATGTTTCTTTGGAACCACATTGTTGTAAAGTTGGGGGTGGGGAAAGAAAGTGATTATCTTTTCAGGTGTATGCGCATTTGTCTGAAGATGTCTGAAGATGTCTTTGTAAGAGGGAGGACTGAAGCAAGTTTAATGGCAACGCCACTGGGTAACGAGATTTACGAGCAGACAAGAAGAAGACAAAGTAGAACCAAGAGGAGAAGAAGCATCCAAAAGCCAGTTTCCTTTTATCTTACGCACAATGCAGCCACCTGCACGATAATCTTCCAGCAAAGGGTCAGACCATTCATATGCTACTGCAACCTGTACTTAACATCTATAATCTCGGCCAAGACGAGGAGATTGATCCGTGTATTGTTTTTGGTCAGTTGTATAAGGTCACAAGAGATGAAGACAGTGGGAAGTATCAGTAGAGTACAAAAACCCAGTGATCCGCATCAATAAGGATTGCCTCTCTAAACCGGTGCACCGTATTGTATACCAGGTGGCCCCGCCCTGGACTGTAAATGCATCCATGAGCAAAATCCAGATCACCAGGTGCCATTATCAGGTGGCCTTTCGGCCTTTCCCCATAGATGCAGGGGAAGGCATGGTGCCACGCCATCTTAGCAAGGTGCTCGGTCATCGCGAGTTGGGAATATATACAAATATATATATATATATATATATATATATATATATATATATATATATATATATGATTCATCGGGATTCGAACTCGAGACCTCTGGATTACTAGACCGGTGCTCTACCGACTGAGCTATTGAAAGCCCTAGTTCGGTGTCCGTCCCAAACCCTTAATTCTCTTTGCTCGTGTGGCACACATACACACACTATAATATCTTCTGACCAGTTTCTGGTCAGTTTTCCCTTTCTTTGTTATATATATATATATATATATATATATATATATATGGGTGTGTGAATGTACGTGTGTATGTATACATATATATATGCAATGCAAATAGACATATGAACATTATTATAATAATGTAGAAGTGTATATATATATATATATATATATATATATACATGTATATGTCTACATTAATGATGTTATTTTGTTTGTAATTACTATGCTTAGAATGATGAGAAAACATGATTATCATATTTCAGCAGTTTGCTTTAAGAATCTATATATATATATTCTTTTTGATTAATGATGTATTTTTGTCGATGAGATGATGTTAGATTGGATTTTCATATTAAATTGAATGATTGATTTGTGTATATAAAGGTAATATTTCAGAAGATTGGCATTGTATGATATTGCATTATATGTTATGACACATCATGTTATTTAGATAATAACTATTCTGTTGGTATATCCTGATGAAAGCGTGATGACAGGCCGAAAGCTCGACTGATTAAAAGGGAGAACAAGATCGAGAGCAACGTCCGCCTCAAGTCTAATTTCTTTCAGTATATATATATATATATATATATATATATATATATAAACCGGGTTATTGCAAATGCTGAAATGTACAACAAACAGGCTTCGTCGGAGGATTGATATTTATTTATTTATTCATTTATTCAAGATTTCATGTGTGTTCACAAAATAGGAATGCATACAAATGTATGCAAGTACATCTCATATAGCCAAGACAGAATATATACAATAAGTATACATTGATAAGAAGCAGTTACAGGATAGTATACAGCTCCACTAAGAGAGCTATATTATTCAAGGTTAGGGGCAGGTGTAATGAATGACTATAAGTACCTCCTAAGGTTTTGATATCTTTAAAGTTCGAAAATACAGAGGCGAATTTTCACCGGTGTGTTCAAATGCATTGATCTTCCCTCGGAGCTTAGTTCGACGGAATCCAGTTTACTTACTTTACGCGACGAAAGTGATGATGATGACGTCAGTCAAGTGCACTATATCCATGATATCTTTCCAGTTCTCAGAACAACCTTTGTCATACAACTATGCATAAAAAAAATGATTAAATTATTAGACCTGCATCACAGTTTTGATTTTGAGGTCCTTGCGGGAACTCACTGAAACAACAACAACAACAACAACAACAACAACAAATACACTAAAACACGAACAACACCAATAAGAACAAACAAATAAACAAAATCGAAACCAATACATTATGATGTCCTCAGATGGTTGTGCTTCTATAAATGAATGCTGATTTACGTATGGAAACCCATATTCTCCTTTGCGGATGTTGCTTGGAATCAGCGTATCCCCCGTTTCCTGGTTACCCGTATTATATAGGGAGGATATAGATTTATGGGGGTTGAATATTATGATAGTGTGAAGAAACCAGAGAAGCAATCAATTTGGAATGTGACAGTTTCGACTTAACCTTTGTGAATCAATCTCGGAAGATATCATCATTGTCACTTAATATGATTGAATGTCGTGCCCTGAGCAGTGACGGAAATAAACGAAAGAGGATTGGTACATACATATTATATGTCTTCATCCTTTCAGACCCGATCGTGTCTCCCCCTTTAAACCTTTTACGAATCTCACAATGAAATGCCAACCGGAATCACACCATTTTTTCTTCAGAAACATGGAAAGTTCCAAGATGAACACACACACACATATATATATATATATATATATATATATATATATATATATATATATATGTTTGTAAATTAACTGCTAATATTTTCCTTTTCCTTTTTTTTCACTGGAACGCAGACTTAGGTAATAACTTGTGCAATAAAAGAGAGAAAGCTTAAGAGTTACCTATGTTAAGTCAATTTAATTCTTGGACAATTAATGGAGAGATTATAGTTTCATTTTCCAGTATTGTCTGGCTAGAACTGGATGTTCTTTTTCTCCTTGAATACTGGTTGTAGTTGAAGTTTTTGACACTAGCTGTTTACCCTTAAGGCTCTGATACGTTCATGTTTATCTTACAGTCTAAAAACTTGGTCTCATTATGAAACAAACATGCTTGGTTGTTTTATTCTTCTCCTCTTTGTTGGCGTGATATCAATGATATTCACGGTAAACTGGCTTTAAAAGTATAGATCTTTTCAGCAATCTGATGAAATGTTGACTGATGAGGAGGCGATCGTGTGTGGCACGATATAGAGCTGAGGGGGAAATCCATGCCCTTTCATCAAGGTATCGGAACCCCGATGCACCTGTTCGCAGAGAAATGAATTATTCTGCCCCGAGTTACCCCCAGCAGACGTAATGACAATGCCGGTAAATTCTTGAACAACAAAAGGAATGTGATTGCACTTTAATACGAGTTTGTTACTGACTATGACATGCAATTGTATGTATTAAATGATTTGTAAAGAAGTACAAGCAATATGCTTTTCCAGAAACCGCCATCAAACTCGAGCTTCAGCTTACGATGACAGTCTCCTGCATTTTGTGCGCATTCCTTCGATTGAATAAGCAAATGATTTTCCAGTTGTTTTTGTATGATTGCAATTCATCTATACAATATTTCATTATTTATACATTATATATGATTATGTTTATATTTATATGTGTTGGACAAAATGTGATTAGTATTGGAAAATCGTTTGTTACGTTGTATATACTTGTGAATGTTTAAAATGCAGAAATAAATCAAATCAAATCAATTTGTTATGCCAATGCTGGCTATTGTTCTGGCTGACATGATTCCTTTTTTTTTAATTTCTCCATTTAGAACGTAAAAATAGCTCAGTGCGAAACTGTGAAGTCTTTCCTATACAGGCATCATTTCAGACATTGAATAGGGTATAGGGCAGCGGATTTAAATTTTGTTTACGTCATCAATCTGTTATTCCGAAAGTTCGTCATTCCAAATGTTTGGTATAATCCGAACCTGAAAGGAGATTCGTTCATCAGAAAATGAAGAAAAGGTGAGTAATAACGAACTGTTGTCAATCATTTCTATTCCAGATGTGTGGTTATTACAGTGTTTGGATCATGTAAGAACACAGAAAAAATAATGTTTGTAATGTTCATAATTTAATGTTGTTAACAATATAGGAGCTATCGCGGCACAGTGGATATAACACCACAGATCATCAATCCTGAGGGTCATTGGATCGAGTCCCTTTGGAGCAGCACGTATATGCTTGCAGACAAGACACTTCATCCTCATTGCTTATTCCTTCTTATGGGATTATGGTTTTCGGCCCCACGACTGATACTGCTTAAGATCATCCAACGCTTCCGTAGCGACCATGTCAAACAAACCATCAATCATCGTATATGGGGGGGGGGGGGGGGGGATGGGCCATCTTACTCCTATCTTATGTTAAGCAATATATTTGCTAAAATTCATTGATTCGATTTTTGATGGTATGCATTTTAATACGTAATCAGTTGTGTATAGATTTTGTTTTACTCTTCCACTATCTATGTATGATTGTTATTTGGAGATACAATGAATATTTATGTATTTTTACCATGGGCAGGGCTTTCTGGAAGAGCAGGACCTGCATATCTTAATGAGATTACCTTGTGGAAATAAAATCGAATAATTAAATGCAATTCAATTCAAATTAATCCAGTTCAATTGTGAAATTTCACAAACACTGATATCGCGAAATTAACAAAACACTGATTTCGCCACAGGAGAACGATAAAATTTGTTCTTTCGTAAAGAAAATACATTTTACTATATATAGCCTTGATATGAAACTACAACTGACTATTAACTATTGTCAACTATTCGGAGTTTCATATACACTGTACATGATCATCAAACCTGAACCAGTGTCATAACACAAGAGCACTTTAGCATGTATATATTTACATAATCAAAAGTTCACCTGCTTTTGGCGTATTTCAAATGCACGTAGCTGAACTATAACCTTAACCATAATTCGCCTCATCAAATAAGGAGAGAACAGAAGAAAAAACATAGTACAAAATACTTTGTGGTCACAGTCATATTCAAACATCTTCTGCAAGTCTAAATTTGTCATTTCCCACGTAGGTCTTGTTGGTATATCAGTATTGTTAATATTTCATGTTCACGTCCCCGTCAACGTCAGATATCATTTCTCTATCTTTGTCTCAGTCCTTGTCCTCTTCCATGTCCTTTATATCTGCTTTGTATCCTCATCTATCATAATTTCGTAAAGTACTCCATTATAAATGATATTTATTATTAATATCATTATATTATGTAAATACATTTACGTCTAGGGCACACTCGCCACAAGTTGTGCACTTCTAAAGATGTGCCGCACCATTTTCGAAATGATCACATTGTTATCTGCACTTTTGTATATTGTTTGCTGGAAATAAAGTCACTGAACTGAACTGAACTGAACTGAACTGAACTGAACTGAACAGAGCTGAAGCTTAACTTGCGTCAATATGTGACTGAATCAAAGTGCGCGCCAATTCTTGTGTCGTCAGCAGCGGCAATTATATGGTAATATACTCTGCAGTCTCCTTCCCTTCCGGAGGTTCTTCCGCTTGTGTACACTCCTGGGATCAGCTTTAATGATGACAGACGTAGAAGATCTGAATTGTATGTGGAAGAGATTAGGAGAATTTTGATTATAGATTCAAGATTTGTTTGGATATTGAAAAAGTATTAAAAGAATATTAAAAAAGACGCGCTAACATCAACGCACGCAGTCACTCAAAAAACATATTCAAAATTATGACCTATCAAAGGGGTATGTCTACAAAATTACCATAAAGTACAGTGTAAAATCACATGGGTTCGAGCCATAAGCACCACTTACGGTAATAGAAAATGACTCCCAAGACCGAAATATTGATAGTTGACTCGATATACAGAAATGCCATATAACGTTGATGTTTTATGTTCTATTTTTATTCACAATTTCACCATTCTGTTGTTTGACTTTACTCTATTTATTAAAATCATCTCGATCTCGGACTTGCAACGCACTTAAACAGTTGTCTTATCTACCCAGGGTAGCATTATCAAACCAGTAGGTTAATGTTGTTACTTCTTTACCTTGCTATGCATGCATGATACCGCAATTTCAATAACGAAAGCATTTCCAGGCTACAGCTACACACGTTGGTCCCGAGGGACGCCTTAGACCACACACCGTGTCCACGAACGAACACGCACATAATTATGGGCAGAAATTATGGGGCACATTATTTGTTTTATAGGGCCCCATTTTCTCTCTCTTCTTTTCTTTAAGACACAACAGAAATCCTAACCCAGATACATTTCTCAACGTTCATCACATCAGCATTTCGATTTAATGTCTATCCATATGGGTTTTTTATCATACAATATAGAACATGAAAGTGCACAAGGCACAATACATATACACAAACATGAAGAAAAACCGTTTCAAAGTATCCTTTTCTAATTCTTGTCGGTTTTTCTTTTGTTCAAACTCTTCCCTAATCAGTGTGTTATCTTGACTTCTTCATTACGGGTTTGGTATGAAAATAATGGTGATGATGATGATGATGATAATGATGATGATGATAATGATGATGATAATGATGATGATAATGATGATGATGATGATGATGATAATAATAATAATTATTATTATTATAATGATGATAATAATAGTAATGATAATGATGATAACAATGTTGATTTTATTATGTTATTTTATTTCATTTTTTTGCTTAAAATTATCTCCGCGCCCTTCCTGCTTTGTCCGAACCTATACACAGTCAACCCTTTGTGCTTTGAATGACAACTGACACATAAACCCACATAGCATTGATCCGTACACTACTGTTCAGAGTCCCTAGCACTGAAAGGGTTTAACACTTTCCAACCTGCAGTATAGAACGCAGGTAGACAAGAGCCCTTGTATGCATGTGCTCTTCTTCTTTTTATTTTTAATACCGGTCATCAGCGACAGAAAGACCGATGCCCTTTCAGAGCGGAGATGAGCGATGTTAATTAGACATGACAAGCGCTGATTACAGTTTAAACTTGACTCGCTGATTGTAAACACATTCTGAGGGGCAGCACATGAAGGTCACGCTGATCTCCACCCAACCTGGATCGCTATCACTGACCTTTAAGTACCTCGCTGCTCGCGGAGAGGCGGATCGTAGACTCCCCAACAAGTCTTGGGCAAAATGTTTGTCTTCATACTCCGTTGAGGCGAGCAGTGTCCTCAATATCAGCTAAGAACCCGATGAAAATGGTATCTCATGATTGAAGCAACAACACAGTGTAACATACGTCGATAAAAAGAAATTGAGCAGAAAACAAGAAAATTGATATTTGATCGTATGTTATTCGCGTAGCATCCTATAATTATATTTTCTTTTAATAATTACTAGAAAACCAGATCAACGCTCCTTTGAACTGAAACTGTATCTTGATATAATTATATTCCATTCGATTCAATTCAATATGTCATTTATTCCCATCCAATAAAAGTTTTAACAGAATACAAGACATAAATTACACAATTAAGCTATTGTTTGATCATTTTGTAAGAAATATATGATGTAAGGACCATTAAGTATATAATAAGACATTATGATAGATATATTATGCAATTACGTAGAATAATCATACGTAGAATATAAGCGTAGATATAGCACATGACCACTGTGCCATATAGACTGGAAAAGGGGAAAATTGCTGGGAGATATTCATTACATCGAGCTTGTCGTGCTCGTCGGAAAGATAACACACAACTTCCAAAAGACACTAATTGAGGTTGTATATACTTCACCAGGAATCGCAAAGATGATGAAGATGTATGTTTTCTTTCTGTACCTTTTCAGACTTTCCCACACTGCAAAAAGTCCGGTGTTAAATAGTGAACACCGAGCTGGTGTTAAATGTTCGGTGCTCATTTATGGTGTTAAGTTAACACCTCCGGGTGTCATTTTCAAATTTTAAACTGTTTTTTTTTTGAAGAGTTTCTTAGTAACTGCACTTCTTGTTGATTTTTAATTTAAACAAGACGATCAAGAATTTTACATTAAAATACTAGATTTTTGAAAAAAATGTGAAAATAAATTTACACCAAAGTAACACCAGCTGGTGTGGTCTCTTATTGAAGCTGGACGGGTGTTAAACCATTGATATTAACACCAACAAATATCAAATCAACACCATGTGGTGTCATTTTTTAATTAACACCAGTACAGTGTCAAAATAACTCCAGGTACAGTGTCAAATTAACACCACGAAGTGTCAGGTGAACACTTTTCAACACTATCACAGTGCATTTTGAACACCTTTGGGTGTGGTCCTCTATTGAAGTTTGATCGATGTTAGATTTAACACGTTAAATCTAACACCGATGTTTTTACAGTGCAGGCAAGTCAAATTCATCTTAGCCTCTAACATAATCACATGATTAAAATAGAAGTTTATGAACTTTTTTTTCTCAACTGCAACAGGGTGAAAGCATGCATTTTATGATTTTAGATTAGTCTTTGTTCTCGATTTGACTCGCATGGAGTAAGAAATTGGAAAGATGCAGATACGATGCATCCCTCTGATATTGCGAGGAGAATGAACTCGACAGGGCGACACATTACCATCACCTTTTGTCAATGACGTTGTTTTCACAGCTTGTACGCTGTTTCAATGATAACGTGTCATCTGGTGACTACATACACTCAGCAAGCGTGAATGTACTCGCTGCTCAGATTAAATCACAGACGCTCATAAAGACCAAACCCTGTTGACAATTATTCCTAGTTTGTCATATATGAACGAGGAGAATTCTGTATGCATTATCACAAATTCATATCTAAATATGAAGAAATTTCATTACCTGAAAACAGAAAAATAGTGTTTTGACATCACCACGACCACAGACGCGATTTGTGACATCACGAGACAATAATATGTGCGAGCAAAGATTGAAATCTGGTTATCATGAAGGGGGAATAAATGCCAGATGAGGTTGCTTTAATAATTACGCCCGCACCCATCGATCTCGGGGTTTTTGACTCCCCTGGAAGATAAAACATTTCAAATGCAAATGCACCTTTCTGACGAGCGAGATTTAGCCTTAAAACTGATCACAAACGATATCTGCAGAGGCGATATCCATCGAACCTGTTTCGTTTCTTATCTTTCACAAACATCTCACTCCTCTCAATCAGACGTATTCATCCTCCTGCCCAAGCAGAGATCGTTGATGGACTCTGTGTGTATGCGGGCTTTTTACTATAAAAGACATGCATTTTCTACAGTGTTCGGAGACAAACAAAAGTTTTGTCCTTGTATAGTACTCCGCCATAACATAAAATGCATCAAACTACACGTGACTTAGTTCCGTCGTGTCGCGTTCTTAATTGCTGCTGCTGTTGTTGTTGTTATTGCTCTTGTTGCCTTGTTGTTGTTGTCTTCGTTTGTGGCCCTCTAGGGGTTTCCCCCATAATATTCGGCAACAAACCGTCGCAAGCCAGACCAGTGACTCTGCTCCATTTCTGCTCTCGAGTGAAGTGTGCTACGATCGCATCACTGCTTTATACAAACACTTTGAACGTCAATGATGATTGAGCAGCGCATGGAGTGCGCGCCGCATCATTTTGAAGTCGCACACGTTGCCATGGTGACCGACAAGTGCTGGAGAACCGAATCGCCTAATGGCCTGTTGTTATTTTACTTCCGAAGTAGATATGAAAGGGTGAGGGAAGCGAACATGTTGAAATCTGTAGACTTTCACCTTTATACTGCACTCGTAATGCAGTTAAGCAACATCAAAACAGAAGGAATAAGTTATACGGTGAATTCATTTCCAGATGTTAAAGTAATATAAAACTGGTAGAATATAAAAGACTAGCCTAGATTTACTACTGATTTCTAGATTTGATCGTGTGCTAGATTAGCCTATTTTTCTCCCTCCCCTCCTGACACTTAAAGGGACTGACTCTCTAGGTCATGATTACCATGACTTCTGCTCGTGGGAGCATCGTGATTCCTTGAACGTCGAACCTCAGTTCGCTTCACCGGTCAAAAGCGTCAAGAACTTTGATTATTACAAAGGGCTTTAAGAGCATGATATTTTGCTCGAATGCAATGTACATATAAGTTTCCTCACTGTATGACGCTTATATTAATCACATTTGCACTTTAGCAAACACACCTAATTTCACCCACGTCTGACTTACGAGTGATGTCTGACGTCAAATTAGACCATAACCATTGAAAAACTAATGAAAGTTAGATAGCGGTGGTGCAATAAAGTATTCCATCAATTCATTGCAATATTGGCTGACTGTTGAAATACTCTTCCAGTCGTCTGCGTAATAAGGTCAGTAATACACCCCAAGTGTCACCGTGACTTGAATGCTGCTTCGGATACAGTGCAAGCTGTAAGTTTAGGCTAAAGACGAAAACATGTTATTTTGTGCTGAGACCGACTTCTCTAATATGCAATGAATAGGACTACTCCTTACAGTTAATATCTTGACTAAAATAATTTGCTCTTCAATAAGTGTTTGTGTATTTCTGCTTTGTTTTTTTTTTTAAGTTGTGTTTGACTTTGCTTTATTTGTTTTGATTTTTTGTTTTCTGTTCTTTTTCTTTTTCTTTTTTTTTGCCTTCAGTGTTTACACAGCACGAGCATGGCAAGTATGATGGTTTCTCACAAGAACTGTATTAAACACGCAGTAAACATGAAAAAAAAAAATTACACAGGGCAGGAGTGATTACAGGATCAGGTACGATCTCCATGGCAACACCAGACAGCCAGAGCGAATACAAAGGTATGATCGAATTCCAATGCTCGCATTGTCTGTATCAAACCCAAGGGAAACACACCATTTATCTCACTGCTCAATTGCAGCGGGTAAATAATCGTCGAGAATATGATGACAACTGATTAGTGATCACTCTGTTTAGTTTCAGTTTTACTTCATGAGATTTCTCCGCTTGTACAATAACGAATCATAACATACAAATCAGCAGCGATTTTCTTTCCAAAACACAAATAAGATTACTTAAAGGAATACATATCATTACGTGCAGACAAGAACATACATCTTATCTTGTTAAAGTACAGGTGGGAGAAATCATCATCAATAAGCAGTTTGCTTAACTGGGATAACGGTCTCGGAGAAATATGGTATCTCGTTATTCCGCTATCACATTTTTTTTCAGGATTAAAGAAAAAAAGAAGAAGAAAGTAATGGAATTGAAATGAGGATGGAGACACAGTGTCTCTACATTAAGTAGCGCTACACATGTGTAACGTCCTGCGATCTCCTTCCAGATCTTGATGACAAAAGCGGCGGTCTTTCCGGCAGCGCTGCTCAAGTATGTTGGCCTACAAACCCTGGACTAAGTCGATGGAACCACTTTAATATCGCTTCGATATCTGCAGCTGTTCAAATGAGGCTATTTTTTGCATCGACATACTATCTAGCATAATTATATTACTATTTTAAGCTTTCATAACCTATCATCCCTGCACGTAGTTGTTTTCTGCTTGCGTACCTACAAAAGATATGAAAGCATCGACAACAATGATTTCCTGTCCCATGGATAATTTTGCTTGGGTCATTTAAATTTAAATTCAATTTAAAAGATGACGCTGAAAAAAAAAGAAGACGACAGGAAACCCAAACCAGCAGACGCAATGTACATCAGAAAAATTCAATTTACATTGAAATTACTTCGAAATGACATATCCGTTGTCTTAGAATCTTGAATTATAGATCCACCTTTCATGGAAGTAGTCATTGCATTAGCTGAATTAGCGCGTCTTGCATGCAATACCTTCGACTCACTTCCTATCATAATATCACAATTTCACCAGAGATGTAGCAGAGTATAAATAATATGAATTAATTTCCTTGCTTGTCTTGATAATTTTTTTTTTTTGATAGATCGGAAGATCAGAGACATGACGTAATTAAGTTTGTCTTTCGTGGAAAAATAAGACTAGTAAACACTTTTCTTGTTGTTGTTGTTGTTGTTGTTGTTGTTGTTGTTGTTGTTGTTGCTGCTGCTGTTGGTGGTGGTGTCTCTGTGTGTGTGTGGGGGGGGGGGAGGGGAGGGGACATAATTAGTAGTGTGTTACCAATTTCACCTTAACGTGTCCAAGTCAGTTCTATCATCGCAGGTATCATCACAACTCGGTCCATAAGTGCTAACGCTAATTCAGATACACACGATAGATATCATTACAAGTCAGGCTTGAACATTCCGGAAAAGAAATCAAGTCTCCTGTGGCTTCCCGGAAAGCTAGCATATACTCACACGAGATCAGAATGAGGAAACGAGAGTAATAATAATGCTGTTCGGCGGTAAGCAATGAAGCACCTTGTCAATGACGAAAACAAAAGTTAAGGAGTTATATAAAATTCCTGGCGTATGTATAAGTATTGGATGGAAGGGGGTTATCTCTTTCCGTTTTGCAAGGGGGGGGGGGGGGGGGGAGAGGTGGTTGGGTGCCCTGTAATAATAGCATCCCCTTTCACTTTTTACGAAGAACGTAATTAAAACTGAACAACAATGACAAGTCATCTTCATGCGATTATATATATGTGTGTGTATATATAATCATACATACGGAGAGGGAGAGATTGTGTGGATGTGTGTCTGTCTGTCTGTCTGTGTGTGTGTGTGTGTATGTGTGCGCGTGTGTGAGTGTGTGTGTGTGTGTGTGTGTGTGTGTGTGTGTGTGTGTGTGTGTGTGTGTGTGAATGTGCGTGACAGAAAGACGAACCTGCTTTCATGTAGTCCAAACATTGCTGTAATCTGAGCAGACACCATTCCACCATGGAAAAATCCAGCGATAACATCATTATCATAATGCTCCCAGTTTAACCAAGGAGGTACTAGGCAAGCCTGGATCGCCATGCGGAGGCGACATTCACGCAAGCATAATCGAACATTGCTGTTAAAGCGGCAAAACAGTACTGGGAAAGACCGAAGCAAACCGACTGGAAAAAAAAAAGTTGTTAATGTTTGTGATCTAGTCTAACTCCTCTCAAGATCTTGAAGTTATGAGAGAGGCATAGGTGTTATTCAATGCTCACATACCCTTGTAATTAATTGACAATTTTAGTACAACGGTACGGTAAGGTGAGCACGCGCCAGAAAAGGTTCTAAAAGACCCTACAACTCTGTGAAGCAAGATACGGAAGTAAATGTAATTTTTATTTTCAGGAAATATAGATTCTACTATGTGCAAAATATACTGTAGTACCTCCAAGCTATCGTTTACCAATGATTTTTTTTAATTACAATATACTGTTAGTTGTTATCAGGTGGATTTTTTTTTGTAGCTTTGTCCATTTCTCCATCGAAAACAACGTGTGATAAGAACGTGTGATTTTGTGAAGTAAAAGATTGAGCTTTTTTTTTTTTCTAAATTCAGACACACACACTCGCCAAGCCGCAGGCGCGCATAATAAATCGCTTTATATTCATATTGATCAGTATTTGTACGCATAATCTACCTAAATATACCCCCTTGACTATTTCTTTCTCTCTGTGTTATATAGACATATGATGTATTATCTATCAACAATCTATCCGTCTGTCTATCTACCTATATCTTTAACTATATCTATGACCTGTATATCTATATATTTTGTGTATCGTTGAGGATATTAGCTGTGCTCTCGAACTTCTTTTTTGTTTACAATGTCGTTGAAACAGAAAGACATACATATTCTGACAATCATATACTGCAAACAGAATAAGGTAGGCAGATACATTATTCTCTGTCTTTATGAACGTTCAACCCCTCTCATAGATCTCTCTCTCTCCCTCTCTCTCTCTCTTTCTCTCTCTCCCTATTTCTCTTCCCTTCTCTTCGTCTGTATCTTTTATCTCTTTCCCCATCTATCTCTCTAATCTTCACGTACATGTATGGTATTCATATAACCATATATATGTTTATATCTATTTTTTATCTCTCTTCGTCATCACCGCCATCTCTCTCTATAATAATATAAAACCAAAAAATTTCGAGTCATGAAATTTTCGCGAATTGGAGCCGACGGTCTTTTTCGCGACATAAAATTTTGCCACTGACATTCAATCCATAGCATTACATGCAATTTAGTGTAGACAAGAACTTTGTCTTGCATTGCAATTCCGCGAATCTTGGCTCTCGGCGAAATTCGCGAAATTAAAATGAACGCGAAAAATGTCTGTTTTTACAGTATACATGTCTCTGTCTCTACCTTGAATGTCATTACAAATATCTGTCTTTTTATATTTTTTCCCTTGACTCCCCGTCCTCTCCCGTCTCCACTGTATGTTTCTTCAAGGAGGTACCTTTGTGACGATATATTATATCTCCCTCCCGCCCCCTGCCTCAGTCAGCCTTTTTATGTAATTCTCCCCCTCCAGCCCCCCTCCCTCTATCTCCCTCACACTCTCCATCTCCCGACCGACCCCCTTTTTTCTGGGATGAGGATAGTACGATGTTTCATCGTCGTCGTCGCGACATCGGGGATGAGATGCCAGTCGGATGCTCTTCATTATGCGGTCATGTTGAACATGTTGAAGGGACTGGGTTGATTTCCAAGATGCTGGGTGACAACGCACATGCGCTGCACATGGCGGACACGCCCAGACCCGCGGTGCGCCGGGGAGAACGTGCCTGAAGGGATGACTTGTGAGGTGGCAGGGCTTCTGTTGCTGGCGGAAGTTCAAAGGTCTGAAAGTTCTACGCATCTTTTTGTCAGATTTAAATCTATTTTCATCAACCACTGTCAACCTGATCAAAATCCACTTGAACATCGTGTGGTATTACACCACAAACCTGCATAGAAACATTATTGATAAGACATAACCGAATACTCGAGGGGGGGGGGGGGGGGGTCTTCCAGTGCAGTTGAAAGATAGTCTAAAAAGAAGGAGTGTCTTTTTAGCACAACTATGAAAATTTGATCAAATCAGATGAAAAATAAGGAAGTTAGGACATTTTGAAAGTTCGCTAGTTTCCATCATGTCAGTACGGAAATATTAACCTGATGTATAATTATAAAAAATATGCAAACACAATACATAATGAAATGTGTGTATGTGCATACTTGAACGTAGGATGATGCTACCCTGACGAAATGTCAGGGTAGCATCAAATCAACTGTCAGAAGCATCGATGTGACAAACAGTAAGTTAATACTCATTCTTCCTCTGGGGGAGCCCCTGGTGAAAAAATATCAAATCCTCTCGATATGCGTCTTCTCTATCACGAGAATCTCTTAGAAGACAGTTCTCTCATTACGAGCTCTATCACGCAACCACCCCCTCGAAGTCCCCCCGAATTGCAGAGTCGAAATTTCCCGAGGAATCGTTAGCCTTTTTAGAACAGCCTCGATTCTGCAAGTAAATTCAATACTTTCTTATACTGCTACCACATTCACATACATTCTTCTACTGCTAGCACATTCACATTTACGAATAAAATGTAGTACCAGTAATTGTTCATGGCAACAACAAAGCTTACATGAAGAATGTTTTGCCAGGAAGATAAATGGAACAGTCCCACCTCCCTGGGCTTTCAAATATTAATTGTGCATGTAGAGTGTGATGCTATTAAAACAATCTTACTTTCTAGATTTCCAAGAAGGCAATGCTTTGCGTGGGAGAAACAATGAAGTTGAATAACTCGATGTAAGGATCATGGAGTGAAATATTCATAGATTTAAATGTGTCAGTAGCCTTTTTATTTGCGCTGGTTATTTCAATATACATGGTTTCTGGGATGCGAAGTCTAATTCTCAGAACCCTTTGATAGCGAACAGAAAAAAAAAATTGATTCCGGCTGCTCGGAATACGATATTGATCATGCACTACACGAAGGCGAAAGGGCAATAACATGAACACACACATGCAATTACAGACTGGTTGCTCTCGTACATTGCAGTTGCACATACGATTATTTCTATGTGTCTGTGTGTGTGTATGTGTGTGTGAGTGTGTGTGTGAGTGTATGTGTGTGTGTATGTGTGTGTGTGTGTGTGACAGAGAGAGAGAGAAGGAGAGACAGAAGCAGAAAATGAGTGACAGAGACTGTTTGTGTGTCTTTTCCTCTTCAGTTCTCCCTTTTCATTGCTTCTCCTCCCGTTCCACCCCTCTCTCCTCCCCCATCTCTCCTCCCCCTCCTTACTTTATTTCTTCCTTCCCTCTCTCTCCATCTATTTCTCTCCTTCATTATCCTTTTCTCACTCACTTTCTCTCTCTGTTCCACTTTGCATTAGATTACCTTCCAAGTGGGTCAAAAGAGATTCACAATTCCTGCAAGTTAACATACATTCGGGAACGAGACGCCAAACCGACATGACAAGGTGCGGGGGAATGGGTGCAGCGTGATGGATTTTTTTTTCTTTTGTTTCCAAGGCCTATGACTGTTGAGCTAAGGCCTAGATACTGATGACTAAGGCTGTTAGGAACAGGATGCAGACTAAGATTGGGCTTTCATAGGTGAGAGAAACAAAGTTTGGTCTGAAATCTTCAAGCGATTACGATGGTCGGTCACCTCACGAGCATTAGCTTTTGAAATGGCGGTGACGAGCAGGGGCGGGGGGGGGGGGGGGGGGCGTGATCTCGATTAGACGCCACGGACCAAAGATCAAGGATCCCTCTACGGAAGTGTTTGCATTTCCGACTCCAAACTTTTCCATGTGTCTGGGGGAAACAGTATAAAGGATGTCTGCGTTGTGCATCGCGTTTGGCAATTAGAGAAACTAGAATTCAGCGGAAGTCTGATGTTGACTTTGAGATACAATACGTATGATATACAAGTGTTCTGTACATATGTATTATATACATATGCATAATTATACATACAAATACATAAACATAAACATAAACATCATCATACATAATCCATATACATATACATGCACAATTAAGTAACATTACTATACATATAATCAAATACACTTACATAGAAAGTATGTCTAAAAGTGCTTGCGTGTTTGTTTCTGAATGTGTGTTGTGATATATTTGCGTTTGTCTGCGTTTTTCATTTCATTTTTCTTCTTCTTCAAGACCATGTCAGAATATTACGTGCAACCTCTTCCTCGGCGCACATAGGTGTCTTTCCGAACAGCAGGAAGGAAAAAAAAAAAATATCCCAACTTTATAGCGAAAGTGGGTTTTTCTCTCTTTGTCTCTCTTTCCATACTTTGGATTTGGGAAAAAAAACCCAGAGAAACCAATTTCCCCCGGATCCCCTAACGAGTTAGTTTAGTTCAATTTCCTTTCATTATTTCACCCTTGTAAATCACAGAAAAAAAAAGACCACACCATTTAATGTTGTTGTCCGGTTGTGCTATTCAAATAGATTTATATTTCAAATGTGAACGGCGCTAAGTGATGCGACGCGATGGCAAAGTGCTGAACGGATGTGTCTTCAGATCTTGTAGCGAAACACTTTGGACACCCTATCTCGTTCCTAAAGAAAAGAAAAAGAAAAAGACAAAGGAATATATCCCTCATGGGCGTATAAGCTCAGAGCAGTCCGCCAAATTTTGTTGCACGTACGATGCGTGACAGAATGTAATCCGCGGAGGCTGCAGCAAAGCGGTAAAATCGTTTAGTTGCAATCAAAATGCAATAAAGAAAACAAAAGAGAAGGTTGGATCCTTGAAACATTCAAGATTTGCTGATCTAATTACATATAAATTTCTCACGGGGAACCACATTCGTTATTAAACAGTGTCCTCTTCTGTCCGTCATCCAAACCCACCAGGCCGCAAAACAATCAACTGGTGATTCTTAGGAGGATCATGGCTCATTAGGTCTGGATCTTTGGTATAAAGCTCTAGAACACCTCTGTTCTCATTTTCCTCTCTCTCTGTGCACAGCTTGCGCAACAGCCTCTTAAGAAAGTGAAACGTTATTCTTGGGGAGGAATCATAGCGAAGAAGTGAAAGTTCGAAAGAGACAGGAACGCTGGAAACTTACGGAAAATAACGTAAATCCGGTTTAAGATTTATTTCTTTTTAAGAATATTTCTTCATTTCTTGTTATTGTTGTTTTACGATGCAAACGGGCGTTGTTGTTCTTCCTTCCATGCAAAAATTGTAACTAACTCCCGCTTTAAAAATGTTGGACACTGGTAAGCAAGTGCTGCGGTGTATCATCATTATCCCTTTATGAGTTGTTTCTATAATTGCCTTTGTAGACAAACATGTAAGAAAAAGAAAGAGAAATTTCAGTTTACCAAGATAATAACTGTATATGTAGAGCTCGCTTCAAAAAGGCGCTAAATCCATTGAAAAATAATGGGTTTAACGCCTTATGGTAGTAAGCTCTTCATATATTGTCCGTTGAACCTCATAAGGATAACGAAGAGTCAAAGCCATTGATCACATAATTTTACCAATGAATCTCTGAGAAATATTGAGACATCAAATCAGTGTATTAGTGATTTAATTCGACGTGGAATTATATATTATTACAACACAAATGAAGTTTGATCTCATGAGTAATTTGAATAAACATGCAGCAATCGCTGCCATACAAAGGGATCAGAATAATTTTAATGGTTGCCTGGTGGAATCTCGGTAGTCTTGTTGATAATAATGCTCATCTCGCACTCTGGAGGTTGTGTGTTCGGAAAAAGAACCACGCGACTCGAACCTGTCATCCACTGCTTTTCGGCCAGTGACACTACCACCACACTATTCCTGGTTGCCGGCAGTGACACGATGGACTTGGAACAAATACCCAAACTCCGAAATTCCGACATTGTTATGTTAAATACACCAAAGTGGACAAGTACTCTTGTACTAAAGCCCCAAGCTGCTAAGCAAGCAACAAGACAGCAACGTGAGATGATCAGATTAATAAGTTGTTAACACTATACGATATACCACAATGAAATACGGGACAGAAAAGTTACATTGATTAGGGTTATATCTTATAGTGCTATCTACTTATGAGAATGTTGCGTGCACATGGTAATGTTGTCGATGTCATGTTGGTGTGGGTTTTTTGTCTGTCCCAACAATGTATGGAATGTGTACACCCTCTCGATTATCTCGACTGGGTGTGCATTTCGCGCCCTGATGACGACATAGGACTGACGGGGACGGGAGGTCGTTACAATCATTCTCCAGGCCAACCCACTTTAAAGAGGAAGACCATCCGCGCCGTGTTCAGGCTGCCCTGGATACTAGTATTATAGCCTGAGACGTTGTGAGACAAATTTGATAGAGATTTTTGAATATAATTAGCAACAACAGCCCCTCTGTTATTATCATGGTGATCACTTCTTTAATTCTTATCATTTAGAGCTCCAGGTAATGTGGTATTACGAAACAAATGCTTGTATCTTTTGAATACATCTCGCAAAATGAAATTCAGTTGTGATTCGTGCGCAAGCTACGTGCAAGATTTAAGTTGTAGAATAAAAACAACGACGATGATAGCTTGTAGCTATTTTATATTAATATAAGATTAAATCATAACCTCATTTCCTCATTAAGTTGTATCATCACGTAATCACGACGGATATCGTCAACATGTTGCAGACTTCCTCAATCCTTAAAGAAAACCTAATATACAATCTGAGTGCCAGCGTAATGTCTTTGTTCGGAACCTCTCTTAAAGGTGTAACTGCAAGCAAACGTACAGATAATTAGATAATCAATGTAAAACATACCCTGTCCCTATAATTCATTCAAAAAAAAAAGAGCAATAGCATCGACATTTCTGAGGAAAGAGAGAAAAAAGAGCTCAACATAAATATATGCAGAATGAAACAAAGACCACTCCGGATATGACTAGAAGCCAGATTTTCTCTCACAAACTATAATGTATATATACATATATACATATATATATATATATATATATATATATATATATATATATATATATATATATATTTATTTATGTTGATAAGGTAGTCCACGCGTTGGCAAGATAAAAAGATAAGTAACAAAACTGCAACAAAGTTCATGCTGTATTCACCAACGGTTTATTTCTTCAGACAAATTTTCGAGCGTCTCGCCGCCCTTTCGACAACACTTGAGAAAGGGCGGCGAGACGCTCGAAAATTTGTCTGAAGAAATAAACCATTGGTGAATACAGCATGAACTTTGTTGCAGTTTTGTTACTATATATATATATATATATATATATATATATATATATATATATATGTATATATATATATATGTATATATATATATATATATATATATATATATATATATATCTATGTGTATATATATATATGTATATATACATATAAGTAACAAACAACAAAATGCTGTATTCATATTTCTTCCCTGTAAATATACATATATATATATATATATATATATATATATATATATAGTATATACATTTAACAACAAAATTAATCATTAGTTTTGATAAGATTTCTTATAAGGGAAGGATGGAGTGATGGTGATTGAGTGTTAACTTTTTACTCTTATTCGTCCTCTATAGATTGACATTAATTCCAGTTTCACCTCATTTGCATGACAATAGAAATGTTGAGATATAACACCCAATCACTGTCACTCCATCCTTGTAAGAAATATGCTCAAAACTAAAAATTTCCCAGGGGTATGAATAATTTTGTTGTTAACTATATATATATATATATATATATATATATATATATATATGTATAATTCAATCAGATCTTATTACTTTATGTTTCTTGCCAAAGATAATTACAAAGACTACTGTAAATGGCTGAGATGCTCCATTTTAAAATACAGATTTATCCCAGAACCTTGCTTTAGCCATTAAAATCCAATATCCTTCGGTAAATATTTTGTCGCTAAAGGCTGATGCCAGGGGATACATTATATAGAGTGATTGTGGTTATGAACATATTGAGCAGCGAATGAATGATTCTCTCTCCATTCTTGTGTATTTCCTATTTTCTCTCTGCTCTCGTCAAACATATTTCTACAATGCATCATAATTCATTGTTGTTGTTATGTTGCATCATAAATTGACAGAATTTTGTTGATGGCTTATCCTTCATAATTATTGTAATGTATGTTGATGTCTTTGTATTTTTGTTTCTTTTAGTATATTCTATATAGTAATTGAATGTTATCTAGTTCTTCAATCTTTAAAGGTGCCCTAAGGTATGAATTAACAGCTTAATGTGATCGTGATGTATAGTTGGGTCTTTTTAAGCACAGACTTGCAAAGCTTTGTGAACACTGTTCTCTTCATTGTTCCGCTTTTCTTGCCAGTCACAATGCACGCCTTTGCTTTTTTCTCGGTGCTTTAGTGCAGAATGTTTGTTCATGTGCCTCGAGGCTTGCTGTGCGATACAATCGTAATGTACGTCGTATTGTTAAATCGGGCGGTGTCTTCTCACACCTTGTCACGCAATGGCGGCCATTTTTCTTTCATGTGATGAATGTTCCCCGCGGTGTTATTGTTCGTCATACGTGACGGAGGTTCTGATGTATTCGCCCTCAAGATTTCTCACATTAGTGGAATGTTTTATTTATGTCTGAAGTGTATAATCCATTTGAGGGTTTACGACCCCCCTATCTACGCTTCTCCCCCCTCATAAAACATCTTACATATCAATAGACACTGAGACAGCACGTACAAAAGTCAAGAAGAAAATAAAACACATTTGGACTGTTCAACAACACACAACAATAAAAACAGAACAACAACAAAAACCAAAGTTAGTGGAGTTATGCCCAATATGGTCGTTAGTTGCAAGGAAATGAACAGTTCAATTCTGTACTGTTGTCTCCTCATAAACTACAAAGATTGAAATTGGTGATGATGTGAAACGTCACGTTCTGTAAAGAACAACAATGACTACGTATCATCTGGCAACGTGTCTGGTGTTACATCGATGCTCGATGAATGAGGGCACGACATTGTGAAAATACCCATTGATATGTATTTCATTGCTTTTGAGTGGAATTATTGATTATTCGATTAACATTTACGATGCTCACAAAGTAAACATAACTACAAACACAATGGAATTTCATTGAATTGATTTGTTTTACGTGGTCGCTCAGTATATGCTCAGGATGCAGCGCATACTTGTAAGCAAGGTACCGACTGGTTATAGCGTCTTCATGGCAACGAGGATAAAGCGCTTTGTCTAGGGGCACAAACGCTGTTGCCAGGGGCTTGAACCAGGGACCTCATGATTGAGAGTCCGTGGTCTTAATCCACCGAGCCACAACAGCCCTGCACAACGAGATCGTTGTAAATGTAGTTTACACCCAAAATTAAAAAACATACTGTAAAAAAAGTTTACGTATAGACAAGATGGATTCTTATTTCTGGCAAAGGAATAATGAATAAATCCAAGATTATTGAAGGGAGTATACAGAATGATAAAAATTAGAAACATTAAGAGCTTGGGTAGGCCTGAGCCGCCTGACATATTACTAAGAAACAGAAAGCATTTTGTGAATATCCCCATGTATGCTTTATGAACATTCATTAACCTACATGTCTTCTAGAAAGTATGTAAGACGTTCGTTTTTCTTCCCTCTATTTAGGAAGTGGGTTCAACGGAATGGTGATTACGTCTTCATATTTTACCAGTCACTGGCTACCTCTGTACGAATATGAAGAAAAGTGAGAATAAAAAATAAATGAACTGAACTGAACTGAACTGAACGGAATAAATTCATTTCTGGTTTATTTGGATGATTTTGTCCTCGACGTTTTAATGACGTTGTTCTGGAAGGCAACCACGGAGGATATCTGTCGTACCCTATAAGTTTTGCATGGCGTCAGTTCGATTCGATTCAATTCAATTCAATTCAATTCAATTCAATTCAATTCAGTTCAATTCAGTTCAATTCAGTTCAGTTCAATTCAATTCAATTCAATTCAATTCAATTCAATTCAATTCAATTCAATTCAATTCAATTCAATTTAATTCAATTTAATTCAATTCGATCTTTAACTCGAATGGAGAACACAAACACTCCCCCAAGCGCCAGCATGCTCACCAACCATCAGTCATAAGAGTTTGTATACACAGGACCTGATAAGACATAAATGTATTTTTATTACCTCCAGATAATAAAACCGGTGATAAGAACCTATCAAGTCACCTTAGCGCATGACAATATCGCTCTGCTATACGACTCTCCGCCAGTTGTCGCCGGCGATCAGATGGTACCATACGAGCGCCAGCCGGGATGGTGTTGAATGCTTGCCGACGTGCTTTGCCAAGCTGCTATATGCGTTATGTAAATTTGATTGGTACTTACGACCTTTTACATTCATGGCACCCTCTTGAGATGGGAGAAGACAGACAGACAGTGCAGAGTGGTAGTAAAAGGTCGTTATGAATCGACGGGTTGTTTAAATGGGGCTGATTGGGCTGACTAAAAGCTAGAATAAAAGCTAATAAAACGGTGATTTACTTGCATAATCGCATTAGATAGAGACGAATGGAAACAATGTAAACATTCGTGTCCCCGGCCTGGTATGGAAAAGAGTGGTAGTATGATCAAACCCCCCACCTCCCCCCCCCCCCCCCCCCCTCCCTCCCCGAAAGAGAAAAGAAAAGACAAAATCAATGTTCGTCTGTGAGCAATGCAACAACAAAAAAAAAAAGAAGAAAAAAACCCCGGGGTGTTGTGAATGGCAAAGTTTGTTTTGGTTTTTGTACTTTTTAACCATTCTTAATTTACCGGTTAAAAATGAAAATATTATTATGTAGGCCTATATGTATATGTACATGTATGTATATATCTATGAGACGAATGAACAAAGTGAATTAAACAACCCCTTCCACGTTAGAACAAGAGAAACAAAATAAAACAAGTAAAAGTATAACAGCAACAAAACTTCAAAAATCAACAAATTCTGACTTAGCGATGGCAAGGTTTTTCCTTCTTTTTTTTTACGTTTGCTGCCATAAAAAATCATAGTCGTTTTTTTTTTTTTTTTTTTGGTGATCGAGCTGGCCATATTAAGACATCGCCATCTCACCCAATGGACAATACATGAGTCAATCCTCGTGTAGTGACACGTGACGACCCCCGCGACGTTTTATCTTTGGATTGCCATAGCAGTTCACAATAGTTGGAAATATCATTTTAGCAACACTTGAAATATAATTATTTTTGCTCAGGTGCTACCATGGAGACTGCAGTGATTGGAGTTACACTTGCACTGAACTGCTTTCTGTAATCGGACCCTGGGAGTAATTATCCAGGGTCCGATTACGCAACAGTGTGTTATGTGTGTGACTGTCATTTTGTCCATTGATTTACTTTGGCGACCAGTTTACGTATGGGTTTAGGTTTGGACCAGTATCTACCGAGCTTCAGTATACAGTATAAGGGAGTCATCTTTAGAGAAACTCAGGAGAAATAAGATTGTATTGTTGTATTCACAACACAAATAATGTATGTATATTATCACACGTCTGCCCCAAATTCATGGCCCTACACCCCCCCCCCCCTTGACATCATGTAGTGTTCAAATGCAGCTTTTGTTTACATGACTGTGAAAGTAAGTTAGAGTTTAATGGCCAAAGAAAATATTCTCCTGCCAATTTTTGCGAATGTAAAATGAGAAATGAAATTGATCTATTCAATTCAATTCAATTCAATTCAAAATGATTTTATTTCCATATAAGTTAATACCGAGTAATATACATAACGCTTACTTGAGTACATAATATCTAAAGGAACTTTGAATCACGTAAGTTTCAAGAAAACATGAATACAGTTATTCCACGATATCAATTGATGATATCAATTCTATATGGTAGTTAATGCTAGTCACCTTCGAAATCTGACCTGGTCTGATCTGCTGGGGGGGGGGGGGGGGTTTTTTTTTTAACCAACATCAGTATGGAGTTGTGTTAACGTTGATATTAAACTTGTTGACGTAAAAATACTCTTTGCTAGCTACGTGAACTATAAACTACAACGGTTATAATAAGGCCTTTGATGTAGCGCCTTTCCACAATAAGAATAACCAACCGTGTCATAGTGTCAGACAATACTTGTTTTGAGGTTGTGTTCATTCTCAGCCACAAACTTACGGTTCAAGTTTCAAGTTTATTTATTTTTGCTAATAGAATGTGCACGGAACAAGACCAAAGTTCATAAAAGCTTCCAAAACCAAGTGAATTTCCTCCCGATTCTATATTGCAGCCAGGCTCCGTATACTGCACTACTCTTAATAATGACGCGTTCGCCTTCATAATATAATGTGCGTGGATTGAGTGAATGCAGCAGTATTAGTAGAACACACCAGGGACAGTTTGGGGAAGATCGGACAAACCATTCAAAAGTTATGAATTTTCAAAGTATCTGCGCAGTCACTGTTGGATGAGAAGACTACTACAATGTA
Source organism: Diadema antillarum (assembly GCF_040938485.1). Lineage (NCBI taxonomy): Eukaryota > Metazoa > Echinodermata > Echinoidea > Diadematoida > Diadematidae > Diadema > Diadema antillarum. The sequence goes on from NW_027271337.1 coordinate 942,340, forward strand.
TGATGTCTCATGCGTAAAACGATATAAGGAAAATACATAGAGAACTTCACAAAATTATATTTTTGGAAAAAAATGCACATTTCTCGACTTGTCACTCACATATGCTAAGGGTAATATTACTCCTCCTGCCTTCTGAAAGAAGCAAGTCAAGAAATCTTTCTTTATTATTTATTTAAAAGTGGAAATATGTTGAATTTTCTTTAAATCGATCTTCTTTACATCGTTCTACACATTTGACATCACAGACTGTGGTAGTCTTCTAATGCAGCAGTGACTGAACAGAAACTTCAAAAATTCACAAGTTTTGAACGGATTGTCGATTTTCCTCAAACCCTCACTGATGTGTTCTACTAATATTGCTGCATTCACTCAATCCACATGTCTATGAAGGTGGACTTGTTCTTTAAACTACAGCTTACCCGTTTGGAAGAATATGCGATATTGTGTGAAAGTGCATGCATGCAACCACAAGTTAGAAGTTTCCCCCATCGAAACAGAGCAAGCAGAGACGAATGTGCACTGAGTGGATGGCAATTAGTTTGTTACGGTTGCTAATCTAGCTCTGACCAAATATACACGAAAGGAAAGTGACTCTGTTTTGATAGAGAGTGCACTGAGGAGTGGCAATTAGTTTCTTACGGTTGCTAATCTAGCTCTGACCACATACACACAAGAAGGGAAAGTGAATTTATTGTGATAGAGAGAAATCCCATGTGCAATGAAAACCACTCGTGGTTGCAATTTGGTTTTTTTTAACCATTTTTTTTTCTCATGAGGGGAATGCATACTATACAAGCTCTGCTTTTTAGCAGTCCCCTCCATTTCCAGCAATTTTGTTTCTGCCTTTACCATGGAATGATATAACATTTATTTATATCTTTGTTGATAATTTGCCTGTGTCTTTATCACATGTTATTATGTTCATCGCATTTTTGTATTGATTTCCTGACATCTGTTTATACGCACATTTATTGTATTCCTGATTATTTGTTTGTTGGAAATTGAATTGAATTGAATTGAATTGATTGTTTTATTGTCCACAATGCGAAAGTGGAAATGCGCCTTCCACCAGCGTTACTAACAAGAGATACAAACAGATAACAATTGTTCATTGAACACATACGTCACAGATTACAAATAAGATAAACCATAAATGTTTTGCATTACTTGTTGCAGAAAAATAAAATAATAACCATTATATTCATAGTACATATTACATATATCTCATTCAATTCATTCATTTAAATAAATTCTATATTTAGCATTTCTAAATGAAATAAATCTACTTGAACTACTTGAACTTGAACTAGTTAACCCTTTATGTACCAATGAGTTGATTAATGTGCACAAAATTGACACACATACCCATGGACGGGTTCTAAGTATACTGTATCATCTAATGAGTCAACATCACCCCTCGGTTTGTCACGTCAGTCATTGACTGTCCTTTTCAGCCACGACAATATTTTATTGATTAAATGATTGATTGATTGATTGGCTTATCTAGATTGCTCGACCGATTAATTGATTTCTTAATTTATTTATTCATTATTTGATTTTACTGACTGATTGATTGATTGATCGATCGATTGATTGATTGATTGATTGATTGATTGATTGATTGAATCCGTTAGGCCTGTATTTGCACAGGGCGGTCCTGCACAAGGACAAAACAAAATACACACAAAGTTACATGCAAAAATACAGTAAAATGATGACAGTACATACGAGTAATTACAAACTGATTACAAATTTTGAAGGAATGACATAGTTTGATTGACATGAAGCTTCAGGTTTCCATTTTTTTTTGGTTAGATAATGAGAAACCTCCTTTGAAACATGAAAGGGTATACAATTCTAACAGGAATTCAAATTTATTTGATGAACATCCTTTTTGAGGTCCTTATAGTGAAAGGAGGGACCCACCTTTTATTTGGACCACTTTCTTTCACTTTTTTTTTGTCTAAGTCATTGCTAAAACGATTTGTTCATCAAATCAATTTTCAGTTCCTCTACATGTATGCTCCTTAATATTTCAAAGAGTGGTTTCTAATTGTCCTACAAAAAGTCTTATAATTCCCACGTCAACGAAAATTATAGCAAAGTATACAGGGCAGTATGCACGCAACATAGTCTGTACTGCATGCATGCCAAACCAACTGTTCGAATAAAGTCATAGAGAGATTGATACCGTATAGCTGTAATACCGCGCCAGTTTCACAGGGATATAAAACATATAGACGTACATTGTCAACACTGATGTTTAATGAGATGACTAGGGGGTTTTGCTCGAGTCATTACGTTGAAATCGAAAGGGAAACGGTGTATAGTCAGTCGTATCGTAATTTACTTCGTGACACATCCAGGGCTGGTAAATTTGATTACAGCCATTGAATGTGGATAATAAATGGAGCGAGGGCAAATTCCTTCGTTATGTGTACACTGCATGTTCGAACAATAATAAGTCGTATGTGCTTATGCGACATCATAATACAAATAGTCACGTGAACACATATTAGAGAGAGAATAATAAAGGGAGGGGTAGGCGGAGAGAAAAACGGACAGATGAAAAACATCAGGGAGGTGGGTTATCAAGATGAAATTATACGTGTGATAGGCAGAGACAAATACATCAAGAGCAGGAAATAGGTCCTAGTAATTTCTGCCCTTTTTTTCTAAACATCTTCTTTTTTCCCCCAAGGGTTTAAGAATTATGTGGTGTTCACCTATAAGAGTTGGGGGTATGGAGATCGGGATTTGGATTTGCCCTACTGTCTATTTGTATGACTGAGTTCTGGAAGAAAGAGACAAATAGTTTAAAGGGATCGTATAGTTTGGGTTGAGACCAAATTTCAGGTTTCTAACATCTTTTTTTTTTTTTTGGTGAGATGATGAGAAACTTCTTATGAAATATGAAAGAGTGTGTAATTATATGAGGAGTTCAGCGTTTATTTGATGAAAATTGGTTTTGAAATGGTTGAGATATCCAAAATAGAGTGATTCTAATAAAGTGTGGGACCCACATTTTATTACGATCGCTTTGTTTGACTTTGTTTTTGGATGTTCCAGTCATTCCAAACCCGATTTTCATCAAATAAACTTTGAATCCCTCTTAAAATGGTATGCTCTGTACTATTCCATGAGTGTTTTCTTGGTATCTCGTAAAAAGTTAAAAGCTCAATTCATTTCTCCACCAATACTGTACCATCCCTTTAAAGGAGGAGAGAGGGAGATAGATAGATGGATATAGATAGATGATAGATAGATAGATAAATATATAGATATACATATACACATATGCATATATATATATACATTGGTGCTGTAAATGGTCGAGACCCCTTCTCGCACTCTCTCTCTCTCTCTCTCTCTCTCTCTCTCTCTATATATATATATATATATATATATATATATACATATATATATATATATATGTATATACAGAGAGAGAGAGAGAGAGAGATAGGTAGAAATAGATATAGATAGATAGAAATAGATAGAGAAATGAAAGTACGTCTCTGGTAATCGTGTTTTATGCGTAATGCTGCATTATCAAAAACCCTGAGCACAATTCTTTTTATTTCCTTCAGGTACCTTGACTAAACATGCTGAAAAAGAAAGAGGATCTTGGCTGTATTTAAAGTCAGATAAAACTTTTGAATATTCTACAGTACATAACGAGCCTCATTTCTCATGCAACGTGGAATACTAAATGTTGTGGATTGAAGGTTAATGTTGTTAGATACCATTTAGAGCCTCTTTGTTATAGGAAAAAAAGGTATGCATTTGTGGAAAGTCATATGACACTCCACTTCTTTCGATGGTTACTATAAGCAGTCGTAGCTATGACTATAATTGCCGCTACTTCCCGTATAATTTATATATCATAAATAATTACGATTTTACAGTCTCATTACTAAAAGAAATTGATTATTGGAAGTATCATCAAGATCATGCAGTCAAAGTTATGTTGTATAATATTTATTTTGTGTTGCGTTGTTGTTTTTCGAAGCAGTTATCAGGAGGTATGCAATAGTCCAATATTGATCGTAACAACGAGCTCACACTTTTTGCTGGTTTCTGACGTTTTTCAGGGAAACAAACAAGCAAGCAAGCAAGCAAGCAAGCAAGCAAGCAAGCAAGCAAGCAAGCAAACAAACAAACAATTAAACATGCACCAAACACACCCACCCATCCTTTAACTTCGACCACTTTATCAACATCCCCGTGGCATCTCGCCTCCCATACAGTGCCAGGTGTTATTAGACAATGGCACTGGCGATGTAATTTCATGGCTAGATTCAAGTGTAATGCAGTTGAACATACATTATATCGAGGCACCAAGGACGTTGAGGGGCCAGGGATAGAGAGAAATATGTTGTGTTGGCGCCTCTTTCATCCAGGTACGTCGAAAATTGGTCCGAACGTGTCTTTGCGAGGAAAATTCTGATCAAGATCCATCTCTCGTTTCAAGTTCTTCTCTTTTGTGATACAAGAATTGGACAAGCAATAAAGGTGGTGTTTCTCACTCATACAAACATGTGCTGCTTTAAAAACTCTGTTGTATGGGGCTGATTTCCTGAAAATGTGCCTACGCGAAGTGCTGCATCTCACTGTATCAGTCATCCCCATCATCGCCATCATCATCGCCATCATCATCGCCGTCATCATCACCATCATCATCATCATCATCACGATCAATATATTTTGAATTCTCCTTCTCATCATCATTCATCATCACACTACAGTGCACTTCCGTTATAACGAACATGGTTATAACGAAAGTATAAATTCAGTTCCCCAAATTATCATGTATATAACTTTATGCAACTGTTCGGATATGACGAAATTTCGAGGTAAAGAAAGAAAACCGTCTTCCCGAGCACCTTGTTATAACGGCATTCCACTGTGCTATATTGCACTATACTCTACTTTAATTCATATAAATGTCATAATATTCACTAACGTTGTTACATCCTTTAAAATGTTGTAGTTGTTAAAATGTGCCTTTGCACAGGTATTTAAAAAAATGACGCGTGAAGTGGATTCAAGTTATCTTTCATATTTTCCATGCAAATAAGTGTGCCATGTATTAAACTGAAGAGTTCGATCATAAAATGGACTGAGCGCCACCTTTAAGCATTTCAAAGTAAGTCCATCATCAAACAGAACAAAATAAAACCTTTCCAGTGGTAACGACAATTCTCAAAAAATCAAGAATGTTCTTGAAGATAAAATAAAAAAAAAACATTCCATTTCAAAAAATAATTTTCTTTGATTTTTGGCAGCTTTAGCCGCAAATATCTCAAATAATCAAGAATGGAGTATACTCAATTTTGAGATCAAACGCTTCAACAGTATTGTTGGCAGACATTAACCAGTTTATCCCTCAATGATTTAGAACGCTACATTAGGTTATATCATTCATCAGTCGGGGAGATGAAGTCATAATGACGCGAATGCCATACGCTTTGAAGTCGAGTGGACAGGTTCAAGAGGACTGTAAGCGGTTTGATGGCTGCACTCCTCTGACAATATTGTCCGCGCCTCCGTTGCTACCTTTCGTTACTCTGACTTCGTACTCACTTGATTTAGTAGAATACATAATGTCTCTTATGAGCCATTGTAGGTATGTTGAAGGTTGAAGGCTTTGATAAGGGTGCACTCTTGCTTTTGTCATTGATTTTTGGTTTCTTTAACAAGACACTCATAAAGTATTATTTTTGTTTATTAACAAGACTTCTGTCAAAACCGAATGATAGCTTAGAGGGGAGACCTCTTGCATTTTCTGTCAATTTTTAATTATATCAATCCCCCATTTTCAAGATATTGAAATAGGTGCTGCATTATAATAAGGTCTGTGCTGCTTTAGTTATGTATGATAATGCATTGTATCAGTCCCTTTCCATTATATTTCAAAGCATTATGTTATGACGTTTGTTTGAAACAATGCAGATCAAACTTTGTTAATCAAAGCAACCAGGAAATGAAAAAGTTGCGATTGCCTTCTTCAAAGACGGGAGAAGATGGCGAAAAGAAGAGAAGAGAAGAGAAGTGGAGGAACTTTGAAAGGAGGCAATAGGAGGAGAAGAAATGAGAGAGGGATGACGCGATAAACTGAACTCAACAAAATTCCATGGTTATTATTTTCATTCGCTTTGGCCAATGGACGTCCTCCAACTTATATTTATGAGGACTATGTAGCTTCTAAGATTTCTAGTGTCATGGACAGGACCTATGTTATAACTAACTGTTGCTGGTATGTTATAAAAATAATTACGCAAAGAACCCTACGACAACTCATACCTATTATACTCAGTGTATGCACGGTAGAAAAATGAACACATGTATGTACAGACGGTCAGTTTCACCCACCAAGGCCTCTACGTTTTACAGCATCACGTACGTTCCCAGAATACCCTCATCTTTTCAAATCTCATATCAAATTTTGCCTCATTCCTCAAACCTAAATTCCAAAGATTACACAGACACTACAGAACTAGGTGCCGACCTGTTTACAGAACTCCCTTCTTTGCATCGATCCGCTGGGTATGAAACTCGCATTTAGAGCGATATACGACGTTTTGTCAATGAAAGTCATCCCTGGTAGTTCTGCTAGAAGGTTTTGCGTCCTGTTAGAACGCGTCAAAGAGTTGTTTTTGAATATATATATATGCAATAATGTCACTCCTGGTAGGGATATAGGGCCCTGTTTTTAATGTCATTAATCATTACCTTAGCCTAACCCTTCTGAAAAACAGAAACAAAAACAAAAAAAAAACAGTTTTCCACAGTGTGTTCACAATGTATTTACATAGTCGATTATGTGAAAACGCTCAAAGTTAACAATGTGAAGATGATTCCACACTGTGGTGCTGGTTATTCACAGAGAGTTCACACAGTAATGTTTTATTTCACACTGTGAATTGATGATTCACGATGTATTCACGTTAAAACGCCAGAATTTACAGTGTGAAGAAATTTCACACTGTGAGACACTATTCTTTTCAGCAGTGTTTGCAAAGTACTCGTACCATTGCAAGTACCGTTTTTTTTTTTTTTTTATCCGGGTCGAGAGGGGAAACTGTAGGTAAAGACATCATGTCCAATGTAAAGCACTTGGTGGAACTAGAAAATCAAAAGTCTTGTCTATTGACTGCATCACACGCTCTCATAGTTATTCCTTAGCAGAATATACATCTATGTGTCAGTCTATGATGTATGATACTGTAGAAACAAGTTCAGATAATTAAACAAGGAAACTAGAACCTGCACGAACTCTGGGCCACAGGATAAAGGGTGGGTTTCTGACGTACCTTAAAAATCTATACAATACCAGGAAAACAGGACGGGATGCTGTACCAACTATGAGATGCCGTTTGCTGTAGCTGTCGAAAGTTTAACAAGACCGCAAGCTTTTCTCTGTTTACAGTCTGCCAATGTAAACTGAACCAGCTGAATGAGAAGTATTCAAAATTAAACAGAGCTAGACAAAAGGGAAGGGTGAAAACTATACGTCTCACGGGGTATTGACATAGTGGGGGCGTACATTTCTTGAAGATTTTGTCTCCTTTGCAAGTGGGTCATTTTAAACGTGCTTGATGATTATGTTTGCTTTTAATCTTGCTCTATGTGTATGTATGTATGTATGTATGTTTTATGTACGTAAGAGTGTGTGCATGCGTGCTGTGCTTGTATGTGTAGGTATCATTTATTATTCGTGAATCGTCAGTTGCTAGTTTTCCAACATTGTAACTGACAGTGTATCCACTTTGTCAGGATGAATTTCAGGGAATTTTCTGAAAAAAATACCAGTCCATCTGGATATTAAGCTGATGATTACTTTGCGACAAATGACGTAAGAAGGCATAAGTAGTCGATTATGATAATTATAACGTCAATGTGCGTGTTGGCTGTATAGGTCTATGGTTGAAAGAACCCAAAACATAGAGCGGGTTGGGTTTAGAGGATCCGAAGAAGACAACTCAAAGACTAATCTGTTTTGACGCTTTTTTCCTGTACAGGGCGGTAGACCTTTCAGCTTCGGCAAGTGGCTACTTCTGCTCCAGTCAATGGCCTCTGCAAGGGTACCCTCTGTGATATAAGTCTCTTTTTTTTTCCAAGAAAGATCGCCTTAATGCATACTTCAATATTGGTATTAGTCCAATACAGAATCCCTCATATTCTCTCCTACTTTAGCTGGTAATTGATAGACTAATAAGACTATTTTAGACATTCTTGGAGAGTCAACACCATGCATGGAAAAACAAGGAATGAAAAACATGATCCCCGGTTTTCTCTCGCCTTTTGCGTCTGTAACCGTTTCCAAGTAAACCATCGCCTGAGAATCCGTGCATTGCGTCACTGTACATTCCTCCGGGAGGGATGACTTTTACACATCATCCTCTCCAAACAGACAAAATCTATCCCCGCATGCCAAAAATTTCCCCCCAATACATCTTGTCTGTCAGCTTCTAAACAAAAAATAAAGTAACACATACAAAACAAAAAGTCGAGGGTACAGACCCTCCTTCTTCCACAGACAAATAGACCAGACAGACATTTAAAGACACACACACATATACATAAACGCAGACACACGTTCGTGAATAAATATAATAGACATACAGACAGACAGAAAAACATACACGTGACAAACAAAATCACGGACACTCGCACGACGCGAGACATATAACAGAACAGAATGCCAGAGCCTCGACCGGACAAATCCTTTATTTTGGGAGACAACATTCGCACCTCCGAAATGCCACGTACACCCCCCGGGAGCGCTTCGCCAGCGATGTGGCATCCGTCACGAAGCGAGAAGAAGAGGTTGGCAAAGAGGACCGCAAAGAAGACTATTTCTGATTGGTTTGGACGTACAGAGGAGATTACTAACATCATCATCTGTGGGATCATCACAATTATGTAATATTTGTATAACAATATATGATATCTTTATGTTTATGTATCATACAATGATATAATGACATATGATTATAATATTATGATACATCATTAATATTAATTATATTAATATGTATTATTATTGTTATTATTATCATTATTATAATTAGTAGTAGTAGTAGTAGTAGTAGTATCTATTGTCATATAATCACATATAAGCATTTTTTTTCTGTTGGACAATTAGAAGAATATTCTCCTTTTTTATTATTTTAGAGATATTTTCAAGGAAAATGCCACTTACGTTTAAAGAATTACAATACTCCAAACAACTTGACTGAGAAAAGTCCGAAGCAAATAAAGCAGAAGAAGATTCATTGCATTGGACGCGTATGAAATAGTAAATACATTATATAGAAAGGAAATCTTTCATTTTTTTCTTTAAACAGTGACATCGGCTATGGATGTACAAGATGGGTAGGCCTAATGGTTCCATTGTCACACAATACTCCTATACAATTGGACTAAGGTCTAATAACCCTTAACCTTTCTCTAATATAAGTATTTGAAGTCTGATGTTTGCAAGGAAATAAATCATCTCACAATACTCGCGCGTCATAACAACCGACAATTGAGGGCGTTGTAGCTGCTAAATTATCGGTCAGAAACATCATTTTGTTGTGAGAATAACTGACGTAAACTGAGCTGCATTTATCGCCTTTTTTAATTAACCAAAGTGAAAATAACTCTTTCACTATGGAACACTAAAAGTGCAAATTTTAATCCTACATAATCAATAAGCGTCGTCGCATTTGAAAATTCCATATGAGGAGACTATTTCTACATCGTGGGGTTTCATTATGCATAATTATAAATAAAACCTTCACAGGAGATGATATTTCGATGCGTTCACTTTATCAAAGTGATCTCCCCGTTCTTCACAAGGGATAGAATTGATGACTGAATGACATATCGTCACACCGAGCAACATTGAACCCATGATAGCTTCAGACTCACACGAGCAAAAAAGAAAAAAAAATATGTCGCTGAGTGAGATAAGACCAGTAGATAGCATCATCCTTGTCTGTGTAGAGGGAACTGAAGTACGAGTTTCAGATCACCCGACAGTATAACAAGAGAGATGAAAAAGAAAATACCTCGAACGGTGGGACTACTCCATTTTGAATCGATGTTATCCACACAGTTCGATTGCACTTGAAGGGGGGGGGGGGGGGGGGAACCCGCGCGGTGCATGCCGGGTAATCAAATTAGCCTGAATAGCGGTAGCCATGACCGGCAAGAGAGAAGAACGAAGGCCTAATGATTAAGGTGCGCGCGAATAAATACACTCCCTTCCGTTGGAGTAACGATCTCAATCCATCATTAGTTCTATGGAAGAGGCGTTAATGGTGAGAAAGAATCATGTGCCGAACCTTCATCCTTATTTTTTTTTCCACTGCTCCTCCCTTCGCCGAATGCTTAAGGGGTTATTCCTATGATTCCATTCTCATAACCATCCATCACCCACAATCGAAGCCCTTCTATTTATTTTTACGACCCAGATGGACTGTTCTCACGATATCCATCTTACAGTAGGAAGATCTTCTTATTTTGTGCAAACTTCTATTTTCTTATTTTCTGGGAATGACGCAAAGTCTTTGCTATCATTTTGAGTCTTTGATATAATTCTTATTTTCGTTTCTTATCTTTAACGTTCAGAGGTGCACGCAGGAATAACACATTGAAACTTGCTGTTTAGGGATGCTTTCTGTTGTTGTGTGTATTTATACATGTATGTATGTATGTATATGTGTGTGTGTGTGTGTATGTATGTGTGTGTATGTGTGTGTATGTATGTATGTATGCATGTATGCTGTATGCTGTATGTTTGTTTGAGACATTCTAACCTTGTGTTAACCATATGATTATGATTCAATGTTGTATTCTAAGTTGCTGTGCTGGAAAATAAAATAAACATTTGATTAAATCTAATTGACAAGAACTGAACTGAACTGAGTGCTTGAATGAGAGGGAACGTGAACAATGAACATCATTCAAAATCGTTAAGCAAATCATTAAAAAAAAACCATATGGCTGCTTTGTTATTACGTGATGACATTGTGCTTGGAGCGCTAAAAGTCTAGTCACTGGTTCTCTCATTTCAACAACCCCATCGAAAGCACTCAAAATTATCCAGTCACCACTCTCCTTCATCAACCGATATATTGCAGGATATCGGGGGGGGGGGGGGGGAAGGGATGGATGGGGGGAAGTAATATCACTTTGATAAGAAAACAACAGCAACCGAAGAGATATGTGACTCATTAATGTAGAAGTAGATGAACATTCCCCATCTTCTATACTGATCCATCTTTCATGTAGCGGGGAAACGCCAGAGAGGCCCGCAGGAAATGATGCTTATGGAGACGTTATGTTGTCATGCCGACAAGTTAACCAATCCCAGCCATCCTGTGAAGTGTGTTCCGCATTCTTTTGTCCCCTCCACAATAATCGAAGGAAGGAAAGAAGGAATGTTTTTGCCCGCTCTCGTTTGTCTGTCTGTTCTGTTTTGTCTGTCAGCAACATTACTCAAAGGGTTATGAAAAAATTTTGATGAATCTTTCAGGACTGGTCCGCTGTTGTGGCTGTGGTAAAAGATATATAGGTGATTAGCTTTTCGTGTTGATCTGGGCTATGATTTAGATCCAGCATTTGGATATATTCACTCTTTGTTTAACTCTTTGTGTGCCAGTGAATCAGATGTGCACAAGTTTTACAAAAACACCTGTAAATAAGATTGTTTTTTTTTAATGGGCATTAGGATCTCTGTTATCTGATTGGTCAATTACCACCCATTGATATTTACTGATCCACACCTAGCCATGAATCCGATAAAATCTGAATGCATGGCTAAAGTCTTGTACAGTGTTGTAGGTGTACCGGAAGCATGATGGGGAAAAAGGATTGAATTTCATGAATTTACGGGGCCCATTTTATAAAACGAATGATGCACAGGCCTGTTTCGTGGATCGGTGAGAATTGGATGCTCTCGTTTAACTTTGGAAACAGCCTAAGACAGTTCCAAAGTGAAACTCGCGCATCCAGTTCTCAGAGATCTACTCTGTCCTGTGCATCATTATTGTACATTGACGTGGCATATGCAGAGGGTTGAGGACAGTTCTGTGGCGTTCGCGACCCTGTGGCCCTGGCGGAAGCATGGCGCTCTCTACGCGAATGCTTCAAGTTTATTGCTTGCTGTTTGTCCTCTGTGGTGTTTCTATTGTGGTTTGTGAAGGTCAGGTGTAGTAAAAAAGAAAAGAAAACAAAAGAAAAGGATGAAACGAGCTTATCGCAGAAGTCTTGATCGTCTGAGTTTACTTTCACTTTATCTTCCTTGCTAACATTTCAATTAGTGTTGCAAGCATTACCTGAGAATGGATATCAAGTTGCCATGTATAGAGGAAGCATGGAGTCTGCTAGTTCAAAGTCAGCTTTTTAAGCCTGGACGGACTTTTGAAGTCGCTTTAAGCCTGCAATGCGTGGGCAAATGAAGTTTGAGGTTTTTGTGTCTTTGAAGTACATGTATACTTCCCATTTTTGATGAAATTGTTCTAACAAAATAGGAAGTTAAAAGTTGTAAGAGTTAGTCCTCTACTGTAGTAAACAAGGTTTCATAAGGTTCTGATTTAAAAAAAAAGACAGGAAAAGGTTTGTGAAGATTGATTAATTGGCATAATATATCAAAACTGTACATCGAATGTATAAGATCCGAAGTAAAGATATGACCGCACGACCTAATTGAATTACCGTCTGGATGGACGGGTACGATTCTTGTTTGAAATTACACAATGGCTAAATATCTGATCAGTGCATGGCTTTGATTAATATAGACCTGATAGGGTTAATCGACCAAAAAGACAACCGTGCAGTTAGCAATTCAGCGATAGGGTAGAGGAGTTGGCTAATCATTCGAACTCTATGCAGGGACACTACACGCCCTTACCATCATTGTTAGGACACTAATGCACCCAAGCAGATCGATGCATTACCCAGGGTTTCATGAAAGCTCATAGTCTGTAAGTAAAGTAATAGTCTATAAGTAAAAAAAATTGTTTGGTACGGATACTCACGGCGGTCCCATCAGTTCGGTCCAGCTTGCAGCGAGCTATACAGAGGAAGTACGTCATTCATTGGAGGACTTGATTGAATTACTCCAGCTTGGGCGCTCTGAATTAGCGCAATTATTATCGGAGTTTGAACGCCTAATTAATTGGTACATCAACGCACACGCACACACGTCCCATGGCCTGTTTGGTAGCAGCATGTAGATTGTTCTTCCCACATATAAAAATGGTCAGTCAAACCATCCTAAAAGCGACTTAAAGGAAACCCAAACCCAAAGAGCAATGTGGATTGAGTGAAATCAGCAACTTTAGTAGAACACATCAGTGAGAGTATGAGAAAATCAATGCAAAAATTATTAATTCTTAAAGTTTCCGTGTTGTAATGACTAGATAACATAAGGAGACTGCAAGAGTTCATAACGACATTAAGGAAATATAACGAGAATTCCACAAAAATTCATTGTGTGTTTTTTCAGTAAAATGACTCATTCCATCAACTTTATACTGAGATATGTGAAGGGTAATAATTATTCCCCCTGCTTTCTGAAAGCAGTTAGTAAAGTGTTCTTTCATTACGCTAGAAAAGTGAAAGCATGTTGAATTTTCTCTATATTTTCTTTATATTGTTGTCCACAAATGATGTCATAAACTCAAGTAGTCTCCTTATCCAGTGGTTCCAATACCAAAACTTTTACAGTTCATATAACGTTTTCATCGATTGTCCGATTTTCCTCAAACTTTCACTGATGTGCTCTACTAATGTTGCTGCTTTCACTCAGTCCTCATTTCTCTTTCGGTTTTGATTTCCTTAAAAGTAGATAACTCACCCCTGCAAAGCAAGTATTATTGTACTGAGCTAAACTTTTTAACTCTGAACAAGCTTCAAACAGTGAATCATACTAATGTAACAAAAGAGTTTTATTTAGAATGAAAGAAACGATTCAATCTCGGTCCCTTAGTGAGGCTTTCCAGTAGCGGATCCAGAGGGGGGCGCACCGGGCATGCGCCCCTCCCCCTTTATTATTATTTTTAACAAAAGAAATAAAAAGAAAAAAATGGGCAGTGGAGCGCGTGCGCCCCCTTTAATTTTGTAAAGGCGCCTCCCCTTTACGGAATTCCTGGATCCGCCCCTGCTTCCGGTCATTACGTTAAATGGGCCAGACATGGAACATGAACCCGTGGACGTCGACTTCGGTGATGCCGACCGCCAAAGACTCGTCAACCTCTTCGACGATTCATGCTGCTTCAAGATGAAGAGACACCACTCAGCTCGCATTCATGACGCATGTCGAAATCAATGGAGCATAAAACTTCAGTGACACTGTCACATTGAAAATGCATTTCCAGGTTGTTTCATGTACAACACCTATCGGTCATTCAACTAGACAAACATGTTTACGGGTAGGGATAACGAGACAAAAAGTGCGAGTGAGTGAGCGAGAGAGAAAGCGAGAGTGAGAGAGAGAAAGTGCTAGGACAGGTGTGAATGTTTTACAAGTCGCGCCATCGATGACCGAGAGGAGTTCATTTATTTTTGCATGTCAATTAATGTAGAAAGAAAAGACAGGAAATAGCTCCAGTTCCGGGAGAGTGCTGTAGAGGTGTTTTCGTTCAAGCCCTTTTAGTTGTATCAAATATTCCAAATGCCTCGAAAAGGGGTGTCGTAGTCGAGTAGCAATTTAACAGCAGAGTTGGATTTTTTCGGGGCAGACACCATTTTGATTTCACCGAGAGAACACTGAGTTAGCTCCGTGATGGCAGAAAACCAACCTGCCACACCCAGGCGCCAGTTTGCAAGATAATTTTGTGTCTAAGCCCAATTTCGTTTGCGGCCAGGAGCCGTCCGTCCACCTTACCGTCAGCCTGTATACTGGCTGATTTGAGTTCAGATTTTGTTTGCTGCCAGAAGGCGTATTCCAACAGCCTTTGCAGCCTTCCAGTAGCCAAGAAGAAGAGGCATTTTGGTTATATTACACCGGTCATTGATGGCGCCGAGGCCGAGGTCGAATCTACTCCCAGGCCGACGCATTCGCAGCGGAGCGACTGTGCCCGCCCCTCGCTAGGGAGAACTTTTGACGCCAATGAATACGGAACGCGGGTCCCTCGCGAGACTTTGGAGCTGGAACAGCAACCTCGCATACAAGGACGCTCCACCCACGAATCAGTTATGTTCTGGAAGCGAATAGTTTGACAATTAAGGTGACTCTGTGGACAACGCAGGTGAGCGATGAACCTGGCGGGTGCATGACACCCTGTTGATATGATTGGTTATGACGAGGAAGTGTCGCCGAAGTAGAGAGGTGAAGGTCATGTTAAATTGGTAAAAGGATGAATATGATGTGCACATAATTCGAATGTTGGTATTTATACACTCCATGATAGTTGCGGGTTAACACAGAACCCGGATGTAAACGGAAGCAGTGTAATTGAAGGCAAGTGTTATAACCGCGGTAAACCGTCGTGCGTGCAGGCTGGTCATCTCAGGATCAGCACTACGGTGGTGTGAACCATATAGTGTTGCGCTTGATAGCAGATAGTGTATTGTCAGGGATAACGAATTAATAGTGAAGCTGTTATAATTATTCTGAAGAAGTGTCAAGCCAAAAGTACAGGTGGAACCGGACCAAGACAGGGTCCCGTTCACATGGTTGTCGAATATAAGAGTATTGTAATTTAATTTATCTCACTCAGAATTTTGATTTTGCATTTTATGTTGGTCACAACTCCTTGATTTCAGTCTTGTAAATATTCTACAAATGGTTTATTAAATTGTACATTAAAGTGAATGGCACGAGTGTGATTGAGTATTATTTAAGTCCGCCCATGTGACATTTTCTGGGGGCACGTCCGGGAGTATAACTCGTGCCATTCGAAGTCACATGGGTATATAAACGGAGAAAACAGAGTAAAGAAAAAGGTTGAGGAAAACTTGTGATTTTTTTTGTTTCCTCTACATTTGTATGTATGTACTATCTATGTATGTATCTATGTATGTACTATCTATAGGTGCACCGTTGTATATTCATTGTGTACATGATCTGAACTGATCTGAATACATTTTTGTATTATAAGTGCTCAGGTAATTCAGAATGGAGCTAGCTAAGTTAACTGAAATTGGAGAAAAGTTCGGATTCAGTGGAGAGGAGCTTAGGCAGTTTGTTACAGACGAGCAAAAGAGACTCAGAGAGGAAAGAGCGGACATGTTAGAGTTAAGGCGACAGGAAAGAGAAACAGCCGAGCTACAATTGGCGATAGCGCGTGAAAGCAAACCAAAAGCGAATCAAGTTCTAATGGGTGCAAAGCTCGATCTCCAAAATTGCCTCTATTTCAGGAAGACAAAGATAACATAGATGCCTATCTACAGCGGTTCGAACGATATGCCAAAAATCAAAACTGGCCAACTACAGACTGGGCACTCAACTTAAGCACACTGCTTACAGGTAAGGCTCTTGATGTCCACTCTAGATTGTCAAGTGCGGAATCCAATGATTATGACACTTTGAAACATGCACTCTTGAAATCCTTTCAGCTCACTGCAGAAGGATTTCGCTCCAAGTTTTTTTCAGGCAAACCGACAACAGGAGAAACGGCATCCCAGTATGCAAACCGACTAGAGAACTACTTGAACAGGTGGGTAAGCCTCTCTGGTATAGAGCACACCTTCGAGGAGCTGGCAGATCTACTCCTCCGGGAGCAGCTCATCAGTGGGTGTCATCGAGAGCTGGCCATCTTCCTGAAGGAACGGCAGCCCGAGACTTCGAAGGACGTGGTGAAACTAGCTGAGCAGTACTTAGACGCCAGAGGAGGCACCTTCAAACCACCCCCACCGGCACAAAGGAACATCCAGACACACGTGGGACAGATGCCACGGAGCAACTCCAGACCTGAAGGTAAAATCCCTCCAAATAACATTTCAGGAAATAGGCCCCCATCTCAACCCAAATGTTACAACTGCCACCAACACGGTCACCTTGCCCGTGATTGTACAAAACAGGGAAACAGAGGCAGAACGTGTTTCATATGCCACAAACCAGGTCACATTGCTAACTATTGTCCTTTCTCCCCCATGAAATCGGCAGGTCTAGTCCTCGCCCAGGATCCAGAGCAAGGAAACCCCCCTATCTCGGAACACAACCTGGCTTCATTGGAACCCGATCAGGTAGAACCAAATCCACATACTCCCTGTCAATGTCCAGCTTGCACTAACACAAAGGTCAAAATTGAGGCTTCTTGTATGATGGTTCGGATGCCACTCAATGCCCCCAAGCTAGAATCCACCACAGACCATATCCAATTCAAATGTGGACACTCCTTGCCGTTGATGAGTGCAGCATGCACCAAAGAACATGTGGTCAGACAAATGCCAGTTACTAACGGACTAGTCAATAACAATCAAATTTCTGTTCTCAGAGACAGCGGCTGCAGCGGAGCTGTCATTAAACAAGATCTTGTCCAGCCAACCCAAATGACAGGTGAAGAAAGTACTTGCGTGCTGATTGACGGCACAGTGAAAACTCTCCCCGTCGCTAGAATAGATGTTGACACTCCCTTCTACGTAGGAAAAGTTAACGCATTGTGCATGAAAACTCCACTCTATGACCTGATTTTAGGTAACCTACCCGGAGTAAGAGAACCAGACAACCCAGATCCTGACTGGACGGCTACACCAATGCCTGTCGGCGCAGTGCAGACGAGAGCCCAGGCTCAACGAGACGGTAAGCCATTTCGTCCTCTCAGAACCCCACACCCAATGGAAGATATCGTGACTCCAACAGCTCTCAAAGAGGCACAACAGAAGGATGAAACATTACACCGCCTGCGAGAACTCGCCGATACTCGTTCAGAGAAGGTAAGTCGCAATAACGGTCTCTCTTCCTTCTTTTACAAAGACGGAATGCTGTATCGCTCATTCCACTCTCCCCAAATGGACCCCGACACAACAATCACACAAGTGGTAGTACCAAAACAATACCGCAAACAGGTTATGCAAACAGCCCATGAAAATATACTCGGAGGGCATCAAGGTACCAAAAAGACAACAGAAAAGATACTTACCAATTTCTTTTGGCCCGGTATGAACTCTGACATTACCAGGTACTGTAGATCGTGTGACGTCTGCCAACGTACACTATCAAAAGGTCGTGTAACCAAGGTCCCACTCGGAAAAATGCCGCTCATCGAAGTCCCCTTCGAACGCATTGCTGTAGACATAGTTGGACCAATACACCCAATGACTGACCAGAAAAATAGGTACATACTTACCGTTATTGATGTTGCTACTAGGTACCCCGAGGCAATCCCACTCCCAAGCATCGAGACAGAAAGAGTTGCAGAAGCCCTAGTGAGCATCTTCACCAGAGTCGGAATCCCCAAGGAAATGCTGACCGATCAAGGGACTCAGTTCACATCTGATCTCATGAAAGAGGTAAGCAAATTACTCTCCATCAAACACTTCACTACATCCCCATATCACCCTGCCGCGAATGGACTAGTTGAGCGCTTCAATGGCACTCTAAAACAAATGTTGAAACGTATGTGCGCTGAAAACCCAAAAGACTGGGACAGGTACATTACTCCCCTTCTATTTGCAGTGAGAGAAGCACCACAAGAGAGCATGGGGTTCTCCCCGTTCGAGCTTCTTTACGGCCGGAAGGTACGCGGACCCCTCGACATCCTGAGAGAACTCTGGACAGGAGAAGCCGAAACAGGTGAGACCAAGTCTACTTACCACTATGTACTTGATCTCCGAAACAGGATCGACGAGACATGCCGCAACGCCCACACTCAACTTCAGAAATCAGCAAACAGGTATGCAAAATACTACAATCAGAAGGCAAAACACAGGGAGCTACAAGTCGGAGACAAGGTACTCCTACTCCTACCAACTGACAGGAATAAGCTCCTTCTACAATGGAAGGGCCCCTTTGACGTGATCTCCAAAATCAGCTCCATGGACTACAGGATCGACCTCAACGGGAAACCAAAGGTGTTCCACATCAATCTTCTGAAAAAGTATCACGCTAGAAATGATGTTCCCTCTATTTCAGATGCCGAAGCTGCTTGTACCGCCGTGATCGAATGCGAAGAGCAAAATGATGACGAGGAAGAAACGCAGCAACCACTAACTAACACATCTCTCCTACAGCCTTTCCCATTTCAGGCGAAAGAGTCACTCGACGATGTCTCAATTAACTCAGCCCTTTCCTCCCCACAGAAAGAACAGGTCAACGAACTCCTCAACGAGTACAAAGACGTCCTGTCTGATCTTCCCGGTCGAACCACGTTAGGCGAACACCACATCAAACTCAAAGGAAATGAACACCTGAAGAGTAAACCATATCCCATTCCCCACTCTCTTAGAGACACAGTCAGAGAAGAGGTAAAAACCATGCTATCGCTCGGAGTAATTGAGCCATCAGAAAGCCCCATTGCCTCCCCCATAGTACTGGTTAAAAAGCCCGATGGCAGCAACCGGTTTTGTGTAGACTTCAGAAAACTCAATAAAGTGACTGTATTTGATGCTGAACCCATACCAGATCAAGATGAACTCTTCACAAAAGTCGCCCATGCAAAGTTCTTCACCAAAATAGATCTCAGCAAAGGATACTGGCAGGTACCCATGGCTGCCGAATCCAAACCACTAACCGCTTTTCTTACCCCCGATGGTCTCTTTCAGTTCACAATGATGCCCTTCGGCTTAGTGAACGCTCCCGCCTCCTTCAGTCGACTGATGAGGAGACTGCTAGACCGACTCGGAGGAACGGTGAACTACATCGACGACATCCTCATCTATTCGACCACGTGGGAAGAACACCTACGTACACTCACAGAACTCTTCAGACGACTACGAGCCGCAAAGCTCACTGCTAGACCAAGTAAGTGCTTCATCGGACAGACAAGCGTCGAATTCCTAGGACATGTGATCGAACACGGACAGGTAAGATCCCGCCCTGAAAAACTCAAAGCCATCCAAGAGGTAAGTCAGCCTCAGACCAAACGAGAGCTCAGATCCTTCCTAGGTATGGCGAACTACTACCGGAAGTTCATTCCGAACTACGCCGCCGTCGCCGCACCACTCACAGACAGGACCAGAAATGCTGAACCAAACAAGGTAAAATGGGAAACGAGCCAAGAGCAGGCCTTCACAACACTGAAGGAAAAACTTTCTAACCCCCCTATCCTTCATTTGCCAGATTGGTCACAGGACTTCATCCTCAGGACAGACGCCTCCAACGTTGGACTAGGAGCAGTCCTCCTCCAAACACACCAAGACGAACGATTTCCAGTCTCCTACGCGAGCCGAAAACTGCTTCGACGAGAACAAGCATACTCAACCATAGAACGTGAGTGCTTAACTGTAGTTTGGGCAGTAAAGAAGTTCGAACCATACTTGTACGGCAGACAATTTGTGCTAGAAACCGACCACCACCCACTAGTGTACATGAACAAGGCTAGCCCTGCAAATGGGAGGCTAATGCGTTGGATTCTGGCTTTGCAACCCTACAGATTCCGGGTGGAAGCTATCCGCGGCAGCGAGAATGTTGGCGCAGACCTACTAAGCCGGCTGTAGGGAGAAAGATAGTGTTATAAGTAATTTCTTTTAATTATGAAATGCATTTTTCGAAAGGGGGAGTGAAATGTCACATTGAAAATGCATTTCCAGGTTGTTTCATGTACAACACCTATCGGTCATTCAACTAGACAAACATGTTTACGGGTAGGGATAACGAGACAAAAAGTGCGAGTGAGTGAGCGAGAGAGAAAGCGAGAGTGAGAGAGAGAAAGTGCTAGGACAGGTGTGAATGTTTTACAAGTCGCGCCATCGATGACCGAGAGGAGTTCATTTATTTTTGCATGTCAATTAATGTAGAAAGAAAAGACAGGAAATAGCTCCAGTTCCGGGAGAGTGCTGTAGAGGTGTTTTCGTTCAAGCCCTTTTAGTTGTATCAAATATTCCAAATGCCTCGAAAAGGGGTGTCGTAGTCGAGTAGCAATTTAACAGCAGAGTTGGATTTTTTCGGGGCAGACACCATTTTGATTTCACCGAGAGAACACTGAGTTAGCTCCGTGATGGCAGAAAACCAACCTGCCACACCCAGGCGCCAGTTTGCAAGATAATTTTGTGTCTAAGCCCAATTTCGTTTGCGGCCAGGAGCCGTCCGTCCACCTTACCGTCAGCCTGTATACTGGCTGATTTGAGTTCAGATTTTGTTTGCTGCCAGAAGGCGTATTCCAACAGCCTTTGCAGCCTTCCAGTAGCCAAGAAGAAGAGGCATTTTGGTTATATTACACCGGTCATTGATGGCGCCGAGGCCGAGGTCGAATCTACTCCCAGGCCGACGCATTCGCAGCGGAGCGACTGTGCCCGCCCCTCGCTAAGGAGAACTTTTGACGCCAATGAATACGGAACGCGGGTCCCTCGCGAGACTTTGGAGCTGGAACAGCAACCTCGCATACAAGGACGCTCCACCCACGAATCAG
Organism: Diadema antillarum; assembly: GCF_040938485.1. NCBI lineage: Eukaryota > Metazoa > Echinodermata > Echinoidea > Diadematoida > Diadematidae > Diadema > Diadema antillarum. The sequence goes on from NW_027271337.1 coordinate 963,849, forward strand.
TTATGTTCTGGAAGCGAATAGTTTGACAATTAAGGTGACTCTGTGGACAACGCAGGTGAGCGATGAACCTGGCGGGTGCATGACACCCTGTTGATATGATTGGTTATGACGAGGAAGTGTCGCCGAAGTAGAGAGGTGAAGGTCATGTTAAATTGGTAAAAGGATGAATATGATGTGCACATAATTCGAATGTTGGTATTTATACACTCCATGATAGTTGCGGGTTAACACAGAACCCGGATGTAAACGGAAGCAGTGTAATTGAAGGCAAGTGTTATAACCGCGGTAAACCGTCGTGCGTGCAGGCTGGTCATCTCAGGATCAGCACTACGGTGGTGTGAACCATATAGTGTTGCGCTTGATAGCAGATAGTGTATTGTCAGGGATAACGAATTAATAGTGAAGCTGTTATAATTATTCTGAAGAAGTGTCAAGCCAAAAGTACAGGTGGAACCGGACCAAGACAGGGTCCCGTTCACATGGTTGTCGAATATAAGAGTATTGTAATTTAATTTATCTCACTCAGAATTTTGATTTTGCATTTTATGTTGGTCACAACTCCTTGATTTCAGTCTTGTAAATATTCTACAAATGGTTTATTAAATTGTACATTAAAGTGAATGGCACGAGTGTGATTGAGTATTATTTAAGTCCGCCCATGTGACAGACACATTGTTTTCAGCTAATAAAAGTTAGTAGCTACACACACAGACCAACGGACACACACGTACTCACAAACAAACCTACAATAAACCCAAAGAGTAGAGAGCAAGCTTGTACTTTTTTTAAGGGGGGGGGGGTGGAATGAGGTATGATGAAATTGGTACACTATCACGTCACCACCTCAAGATCACCTTTAAAGTGCCCACTGCTCCTAATCACATCTAATTCAAAATGACAATCGCCATCAAGGAACAAATGGAGGCCCCAATACATCGGTACAAGTTTCTCCGGGGACTTCTAAGATGGCGCTGGGAGAGGATGAATCAGTGCGAGTGGAAGATACGGCAGACAATTAGAGCACGAAGGCAATACAACTCTAGCCGGTAATCATTATGTACTTCTCTTTACTTCTGTCTATGTGTGTGTGTGTGTTTTACGGGACCTTTAAGAGATTCAAGCCAACGCATTACACACACAACATTACAACACATACACACACACACACACACACACACACGCACACACACACACACACACACACACCCACACACACATGCATCCTCGGATACATACACATACACAGACGCTTGATTAAGCGTGGTTATGGTATAATACACAGACAAGTTTCAAAATCTGAAAATCAAGAACTCGAACAAACTCAGCAGCATATTAAAAAGTAAGATGGAATTTATAGTAAAGGAGATTGGCAAGAAAAGTATGCGAAGAAATTTTTGTAGTTACTGAAGTCGAGGGGATCGACTTTGAAATTGACGAGTGAATGATAGAAAGGAAGAAGAATAAAAAGGAAAAGAACATCACCAACAGCAAAACGCACTTATGCACTTTTTGAAAAGTATTCTGAAAGTCGCTACTGTCCAAGTATAAGTGAAAGAATTTATTGCTATAACCAATAATGCATTTCCGCATCAGGTGACGGGAAAACCATTCCTTAATGGAGTGTGCTGATGCATACAGGTTTGTTCTACTGATGTATTTTTGCATATAACATTGATTGATTGATTTGAATTTATTTTCACTCTGTGTTCACAAAAATAAACATGTGTCCTAGGCCTTCAATCTTTTGATGCGTGTATTCATGTGTACACTTCGATTGGTTTTTCTTATAAACCCCAAATCCGTACTTGTAACTGAGGAAATGAAGCAACGGATGAATATTGCCGTCATAAAAATATTGTTATTTAGATGAAAGTAATGAAATATCAAAGTCACAACAAATTATACAATACTGCTGGATAATAAAACATCAACTGTCATGAGCTATGATATACAACACGCCAAAACAGCGTCATAGAACCATGCTATCGGCAAAAAAAAAAAAAAAAAAAAAAAAAATCTCGGGATCTCTGTCTCTTTTAACCTGGCACAGGTAAACACATACGATTGCTGCTCAAGTTCCCTATAGTATAGGTCGTTGTCCATGCTCCTATAGTCACAACATATAACTGCATCTCATCTATCTTAATCAAGCATAATGTGTTTTTCATAACCCAACAGAATTAAGCATGCACGAGCAATTTCATTTCAAGTGGTATCAAATCTAAGGTGACCTAATTGTCGTAAGTTTGACACTATCTCGCAAATGACTGTAAGGAGGGCAGCGTTCCTTTGGTTTGTGAATATCCAAGAAGCGATCCTCCCCCATTCTTCCTGTCGTGTCCTAGACAGCATGTTACGAGCTATAACGTCTGCTGAGAAAGTGGAGCGCGCCAAATTGACCACATAATAGCTCACATCGGTCATATCTCACTCTCTATTTCCTATCTCTTTCTGAGTTTCTGTTTTTGTCTCTGTCCCTTTAACTTTGTGTCTATATCTTTCTCTAACTTTCCTTCTCTTATTCTGATTCAATCATAAAGAACTTATGGGGAATCTTGGCTTCTACCGCTGCTTTTGATTTCCTTGAAAAGGAAGTGCTAAATGCAGTTCGACAAAAGAAAACAAAAAAATCCAAAACTCGTCCACCGCCATTTTTGTACTCCTGTGCCATTTACTAGTAATTGGTTGCATTGTTTGTTTCTCAACTTTCCATTTTAATGGTAGAAGTTTTAATCTTTACCATGTTTACTGAAATCTTTCCCTACAGCTGTTCCTTGACCCACCCTCCTGCTAACTTCTGCCCACCCCCCTCTCTCTTGTTTGGTATTCAAACTCTCCCTCTTTTTGCACTTGTCTCTTTTCCCATCTCTTTCTATTCTCCCATATGTTTCTTTATCAAATATCTTTCCCTCTCTCTTTCACCTTATCATTATGTTTCTATGTGTCCATGTCCTTATATCTTTGTCTTTGTCACTTATTGTGTCTTTGTCTCTGTTTGTCTATTTCTTTTTCTTATTTCCGTGTTTGCGTCACCTTGTCTGGATCTGTCTGTTTCTCTTTATGTCCACGAACTATTTCTTTCTAGGCTCCATGTCTCTTTTTATATCATTTAATTGTGTCTTTTCTATATCTCTTATTATTACCACTATATCTTTTTTCTATCTCTCCCTCTCTCTTTTTCCCACTTTTCTAACCCGCGCTCTTCGTTTTTATACTTTTATCTCTTTCTCAATAGTTTCTAATTTGTCCACATCATTCTGTCTTTATCTGTCTAAGGTCGTCCTTTTTCTATTTAATATATTACTATCTCAATATATTACTACATATCGACCTCCTCCCTTCCTCCTCTCTCTCTCTCTCTCTCTCTCTCTCTCTCTCTCTCTCTCTATCCCTTCTCTCGATAATTTTATTTCAGTTTCTGACGGGGCCTGTCATACCGCGACATCCACCTTCCCGCCAATTTTCAACAGCCCACAGTGTTTTTATTGCAATAAAGTCATCTGTCGAAGGGTGCAACTATGGCAGGACACAGATGTCACCTATCCGCACACATTAGCCGCAAATCATCGCTCCCTTCAAAAACGTTCGCCCTGTCCCGGTCATTGACACATTTTTATTCAGTAACGCCGTCAGTTGCCCTGCCTATCTCTTCAGCATGATATAACAACTCTGAAATTCCAATCCCGTGAGCCATGCATGGCGGATCAACCGCGAATGCCGCTCACAGGGCTAAGTATACTTATACGAAGAAAAGATGAATAAGTTTCGTGCCCGAATTCCAGGAACCAGCAGGTAATCAGGTTTCGCATAAAGTCAGCTGACAAGACAAAGACAAAATGATATCGTGCGCGTCATGTCAGTGTCTTAAGATTCATATCATGCTTAAAGTTATGTCAGTAAAAAAAACCCCACTCAAAACCCCAAACACACACACACACACACACGCACACATATATACGCACATACGCATACATATATATAATATATACAGATATAATACATATATATTGTACATAGTATATGTGTGTGTGCTTGTGCGTGCGTATGAGAGTGTGTGTGTGTGTGTGTGTGTGTGTAGAGAGAGAGAGAGAGAGAGAGAGAAATAGAAGGGATGGGGAATCTGTGTATGTGTGTGTTCGTGGGTGGGTACGTAAATGTGTGTGAAAATCTACTTTGTTTTTCTCTTATAAAAGAGGCGCCACGGTTGTTGAGTGTAATTATGTTATCTACCATAGATGGTGAAGAACTGAGAGCCCTGAGGAAGACCGGCATCCTTAGTTTGCTATTTATCTTCATGACTGTATAAAATCCGTTTCTTTTATTTTTGATTGCATATATGTGATGATTGTATATTTTATGCTATATTCTTTGGTTGTTGTTGTTGTTTGTTTGTTTGTTTGTTTGTTTGTTTGTTTTGCTGATTAGGCCTCTCTGAATAAAGATTCGCAATAAGTAGATAATTATATACATGTAGATTAATCAATCGATCAATCAATAAATAAATGAATAAATGAGAAATGAAAGACGTGGTCCTCTTAAGATATGTCACTACCATATCATAAAATGTTACTATGCGCTACTTATTTGTTTACAGGTTATTAGACTAGCCGCAGTTGTACACGAGATACATTAGAAAGGGTTGCATACTATGTGTATCTAATGTGAATTGGTTGCATGCAGAATAAGAGTACACATGGGGCAGAGTGCTAGTAATCCACGTATCAGACACATACGTCCTTCTGTCTTAAGTCGGGATGTCTCAAAAAATGAGAATACGTCTCTGGAAATTCGTTCGAATGACAAGAAACAGCGAGAAAGGAAGAGAAGGGGCTGAGGGAATAACATATGATATTGGTGACTCCATGTCATCAGTGTTTCACGCTACAAATTGAATCATTTGAAAATCACAATGCCGCAGAGTCACACGGGATAGTATGTGATGGGGGAGTAGTACTTTTATAATATGTATACAGTGTGTGTGTGTGTGTGTGCGTGTGTGTGTGTGTGTGAGCCTACGAGAAAAGTAAGAAAGGGAGAAATGGGGGAGGGGTAAATGACGTTGTTGATGTCATCATAATCCATCTGGCAGACATTCTGCGAAATGTTATCCTCCCGTATTCCCTTCCGGAACTCAAATTCTATCGGCACGTCGTCAGCTAGAAACAGCTTGCTACTTCTTTCATCAATATTACCAATCTATGCCAATTTTTTCCTTACAAACAGCCATTCTCATCTCTTTCGCTGGTTCTTTAAGTGGAAATTCCACTTAAAGAAGGCTCTCGTCTTAGTTAACCTCACAAGACGCAGAGAAAAGTCAGACGAACGTGCAGAATCTAATGGCCATGGTTTCATCAGAAATCGGTAAGAAATACGAATGTTGAGGTATTCTCACATTCCATACGTTTTCACGAAATAAACGGTTTCAGTCTAACGACCATATACTTAAATTCAATGACGGGACAATGTGATACCCCGACTAGTTCTTTTACTGTGACCGAGGAATTTCCATGGATTACCATCAAATAAGTTGTTCAAAGAAAAAGAAAGAGGACGGTAAGGGCAAGACATGAGAGGATAATTTGTCCCGATACATTACCTGTCTTCTGGCTTAACGTCTTACTGCACATTTAAACGCAAAATATGGTCTTTTTCTTTTTCCCCGGGTGCGATTACTTATTCGCAACGAGAGTTCAACCCACATCACCTGAAAGACCTACTTCCTCTGACGATTGCAGTAATGGCTGGATTCATCATCCATCGTCCCGAATAAAACGTCCAGCCATCTTCTTTCTCCTGTGTTTTTGGCGGGATGAATGTGGTGATGGGGCTGACTTCATATCGCTTTATCACGCTCTATAGCTGTCTGAACGCTGTCTAAACAGCGCACGCTTCTTTCTCAGGCACTCCACGCAACATCCGTCAACGTGGGCGAGGGATTTCAAGCGTATTAGTTTGTCACACAGGCCTGTCCGTCTGCGAGTTTGCCTCCGTAGTGCAGACGATCGATCATCGGTGTAGCAGCGATAGCAGGGACTTGACTACCGATTGAGGATGTCCGCTCCCGTCCCGTGATACAGCAAGGTAATAAATACTACCAGGCCACCTCCCTGATACTACCAAGGAGGTAGTGGCTGAAGTTTCCTAAGCACCGTTGTGAAGATGAAAGGAGGGATGGAGAAGGGGGTGGAGAGGAGTGGAGATGGCCAGATTGTTAAAAAATCTCTCGTCTTGTGGTATAAACGTGTCTTAACAAGTTTGGACTTATGGCTACACAGGATGATTATAACAACTTGATAGTAGATGAAAGTGACTGGTAAACTTGTCATGTTCGAGAGGAAAATAGAAGGAAAAACAGAGGGCACATTATATTATTAACGCCGAGATGTAGAGTGTATAGTTCGGCATAGAACTAGATACACACACACTTAATATGACATCTGCAAGATAGATAACAAACAGATTTTTGTAGAGATTGCGAAGTACAGACATTGATACGTCTGACGAAGAATATCAGGTCTCACATCACAATCACCACACTTGTTTATTGGATAGCAAAGTACTCATGGCTTCGTTGTGGGAAAACACGTTTTGAATCTATAGTCAACTTTCATGTAACTTCTCTCCAAAAGTTTCAAGCTTGCGTCATGTAGAAAGACTTTTCAGAGCACCACTTCCATTGAATAACTCAGCACTGACTAATTCAATTAGTCACTTCAACAAATCACAGAATTGCTAGATTTTCGTATCGGTCGTCAGTGTATTAAGTATGAGCTTCTTCGTTAAGAACCTCTGCCAGTTCGTTGTGATTTTATTGCTACCAAGCGATAGTACGGAAATCCTGTAATCCAAGGGCGTTAATACGGACGGGCCTGCCAAGACACGTTGTATCATAGTTTTCCTCTCGCTGGTGGCTTGAATAAGTCTCGCTTTTCTTGCAATTAAAGTGAGATTCTTTGGCTATAAAAGGGCGGTATCGGAGGGATGGGTATTAAAACAAAAGCGTGTGTTTTTTTTTACGTAATCATCTTCAGCAAACCATACACATTATCATGAGATTGATAACTATCATGGATTCACATCATTGTATTGTCTAGAAAAGCAAGAGGAGGAGGAGGAGGAGGAGGAGGAGGAGAGAGAGAATGAGATTAAAAAAAAATAAGGTTGCAAGAATTTTTGAATTTCTAGTGTCATAGGTTTACGGCTTCCTGAACAACGGTGAAATACGCGTCTTCGGAACTACTGCTGAGTCGTGCCAGAAAGGCGAGTTCTCCTTTATTTATGGTGCCTGTAATAGTTCTGAGTAAAATCTGCTGTTTCCAGGAAATCACAAAAGGATGATGTCCTCCTGCAGTGGTGATCGGAAGTTGCTCTATATTGCGTACCAAGAACAGTGATAATAATCGAACTAATAAATCCCGTGGGTAAGAGGCAGAAAGTAAACTGGAGGTGAGTGCTTTCGCTTCGCAATATCCTGTTTCTATATACCAACCCTTGTAAAACAGACCTAGACGTTTATTGCGATATTGCTGCTGATCTGCTTCAATTCGCTCCTGGTTGTCTGTCTGTCTCTGTACATCTCTCCCTCTGTCTGTCTGTCCGTCTATCTGTATGTATGTATGTATGTCTGTATAGTTATGTTTGTTGCTGTGTCTCTCTCTATATATTGCTCTCTGTACTTCGCTTTCTTCCAAGACTTTCTAACTTCCATCCTCGGCGGATTTGTTTTCTGCTCGCTCGTCCGTTGCGCAAACATCCCGGCGAATTTAACGAGAACTGCCCCGATGTGGCTGTTCAAATTGGCGTGGTGTTTGCCAGGTGAAATCGACATTGGCGCGAAGGCGCTGCACGGAGTTCTTTTTTTCCCCCATCATTTTCACTTGTTTATCGTCTGCTTCTAGATATTCCAGGTATAGCATCTCTTCGTTCACTCGCCCCCATCTACTAACATCCAACTGACCCTTAGTGATTGATGTGAACAATGTCATCGTGATACACTAAGATGCGAGACGACGTATACCCCTAATTTTTTCAAGCTTTTTTGTAGTGTGTGTGTGTTGGGGGGGGGGGGGGGTGGATTTTAGTCTCTTTCTCCTTCTTTCTCTCTAAATAAGCTCTTTCTCTCACATATCTAATATGCATATATATATATACATATGTATATATATATATACATATAATACATTTTATATATATATATATATATATATGTATATTTCTGTGTTTATGTCTGTATGTGTGTATACGTTCATGTGGCATATTTTAATTATACATTGTATAGGTGTTTCTATATATATATATATATATATATATATATATATATATATATACATGTATGTATATATATACCTGTATGTTGCACATCCTGCCCTCTGAGAGAGATTGCGACGGATTACGGTGTTCCGTATCTCACGTGATCTCTCGTCGGAAAAATATTACATAACATAATGTTTTAATACATATCCATGTATATGTCAGTGTAAGTGTAAGTGTTTGCGTGTGTATGTATCGTCTTTCTGAAAGACATTAGGTGGTTCTGACAAAAGATACCCCCCCCCCAAAAAAAAAAGAGCGCTAAAAACGATCTATTCCTTTTACTGAGAAAACTTTATTTCTCCTCGATATCGTCGTCATCCGCGTTGTTTGCTATCGGATTCGAGGTGGGTTTGTGTAGGAGCTACAGCCAGGAAACAGCTGTGTGTCACCGGACACCGGTCCCGAGGTCATTTTGCGGAGAAGACTACGTGCCTCTCAATCTCGGGGGCTAACACGAAAACAGTTCGTTATTCCAAATGTTCATTAGTCGAAACCGAAATAAGCATCGTAATTCCTAAGGTACATTTTGTACCCACCATCTTTTCTTTCTTTTTTTTTCATTTTTGAGTTAACGAATCTTCGAAATGACGAACCTTAGAAATAACGCTACAAATGTTCGGGATAACGAACCCTATTTCATTTCGGATCAATGGACGAATAAGGAATTTGTGTGTTCCAGAATAACGAACCTTTGAAATAACGAACCCTCTTTCATTTCCGGATTAACGAACCTACTTTGGAATAACGAACATCACCCGGTTAATACAGAGTCAAAGCCTACATTTTGAAAACGTATTGACAATGAGAATGAGGCTAGAAACAATTCTATGGATAAGTGTTGATAATGATGATTAAAATAATGACGATGATAGTGACATTTGGAATAGTAATGATGATTCATAATGTCAACACCAACACTTCGCAAATGGTAATATAAAGCCACCCCTCCGGTCGTTATATTTTCCATAGCCCTGTTCTATTTATGTTTGTTTTGATCTTCTCGGATGGCCTTCTACACTAATTGTGGACACATATTTAAAAAAAAAAATCTGTACTTTCCATTAGTTTCCCTGATATTATCATTTCAGGATGTAAAATAAAGGAAATCATGGTTTAGCCAAAGAGAGAGAGAGAGAGAGAGGGAGAGAGAGGAAAAAAAAGTACAAAATTTCTATTCCCTTTCATTCATTTGTACCCACGCGATTTGGATATAATTATATGCATAACCATAATAGCTCACATTCATGACAAAATGCGGGGGACACAGCATCAGAGAAACAAAACAAAACAAACACAATCTATCAATTTCATTCACTCATTCAATATTATAGAAATGTAAATTAAATGGAATGATATATGGACATGGAAATGACGTGAGATACAAAATAGGGGATTGAAATGGAAAATATATCACTCATATTCTCATTATTTTTGTTTTTGTTTTTGTTCCCGAAAGACGCAGATATCACAAACACGTAATCTATCTTTTCCTGTCAGAGCGCGGTTTCATCTTATTACAACACTTTCGTGTCGGCGGAATTGAAAGTAGGAAAAGTGGGTGTGAGAACGTTGAAAGTTGTCTGTTCCGTCAGCGTCTGTCGTCATTAAAAGTTTTTATTATCACAACGACGACGTCTAAATCCCCCAGTAACTGACTTCCCAAATCCTGCCTTAAAGACTCTCAATATCGTTTCTTAATCAAGCTAGTCTGTCACCTTTTTCTTCTGTTTCGCCATAGTTGATGTCATTGAATTTGTCTGCCTGCGCGGAAGCATGTAAAGATGACGTCAGCGGAGAGCAAATGTCGTGAATCACATCGGCAGCTGAGTGAGGGCGTCTGTATAAACTAAAAAGTATTGCACCTCAGGAATACAGGCGTATACGAAAATCCCCTTTTGCCCTGACGTCAGCATATTATTTTCCCTGTTTGTTGCAGTCTTTCCCGAAAGCCCACCCATCAGCCGGAAGTGCACTTTACTAATCTTAGAAACTGGATAGTGTTGTTGTTGTTGTTGTTGTTGTTGCTGTTGTTGTTGTTGTTGTTGTTGTTGTCGTTAATGTTGCTGATGTTAACGTTGTTGTTTCTGTTACTGCCTTCTGACCATTTGCAAATACCCCGTTTTCCCTATAGTAATGAATATTTGGATGAATCGTTTTTTCTTTTTGTTTTGTTTAATTGTTCACATAGCGTTGTGATAATTAATTGTACACAAATATATATCTTGATGGAGACAAGACAATTTTCAGAACTTTTGTATAATGTATTATGTTTGAGTGTTCACCCATAATTTCGAATACCATTTTGCTGCTCAGGCAGTATGAATTCGGCGCTTATATGATATTGAGACGTCAAAAAGGTTAAACATCATCTTTAACAACATAAATTTCCAAGGAAATTCATAACGTAATGGAGCGATAAGTCTTCATGGCTCATCGTTTATGTAGAGTGACGTGTTATCATGATTTTGCCGCCGAATCCTGTTCCAACCACTGACAGACGATGTAATTGTGTTCAAGATCTTGCTAAGAACCAGACCCCTATTTTTAGACCAGCTGAGGCAAGTAATGCATTCTCCTGTCTGGTCTGCGAAAACAGACGACACACATAAAAGTACATTTAAGTGCTCATAGTGACACCCGTCTACTCAAATAATACATCATACACACACACACACACACTCACACAAACACACACACACGCAATAAATAGTTCAAATTACATAAGTTACGTGTTACATTGTATATACAAATACATATGCTACTGTATTTTGTTTGAAAACTTATAATATATGGAATGATTAGCCTTTTGTGAGGAGAATTATGTTCAAGTTAAATCAGAATGGTTGATTAACAACATTAAAGGGAGGCAGTCCTGAGATTTTCACTGTAATAATAATTAAGAAGAGTAAAAAATATAACCTTTCACCAGTTTATACGCGTGGAAATGAAAAACTGTCTCCGTACGCGATTTTTGAAAAATAATTCCTGCAAGCGATCGTGTAAGAGCCGGCAAAAAGATGCTACGTCATGCATGCCCTACTCATCCAGTTGACAGCCGTGCCTCTAAAAACCAATTTAAGTGTTCAAATGATCAGTTGTAATTTTATCATAAAATGTGCGGAAAGTACGTGATTTTATTATTTCAAACAAAATATTTCAAGCTCTATAGTTATATATAATTCATGAAAAATTAATATTGTTAACATAGATTTATATGTATTTTCAAATCAAATACACCATGAACTTCACATCAAATAGGCACGGTCCTTTTCTAGCTTCCGTCCGTGTTGCATACTTTTTAGCGTACAAACCACTCTCGCGCGCGAATTCTTACCATACTATAATGTACACAGTACTCCGGCTAGCAGAGTTTGGCGTTCAAACCGTAGATAACCTGTGCATAAGAGAGTCGAATTCTTCAAAGAAAATATTGTTTGTATCTCGATATTTCTGTTAATACTCAGATATCGCCTTTCCTCGAAAAAAAAAAACATGACGTCTGCCGGGCAGGGTAAACAAGGATTCGTAGGGATGTGATTTCGCTCCACTTTGCCGTGCATGTCCAGTCGGCACTGGAAGCAGCAGCCTAGCTCAGTGGCATTGTACTGCAGTGCAACCCCGGCTGCAGCCCCACCGTAAATGAAACATAGCTAGCCACTTTTCTTACCTTTCTACGACTTTTTTCCTCGGTTCTCTTCGAAGTCGATGCTCGAGGTGTTTCTGTTTTATAACTCATCTGAGCAAATGGTCGGGATTGCATCTGGCTTCAAGAGTTTTCTCGGTTTATAACCGAGGGCCACAGCCTGCCGGCCACGTAAAAACATTGCTTCTCAAATGGTCCACGCACAGGTAGGTCACAACACGATATCGAGATTTTGCAGGCCCTAAGTTTCTTATCACGGCTTCGTTGTATCGAGATTTTCCAGCTATACAGCTCACCTTTCACGATACTTTTGTGGGTCTGGGACGGAAAAAAGGATTTTCCTGGGAAATTTTCTGCACGATTCGAGCAAAACTACTGATGTAAGATAGCCTGACCTGACGACGCTGAATGCAATCGCCCCTCTTAGTGTACTAGTACAGTTGGTCTATGTAGAACCGTTTCTACCTACAATCTGTACGTATAGAACATGCATGCGCGGCGACAGGGCTGCTGCAGCAGCTGCGCTTTAGACTGGAAAAGTGCGAAGGGCAAACCGCGTATGGGGTATCTACCGTAGATCTAGTTGTACCGTCCACACGTGTACTGTGCGAATATACAATACACGATACTCACACACGCGCACACACACACACACACACACACACACACACAAACACACACAGCACGTAGAAATAATGTCAAATACTTGTAGCCACCGACTTCTTCATACATCCGGGTAACTAGGGAGCGTACGGATAACGAGCAGAACACGGCTGGGGAGAGTTGGGCCTCGGTGACGTCTGACTCTCCGACAGGATTTGCTCATTAGCATATTCACCATGCAGATTCACACTTTTTCAACCAAAATTTACGAGCTTATTTGGTGATTTGAAAGTTTGTTTTTGGTGAAAGTAGTTCATAGGAGGCACCAACAACAATATGTTTGTTTTTTTTTAAATTCGTGAGGACTGCATCACTTTAATCATAAACATTACGCAATAAGGATTTCACATTAGTATTTCAGTAAGCTACTTAGTTATTGAGAGCTGAGTGAGATTAACCTCTATTGAACTATGCATGGTTATCACTTACATATGACTTAGTGTAATATGAATCAAAATGACTTAACATCATCACTTAAAAATGATATTCTTTTTCTCTCTTATCGATAGAGAAAGTTGAATTCAAGTTTCAAGTTGAATTCTGGAGGAAATTGCAAACGAAGATTAAACTTTGTGAATCAACGTTCCTAAAAGAGGAGTTCAAGTCCACTCATAAGTTTGCCTGAAAGAAAACGAGAGTAAAATATTTCTAGAGCAACATTGAAAATGTGATTAAAATCAGATACAGATTAGGGAAGTTAAGAAATTTTGAAGTTTCTTTAATTTTTGCAGAATTGTTCACTATACAGTTGATATAAATATGCGAATGGGTGAGCTGCTGATATCATCAGCCCACAATTTTACATTAATCGTGCAAAAAAAAAAACCCGCCAAATAATTACGAAAATTCACCTGTTTCTGTGATTAATGTGTGACACATGATGTTATTCCTGGTTGAATAACTTCAGAATAATAAACAATTAGCATGGTTAGAAATATCAGGATTTGAGACTGGTCCGTAATCGCGTTTGAATGAAACTGAATGGAAATGTCAAAATTCTATGTACAAACAATATGCCAAGTTCTTTAGCGGATAACATCATAACTTCACTATTTATGCATATTCATAAAATTGACTGTTCAAGAGCTGTCTGCTGAAAAATTAGCGAAACTGCAAAATGTCATAAGTGCTTTTTTATTTTTCATCCGATTATGATTTTTATAGTTATGCTAAGAAAATTGTACTCCTTCTTTTCGGACTAACTTTCGTCTGCGCTGGAATTTCTCTTTAAAGGTTTGGTTTATGACGCTGGGAAACGAAACAACTTTCACTGAAACAGAAACATTGTTTGCGTGTATCTAATGATTGTAAGGAATAGACACTTGAGAATCGATTATATCCCATCATTCTTATCGCGTGAATTTCTTCAGTCTTGTGGGTACTAGGTAGAAATGGAACAGAAAACTGAAATTCGGATTGCGATTCGAATCGTGATCCAAAATTTAATCTCACTTGTGTGTGAATGGCATTATATTGATTCATGTCCCACCGTACGTGATGACAGCTGAAGATGTATTACGCCAATGAGATGGGGCGGTTAGGACAAGATATGAGTGTTAGTTTACAAGTGCATGAGTAGTTAGCCTCCCGACGACGCAGTAGGAAACGCTTCTGACAATAAACAGTCATACCTCGAAAATCAGCAGTTGTCATGCAAGCATACCGAGCGGCAAAACATTGGTAGATGAAATTCCTCGTGTATGTAGCCTACGTGTGTTGTTACAGGCACCCGAAGGCAGCTGCTTTGGCAGCTTATTATGAGCTGTGATGTATGGCTCTGATCAAGAGAGTAAAAGCATTAAAACTATATAGCTTAAGTAGATAAGGAAGTGGGCCTACGTGTATGTGTACAGGCATGTGTATGTTGTCTTTTAGTAAGGTGTTTGTGTGTCTGCCTGTCTGTCTATCTGTCTATATGCATATGACTAGATCAAATGTATGATCTATATGGTAGAAAATTCCTCGTGAATAATTAGGTATATGGAGATGATTATTATGTGACGATTTTTGCCCGCGAGTATTATATGTGCGTTCGTGTGTGTGTCCACACTAGAATGAAAATTCACCAAATGCTGTTGTGTTGATACCAGGCAAACATCACTCCCCGAACCCAGAGTTATCTCCGCGCGAGTAAGAAGAATTCTAGGCATTACTTCCGGTAGCACGTCTACCATCTGAGTCCACGTGATATTGCTAGTTTCTTTTAGATATTTTCATGGGGAAAACAACCCAAATAAACAAGCTACGTAGCCTTTTTTTAACTATGTACAGCATTGAACCAACAGGAAGACAGAAAAAGTGAAAAACAGGAAAAGGAAATTTGGATTTCAAATTGCCAAATGAAACAAAACTATGCAGTTGTTGTCATATGTTTTTCTGCAACTTAAGATAGATATAACCTGTAGAAAATATATCGAGGGGAGCGAGTTCGGGGGGGGGGGGGGGAGAAAAATTGGGCCTGATGTATGGAACACCGAATGGGGGTTACATTTTCCTCTCAGTGCAGTCATGACACTTGAAATGATATCATTACCTGGTATGTTGTCTGTTTAATTTTGACGACGTGTAACGTTTGCTCATAAAGCTATGCCTTCACAGCCTGCGAAGAAAAAAAAAGAAACTTTGTAGCTAATTATTACCAGATGGGCAAGCAATAACAAAAATCGTGCATCCTTTGAATTTTACTTTAGACCATATTCTTCGAAGGGGTTCCAGGACCAGAAAATCTCGCACATGTGTAGATGACGTTGAGTGATTATTATTGGTGCGGAATGGTAGCTGAAAGCGAAAGGATGGAGCCCCCCCCCCCCCTCCCCCCTCCCCCCTCCCCCTTCCTTCGCGCATCCTTCCCACCTTCGTTTATGTGCGGTGTTAAGCCCCTTTTACACTTTCACGGATCGCATCACGGATGACCACGGATCGTCGATCAAGGGTCATCCCTACTGTTTCCGGCATGACCGTGTTGACACCTTGAAGTCATTCGGCATTATCCTTGATCATCCGGCATGTCCGTGGAAAAAATTAAGCTTGCTTAATTTTTCATCCCGGACATCACGAATAAAAATCAATACGAACTCTTCCTTGTTGGCGCCGTCTACTCCGTGTTGCCTCCGTATGCCTTCCTTGTAGGCACCGGCTACTCCGTGTTGCCTCCGTGCTCATTCCGGGACAATCCGTGAAGACATTGGGACGTCCGTATTAGCATCGGCTCCATCCGGGATGAAAAATTCGTGTATTTTGCCAATACAAGCTCATAAAGTCCATGAAATTTGCTTACATCTTACCCCATCAGTGCAGACAGCAACCCCTCATACTGTTTGTATAATGGTCATCTGAGAAGCTTCAGTGGCCCACACACATTTCTTGATGTTTTTTTTTTTTTTTGGGGGGGGGGGTTTGATTTATTTTGTTTTGTTTTGTTTTGCTTTGCTTTGTTTATGTCATGATGTGAATGAGACTTTGCAACAAGAGATTTGCCTGATGTCGACAAGCCGAGGCGTATGTAGGCTGCTGTAGATTTTCTGGTGTGCTTGTTATTAGCTCTACTAGAGGCATGTTGCCCGAGAATGATAAAGTATCAAAAACAAAAGTAAATGTCATCTGTCAACATTTTGGAGATATCTGTGTAAAGACCGAGAAGGGACCCAGTTGCATCCGTGCTCTTCCGTAATATCCGTGTTAGCTCCGTATCGTTTCCGCTGTGGTCCGCGTTCGTTCCTTGTCTGTCCGTGTAGCACCGTACATGTCCGTGTAGACGCCGTACTTCTCCGTGTAGACACCCAGTTGAGATCGTATTCACACCGGCATAAGGAGGAAAATCGATATTTTGCATGCAGGAACACCACGGATGACGATCCATGGTCATCCGTGAAGCAATCCGTGAAAGTGCAAAAGGGGCTAGTGACGGAATCGGAAATGCAGCGCCATGAAGGAAATATATTCACTTGGTGCTTTTTTCTCTGTTTCCCGGTTGGTTGACTTGTTGTGTACTTGTGCGTGTGTGTGTGTGTGTGTGTGTGTGTGTGTACGTGAGCGGGTGTGCAAAAGGGCTTTTCTGTGCTAATGAGTAGGAGTTACTTTCTCCACTACGGTTTGGTCTTTGCGCATTTTCTCTCTTTCATGGGATCTTCCTCCCCTGAACTTAAAATTAACAATAATATTGATTAAGAACCAGACGGGATTTGACACTGCACAAGTCCTGTAGATTTCACAGCCTTAAGACGATAAGTCGGGTGATAAGAATGAAATGATCTCGGTCACCATGATCTTATATCCTCGTCAGTGCTTGTTAATATTTGCACAAAGAATCGTCTACGTTAAATAGCTTTCTAACGTTCTGCATTGAAATTGAAAGTATAACAAAGTAGAATGTCACTTTCGAAACTTTTCAGTTTTCTGTACTTGGGTCAATATAAAACCATCTCTTTTTTTGGTAAACATCCTGTAAAACGATGTTTGCAGATCGAGTGCAGGATTCGAACTTCGGATTTCCCCTTTAAGATCCCGAAGCCGCCTTATCGCCTACACCTGTGTATGAGGGCTACTGCCACCATCCTGTATTTAGTAACTATAAGACTTCTTGCTTAGTTCGTTACTCGAATTCTGCGACGTAAAACCTAGCGCGCGGTGACTACTTGAAGCAAGTCAGTGGTGTGTAGCGTGTGTGTGTGTGTGTTTCTTTTTGTTTTAGTCAGCAATATCTGGATTTCTTTCTTTTTAACAGAAACTGATTACTAATAGGTTTTGTTGCTTTTGTTGTTGTCCTTATGTCTAATGGCTTTGTTTGCTCCTATATTTCCCGTATATCTCCTACTTAAACCTGAAATCAGAGTAAGATGAGAAACTCTCAGAAATTGTACTCTTTCAGTGTGCAATGATTCACTTGATAAAATGTTGCATGATAATCCAGATATATATGTAATAAAATGAAAATACAGTATTTTACATACATAAAGGGCCCTATGTACCTTGTTTTAGACCTTGCGTGAATGATTAAAGGCATGGTAGAGTATTGGTGGAGCTGAGGATTTGGCTTTTAACTTTTTTGCGAGATACCAAGAAACCACTTATGAAATGGTACAGAGCATGCCATTCTAAAAGTAATTCAAAGTTTATTTGATGAAAATCGGTTCTAGAATGGCTGAGACATCCAAAAGCAAAGCAAAACAAAGCAATCGTAATAAAATGTGGGTATCACACTTTATAGGTATTGCTCTGTTTTGGGTATCTCAGCCATTTCATAACCAAGTTTCATCAAATAAATGATGAATTCCTCTTGGAATTACATGCTCTTTCATATTTCATAAGAGGTTTCTCATTATCTCACCCAAAAATGTTAAAAACCTGAACTTTGGTCTCAATCAAAACTATACAAGCCCTTTAAAGTCATACCATTTCTTTAGTTGTGTTTCGTGTTTTGAGAGAATGGGATAACAGACTTAATTGCTTGTTTGTTTTTTTGTTTGTTTGTTTGTTTGTTTTGGGGGAGGGGGGTTGGTTTCTGCTATTTATATTTTCTGTCAGTCGGTGTCAATTTCCTTATCACTGGCTCAATGTTGTTTTGCCCACTTTCATCTCTGTCTTTCTCTGCTTTCCTATCTTCCCCTGTCAATCTTTCTTTTTCTTTCTATGGATAGCTGTCTTCATCTCAAGGTCTTTTGTTGAGTTTTTTTGTTGTTGTATGTCACTATCAGCCTTCTCCCTCTGCGCCCTCCATCTCATGAAAATCGCATCTGAGAAGCTGGGATGCGGGATGCTGTGGGAAGATGTCATGACGCCTCAACACCGGAGGCAGATTACAATTATAGGATGAGGGAGGAGGAGGAGGAAGAGGAGGAGAAGGCATGGATATAGGAGACGGAGGACCTGAACGCAGCCGGTGATGCTGCCGGGAGTTCAAGCAGGGGTCAGGAGGCTCCGGTTTCTCTCCCCCTTATAACACCACAGTGCTCCTGGGGCTTTCGTCTTGTGCTCAAATTCTCCCACGGACTCCAAACCCAATTACCTCCCCTCAACCATCCTCCCATCATCAGTCATTCATATTTTCTCAGTAATTCCATTGATTATTCTCGATGGTAAAACTGCGTCGGAAGCTCCTTGCCCAGGCAGACAGACGTCTGTCGGAATAATAATGATAAAAATAAAAGAGTTCGAAACACGTGACAATATGTACGTCACGTGGATAGAAGTAATGTGTTTGTCACGATTGATCAAAATGATGCATCCTCTATGTAATGATGATATGGCACACGTATACGTGCCCTGCGCTATCACCCTTTGCCCTTTTAAAACAACATCCGGGTTCTATTCAATTTCACCTCTTATGTGTTCCGAAGTGGATAGGAAAAAAGAATGTGTGAGAAGTTAAGAAATGAACTTTTGGAATCTCCATTTATGGATCTAGAAAACGTCTTCGATTGAAACATACTCAACTTTTGATTGATTTTAGGACATTCAAACTGAAGAGACATGTAAGAGAAATGCTATCTTAATGAGATTCTCTCAGATATGGAATGCACAATTTGTTTTTTTGGTATTTCTTATGATAGTTGAGAAGAGATGTTAATTATGTTATTTGTACCGCAGTGTTAAAGGGCAAGTCTACCTTCATAGACATGTGGATTGAGTGAATGCAGCAATGTTAGAGTAGAACAGATCAGTGACAGTTTGGGGAAAATCGGACAATCCGTTCAAAAGTTATGAATTTTTGAAGTTTCTGCTCAGTCACTGTTGGATGAGAAGACTACTACAGCCTGTGATGTCACATGTGTAGAATGATATAAAGAATATCTCATTAAAAAGATTAAACATATTTTCACTTTTCTCGCATAATCCAAGAACGCTTGAATTGCCTCTTTCAGAAGGCAGGGGAATAATACCACCCTTTACATACATCAGTGACACGTCGAGGTAATTTTCATTAAACAAAATATAGAATGCTGTGAAATTCTTTTTACATTTTCCTTATATAGTTCTACGCATGTGACATCATGCACTGCAGTAGTCTTCTCATCCAGCAGTGACTGCGCAGATACTTTAAAATTCATAATTTTTGAACGGATTGTCCGATTTCCCCCAAACTTTCGATGAATGTGTTCTACTAATATTCCTGCATTCACTCAATCTATGTGTATATGGAGGTGAATTTGTCCTTTAAATTAAATCCAGACAAGGCAATCGAACGGAAACCTTCCTTACACTTGTACTAGCTCCAAGAGTAGCTCTTGTATGGGAGGACTGCATGTATACGGGTAAGGTAGAAAGCCTTTAAAGTATGAGTCCACTCTATGTTGGAGTTTATTTAAAGGGGAATTTGCCTAAAATGTATATTTGCGTACAGTGAATGTTGGTTGAAATTGTCAGCGAAGTTTGAGGAAAATCGGACAATACGTTCAAAAGTTAGGATCTTTTTTTTGAAGTGTTGGTGAAATCCATGTACCGTCATTGCTGGATTAGAAGAATACAACATTTTGGTGATGCCACAGAAGGGTAACGATTTAAAGAAAATAAGGAGAAAATTCTACATACTATTTTCATTTTCCATGATCATCAAAGAGCACTTGATTTACCTCTTAGAATGTATAATATGGGGAATAATGTTACCATTGTCAGATTGTCAGTAATAACGACTCGAGGGAACGTGTACTTTTCTTAGTAAAAAAAAATGAAGTCAGCTTGAACACAGAACAGTGCATCTCTTTAACATGCCAATGACTATCACTTCCCTACAAACACCATTAAATGTATTCATCAGATCTGTTATTTCTGCTTTAGAAAAAGGCGCCAAAGAAAATGTAGGTGATAACAGAAGCGCAGATAGTTAGGACTTTTCTACATTGATTTGGTTTACGAACACAAAGAGTATCAATTGATGCGATAGCTAATGTGATTTCATTGACCTCTTGTGTCTTCCATCGATGACATGATTATATAAAGTATGGAAAAACAAGATTAATAAATTATTGTGAATCCGCTGGATGCAATGGCCTTCGTTATCTCATCGAGTATGCAATAGCTACATGGTTATCTAGGTAGCTTTGTATACACATTTTGTAGTATAGCTCCATTGCTCTCACCTTACATTATACATTGGATTGTGGCGATGGTTTCTCGTTGGCGTTATTAATACTACATTCTGCTAAACCGTTGCCAGAAAAAGAATCGAACATCGGGCGTAAGTGAGCTTAATTGATTCATGATACACCTAGATCCGTGCCCTGAACTTTTATGTCATGCGTGTGTATGTGTGTCCGTGTGTCCGTGTGTTTATTCAGATTCGAGATGACAATAAATGGGTCGCAGCCGTTGGACGAGAGAAGTTATGACAACTATAGTGTTTTGTGGTAGGTCTACCCTTAAAGAGAGTATAGATTAAGGTGTAATTCTTGCCTATAATGGTTCAAGAAGATCGGGTAACATTCTTTTATTTTAGACCTAGTTATGAAGAGGAGCTAATTGATGGAATGTAGTACGAAACGCACTGCAATTCATTTGCGTTGGCAACAAATTATAAGTATATCATTGTGTTAGTTTTTAAATGTGGAGCAGCGCTATGAATGAAAACGATTAATAATTCACTCATTTATTTATTCAATCAATTATTGATTACTTGTCTCTATTCTTCGGTGTCCGTAACTAATCATAGATAGCTGGGGTAAGGGACTCATACCTTGAAAGAGAATGACGACATTGGGGGTGGGGGGGGGGTGGGGGAGGAGGGATGGGGGGGGGGGGTGGGGGTGGGGGAGGAGGGAGAGACAAATGTTATTGGGTGACAGAGGAGTGGAGAGAATCAATTTACTATGGCCCAACGTATCGATACGGCCAAATGTGTTTCTAAAATAAGGTTTGCCAATGGTATGAGAAGGGCGTACCGGTAAATACCAGGTTAATTTGAAAGGGGCACCTCGAAAAAAGATACGGGGTGTAAGATTCTTGCTGCCGTGTGGCTGGCCATAGGGGTAATAATCGCGCGGCGCCAAACGAAAAGTCAATCAGAGCTGGCATTGTGTAATCAGCTCGCGCTGTGTGTGCGTGAAGGCACTCCGAAAGCGCAATCTCGGCACCGAGTTAATTGCCCCCATCGAGCGTCACAGTCCATGCATGTCTCTCCCAGCCCTATTAGTCTGATAACAGAGACTACAATGTGATACTAACTTATCTTTTGCATGTATGTTTATTTCATATTTATCAGGCTATCAGACTGGATGGCGGTAATACCCTCTGTAGTCCCTGTTGTAGCGTCCAGGGATCCATATTCGAGTGTATATAGCTTGCATTGCAGGGTTGTCTCGGGTATTTTTCAATGCGGCACCTCTAAATTGAAACCAAATAAGCGGATCAACCTATGTTGTATGTCACGTTCCGGGTGTTCTGTCGAATCAAATCTGTTGGTGCCTCCAAGTTGTGATGACTTGCCGTTTTCGTTCCGACGATGGTCTGCCTGTTTCGCGGTAAAATCAATTCCGACGGCTGCCTTCTTATACTATAACAAGTGCAAAGTTCCTTGGTTAGGCGACAATATAGAAACTCTGTAAACACCGTTATACATAGCTCCCCTATGTGTCCATAATACCATCTCTCTTTATGAACTTTTATTTCAAAAGTTGCTGACGAATTGCTCTCTGACATGATTTCTTTCCGAGTAGTACTGGTTTAAATCTTATGCGCATTAGAACGCCTTGCTGGAGTCCAAAACTTGCATGTCTTTCAGGGGCAGATAAAGCTGCTTTATAGCTAATCGTACCTAACACGGTAAAGACTAGTTTTAAATGCTTAAAGGACAAGTTCACCTCCATATACATGTGCATTGAGTGAATGCATCAATATTAGTAGAACACAACAGTGAACGTTGTGGGGAAAATCTGACAATCCGTTCAAAAGTTATAAATCTTTAAAGTATCTGCGCAGTCACTGCTGGATGACAAGATTACTACTGTGCATGATGTCACATGCGTACAACTATATAAGGAAAATATAAGGAGAATTTCACAAAATTTTACTTTAAAAAATGCACATTTCCTCGACTTGTTACCGACGTATGTTACGGGTATAATATTATTCTCCTTACCTTCTGAAAGAGGCAAGTCAGGTGACCTTTTATTAAGCGAGAAATGTGAAAATGTGCTGAATTTTCTTTATATTTTCTTTATATCAATGTACACATGTAACGTCAAAAGATGCAATAGACTTCTCATCCAGCAGTCTTCTCATCCAGCTGGGAATCTACACCCTACAAGCAATGCTTCTATATAAATTCCTCATATTTCACATGTTTTATTGTCTTATAAGCGAAATGTGGAATATGGAACAATAAAAAAAAAACAGTGACTGCACAGAAACTTCAAAAATGTATAACTTTTCAACGGATTGTCTGATTTTCCTCAAACTCTCACTGATGTGTTCTACTAATATTGCTGCATCACTCAATCCACATGTACATGAAGGTGAACTTGTCCTTTGATTAGTTTAGTACCGTTACGCCAGAGCATTGTGCTACTTACCTACAGCGCGCAAAAGTTATGTTCTTCATCCGATCTCTCTCAGAACGATAGATTATAACAGTATACCTCTACGCTCAGAACATATTACTCACTGGGTACATTACTTCACCAAGAACGGAGATGACGATAATTCTGTTATCGTGTTCAAACAGTGTTAGGGCGCAAAATTGGGCAGGCGTATTTCTTTTACTACCATGATTGAATTCTGTTTTCAGTCTATAAACAATTCCTGACATTCCTGACATTATCTTCGATATCCACTTTGAGAGAAGTTCTTAAAGTGAGGAGGAAAGACTGTTAGTTTCGAAAGTGACATTGTACTTTCTGTTTCAAAGCAGAAGGTTAGATAGCTACGCATTTCAAATGATTAGTTGTGCAAATCTTAGAATGCCTGTGCTTTCTCAAACTGAAGTTACTACATGTATACTCACTATCATAGATTTCTTTGCAAAGTCAAGAGTGAAAAAAAAAACCAAAACACCACAGTATCATTATCAGCCAGACGATGATGGCAGCGTATTAGAAGTTCTGGCTGTGAAATCGCTCACATTGCCCTACTGAAACGAACACAGTGTCCGACAGTGTGTTCACAGTGTGTTCATATAGTCGACTGCGTGAAAACGCTAACAATTAACGGTGCGAAGATGATTTCACACTGTGATGTAGTTTTCACAACGAGTTCACATAGATTTTTCACAGTGCGTTCACATAGTAATGATTTGTTTCGCACTGTGAATTGATGACTCACATTGTGTTCACACTGTTTAAACGCTAGAATATAACAGTGTGAAAAGATTTCACACTGTGTTCACACTGTGTTTCCTCATCTGGTGGGACTCTGTGTTCTTTCAAACAGGGTGTCGAAACGTTGTCTTTTGTTGTTCCAATGCTTCTGTGTTCTGTATAGGCCTACATACCAGCTCTGTGATAAACTACATGAATAAATCACATGCGTATCATTACAATTCGCTGTCTAATAATCCTACATTTTCTTTTCCCTCTCAAACTCAGAATAACCTATATCACTGTCAGACTGTAATTCATTTGTTGTATTCACTGATTTTGTTTTAATACCTGAAAGATAATCGCGATAATTATAATGCAAATTTATTACGTACATTCTTTTGTTGTACATACGTGTATGCCGTCAAATCATGTGTGACTTTTCATTGAAAATTTTCAGAAATAAAATCAAACTGATCTTAACTGAACTGAACTGAGATGATAAAGCAGATATTGCACAGCCGTTAGATATTGTGTGTTTTACGTTAAAGAAAACCAAAACCCAAAGAGAAATGTGGATTGAGTGAAAGCAGCAACATTAGTAGAACACATCAGTGAAAGTTTGAGAAAAATCAGACAAAATAATGATACAAAAGTTATGAATTTTTAAAGTTTTGGTGTTGGAACCGCTGGATGAGGAGACTACTAGAGGTTATGACGTCATGTATGTACAAAAGAAAATATAAAGGGAATATCAAAAAAAAAATAATCACTTTTCTAGCATAATGAAAGAGCACTTGACGAACCGCTTTTCAGAAAGCAGGGGGAATAATTGCTACCCTTAACCTATGTTAGTATTAAGTTGATGGAATGTGCAATTTCCATGAAAAATGAATTTTTGTGGAATCCCTTTACATTTTCTTTACATTGTCCGCACATGACACCATGACCTCTAGTAGTCTAGCAGTTCCAATACCAAAACGTTAACAATTCATAACTTTTGCATCGATTGTCCGATTTTCCTCAAACTTTCACTGATGTGTTCTACTAATGTTGCTGCTTTCACTCAATCCACATTTCTCTTTGGGTTTTGGTTGTTTCATTTAACCTGTAGTGTTAACAGGTAAGATGAGACCAGCTATCGTAACACCAACCCGGGACGTGTGCCCGGGACTGCCTCCCTAGACGGCGGGGGTAACAGATCTCGCTCGATACACACCCTCTCTACCTTACTCGAGTCTGGCGGAGTGTTTATCAAACACACGACTCCCCACTATGAGTTGAGGCTAAGTAGTCTCATGGGTAATAGGCTAGGCGTAAACGACCAAGAGCCCTGATTATTTTGATCTCATTTCATTTTTTTTCTCTCTCTCCATCTCTACCCCTCTCCCTTTTTCCTCATCCTTCCTTTCATCTTATCTTCTTGCCGGGTACTTTGCGTACACTGGCGTATGTAGATACACTTCTCTTTTCCCAATTCTCTTCAGTTTGTTTGTTTTGTGAAAGTTCTTCTGTTTGCAAACAAGAAAACAATGTAAATTTTATACAAAATTATAGTTCGCAGGTCTCGTTGAACGTTATGATGCATTTCCTTACACTAATATTTTCTCCTATTATAAGAAATGATTCTCATTGATTTCGCATAACTATATGTATATGCAAATGTTGTGCTGTAATTATACTTTGTTGGAAATGAAATGAAATGAAAAGAAATGAAATGAAATGAAATGAGATGAAATGAAATGAAATGAAATGAGATGAAATGAAATGAAATGAAATGAAATGAAATGAAATGAAATGAAATGAAACAATTTGCTATGTGTACTCATTTGATAAAATATACACTTATATTCCGGAAAATGGAGGTGAAAAGTATGACCCATGGCTTGTTTTGCATAATAATTACCTGAAGCCCCCAATTAAGGTCGTTTCTTTTTATTCTTAAGTCTCCACAAGTAAATCGTATAACGTTTTATGACCCTTGAACCTGATGATATTGTTGGCATATTTCGGGGATCTGCTTTTTATGAAGTAGGCCTCTTTGAAAGAGCCACAAGTACACAAGTCCTGTGTTTTAAGTGCCGTTTATCTGCTAATATCGTTTAAACCACTGAAAGTGGAAGTATGATATTCTGTCTTGAATAACACTTGCGAAAAAAAAGACCACGCCACAAAAAAAAAGATGGTTATGGGTATAACCAATAATCAATATCACTATGATGAAACAGTATTTCTCAGTTTGTTATTTTTGTTCATTATCTTTAGTCTCTGCTGTTGTCATCTACCTAAAGAGAATTTTGTCCTCATTCTGATGTCCCATCAGCCAGTGTCCCCTCTGTGTTTATCTAGCACAGCCTGATATCTTTCCCATGCTGTTCTCAAACTTTGCCTTTATTGCCCGACGGTTTACTACTTCCTGTTCTTACCCCTTGAGTGCCATTACTGTCTTCTCCTTTTTTTTTCATGCCTCTCTGTTAATTTCTTTGTTATGCTCTTTAACTCATATTTCCGTGACCTCATTTCGAACTTTCGCACAGTCATGACGGTATACAGCCTCGTCCCTTCTCCCCCCCCCCACCTCTCTCACAAACACACACAATCTCTCTCTCTGATCAAGAAATTATCATTACTTTCGCATCGTCTCTGCTATTTAGCTGTCTAATCAGTATGTCTGTGTGTGATGGATCTGAATTCTAATTGATTTCTATCTATTTCTCCGTGTGTCCCCTTTCAAAGGCAACTATAATTATATGCATATTCAACGGGTTTGAATCTTTTGAGCGTATCGTTCCTTTTTTATTCATATCTTTCTCTCTCTTTCAATGAAATGTGTTCATTCTCTCATCATCTTCTTCGTTATCCTTATTAGTGTGTGAGTTTTCCATTTCTGTATTTACCCCCCTCTCTTCCATTCTTTTTTTCTATTGTTTTTTGTTCTCTTTCTATTATCTATTGAATTCAGTTGCCGTGTTCGTTAGTTTTATATAAGGAACTATACAATCTACATCCAGTCACTGTGGCTACTTTTAAGACTTGCTTGAATTGAAATTGTTGACCCATCTTAAGTTCATCCCTATGTCCCCATCTCCAGTTCCACGCCACCGCCCCTCCCCCCCCCCCCCCACCGTTTGTACAACCCCTAACACTTAACACAAGAACGGATGACTTTCCCAAACGCATTACTGGCGGTCACCCCTGTTGCTATGACGTCATTGGGTGGCGGTCCTCGCATATTTTCGTCCGCCCGGATAGTCTGGAATGGGAGGGGGCAATGAAGACTTGTGGGTCAGGGCGTCTCGGAAGGAGAGTTTGATGAATGCTGAGGGGTAACTCTAGGTACAATGGCCCCCTTTTTCCTTTTAATGCGTAGGTCACATCGTGACCTGGTTAAACGGTAAAAGGACTAATTGGTCTCCCATCAATTATTCAGTCCCCTAATCTCATTTCAGCTGGTCTGCGAAGATATATCACGTCACACTCTTGCTCGAAGTGTGTAAATCATCATTGGTCGGTCAACAGTAGTTCTTTCGAAGACTCTCGCCAGTTCCCAGACAGTTGCAAAATGATTTATTTGACGAAGAACTACCTCCGACGGAAAGAAAACTTGTTTTGCACTCAGCAATTGACCTTATTTCCCCCTTTTTCCAGAAAGTCAATCTCAGTATGATAATTGTACTGTAGGACTAAGTCGGAATTTTTCATCTGATCGTCATCATGCTTGACTTAGAGATCCAAGTTGTAGAAGGTCAACTTAAGGTCTGTCTATCACTAAACTGTTATTGCTTTCAGACTTGAAAGAAATCTTGATACTATGGTGCCATTAATTAATAGGATTCTAAGTAGCTTATTCAGTTCACGAAATTGTCACGTCACTAGATTCCGAGTTACAGCACTTTTGGAAGAACGTCCTTGCAACCGTCTCCCTGTAATCTCCAGATAGAAGTTCTTCCACATCTACTCAAGAAAGCAGAGAATTAAAAACGTCTATCACTGTAGTGGAAAATCTAACTCGATAAAGACATTATTATACCCATTAAGGCTGAAAATGAATGAAGCAAGTATTTCTAATTCTTATTTAGTATTTGTCAGAATATGTAGCTCAGGTCATACTATCGTTCGCTAAGAGAGAGGGAGAGAAGGAGAGAGACAGAGAGAGAGGGAGAGAGAGAGAGAGAGAGGAAGGGAGGGAGAGAGGGAGAGAGATAAATTGGGAGCATTTCATAGCACCTATTTTCTCCCGTTTCTCTCATTCGTATTTTTGCTCCCTCTTTCCCCCTTAAACCATCTCCCCCTCTCTCTTTCTCCCTTCTCTTTCTTCTCTGTGTATTTCTCTCTCCTCGGATTTTACAAGCTTGTTTTGGTTACATTTTCTTTATAGTTCAGATG